>NC_137978.1:45183695-45582325 GCF_963924665.1 Micromys minutus
GATCCATGCCTCCCGAGAGGTCCACAGGTACAGGGCCTGGAGAGATAACGCAGCACCAGGACCAGGCATGCTGGCACAAGCCTACGATCCCAGCACTATGTGGGCCAAGGCAGGAGGATCTGAAGTTCAAGGTTATCCTTGGTTAATAGTGAGTTTGAGGCCAGCCTAGGCTGCAAGAGACAGTCTCAAAACCAACCAACCAACCAACCAACCACCCGGAGGAGCCGGTGCAGGGAGGGCTGGCAGGACAGGTGAGTCTGGGAGGAACCCGGAACTGTGGACTCGGAGTTTGCAGAACCTCGCCTACTCAGCGCTGGCTGCAAGTTTCCAGGCCAGAAGGTAGCTTGGCCCTGCCAGATCTTTGAACTTTTCAAAGAGGAGCAGATAATTTGGATTTTCTGATGTGAAATCTGATTTTTTTAAAAAAAAGTGTTGGCAACAATTTAAAAAGAAAAAAGAAACAAAGAAGTCTGTATGGGCAAACAGAGGCCATTTGTGGCCTGTGTCTGGGCTCGTGGGCAGGAGCTTTGCAATCCATGGCTGCCCAGTTGCTACAGACCCCTTCCTGTCCAACATGCTTCTTAGAAATGACTCTCATAGCCGAGCATCTGCTCTGTGTGTGAAGTCATTTAACCTCTGTCCCCTCCTCTTCCTAGAGTTCTCCCACCATTTGATACCCCACTAGGACATGCCATCTCCTTTGGGCAGCTGAGCAAGCAGAGATTCAGAGAGGGTGACTTAACTTGCCCAGAATCACACAGCACAGAAATGGCAGACTAGGGGAGAAGGGGGCTTTGAAGGTCATCTGTATAAACATTCGCCAACCTGCCACAAGACAGGCTTTGTTCAGTGTTCCGTCTTTCAGAACCCCGATCCTGGCTTTCTGGAGTCTCCTGTACTCCTTGGCTGACTCATGAGTGATTGGGCATGATCTTTTAAAAAATACTAAAAATCTCTTTTTTAAATCATGTGTAGGTGTGTGTATGTCTCGGGAACATGCGCTGGGATGTTCCTTCCTTGGGGAGGGAGCCACCTAATGTGGGTGCTGGGAACCAAACTCCAGTCTTCTGCTTTCTCCAGCCCTGGGCACAGTCTTGATCTGGAAGGATAAGGGGTCGGGCTGGCCACCACCCCTGCTCCTCCCAGCACCCCTCAGTGCTGCAGGGCTGCGTAGGAACCTGGAGTCTGAAGAGCAGAGGCCTGAGGATGTAACCGAGGCCTCCTCCAATAGCCAATCACGGCCTTAAGCAGATGACCCTCCCCTCTGAGGTTCTGCTGCTTGGTTGGTCTGCTCTAGAACAGGGTTGAGGTCATGGGGGTTTGGACAGACCCCAGGTCAGAAAAACCGCTAACTCGTTATCTCCAGTGATGTGGAGAATGTCTCCAAACTGTGCATCTCTGAGGGCACACCCGCCTAGCTCAGGGACCTTGAACCATGTGTTTGCCCAGGCCTCTGCATCTGGGCCCAGGAAGCTGCAATGTGTACAAGCTGCAAAGGCTTAAGGGTTTAAAAAGAATTGAGGGTTAATTTACTCACAGAAAGCGTGGGCGCACAGTGTGATAGGATTTTAGACTTGTAACAATGTGACTATTCCCAGGGCACAGGGGTCCCCCCTGTCTCCGCAGCTGATACCTCCTGGGCTGGCTTCTGTGCCAGCCTCTATCACGGTGGGACTTCAGCACTCCTTGATTTTCGACCTTGATCCTGCACCAGGTGTTTATTACATTTGTGTGTTCAAGCAGCAGCTGCAGCAGGGAGATATTTGGAAGGACTTCCAGGCGGATGTTAGGAGAGTCTGGGACGCTCGCCCTCAGGGAAGCTGCAAAGATGCTCCTGATGGGGAAGGTGATAAAAACAGTACTTAAAGTGGTCCTTGCTAATGCCGCTTAGAGACATGATTTTACAGAAGGGCTACCCATCCGTGTACGGCAGGCACACTGGTTCCCATCTTGTAGATAAACAAACCGAGGCTCAGAGAAGTCAAGGTCTCCAGGCTCATGGAGTAGTTGGGATTTGAACCCAGGTCTCCAGTGGCCGGGATTTAAACCCAGGTCCTACCATCTTCCTCCCATCTCTCCACGGTTCCTTTGCATCCATGGAAACCTCTTGCTGGGGCTGGGACTCCACTCCAGGAGGCTGTCCTTGAATCATTCTTCTCTGTCCCTTTAGAGAATTCATTCTACATGCAGGCGAGTGCCTCTGGTACCCCAAGCACTCACCAAATGGAGGAACTAAGGTGACCTCTCCCGAATGTGCCCCTTGGAAGCCACCTGACCCACCCCTTAGCCGAGGGCTGCATGACAGACTCTCGATTAATGCATGTCCACCGACCTGATCCTCATCCTACTGGCTGAAGCCCCCGGTCACTGTCAGGGATGCGACTTTGATAGTAGTATTTAGTGTCTGTGCCATCTACAGTTTCAAAATGGAGGACCCTGAGTCTAAAGAGGAAACATTGGGCTTGATTTAGCGACCCCGGTGCACCTGCCCCCACAGCCCAGTTGAGAGGCACTATGGTTCCACAGATACAGGTCTTTCGGGCACACAGGAAGGGTCAGGTCTAACCCATCTCTGCCAACATTTACTGTATGACCCAGGCAAGCCATTCTGCCTCTTGCAGCCTCAGGTCTCGGGTACTGTTTAAATAACCAAATTGTGGGAACTCAGAGAGTGAAGACGCCTATGACTGTGGCCAGGTCAGAAGTGATGACATTGACCAACTACTGGTACCCACTCGGTATCTCCAAAGACTCTGGGGGTGGTGCACTGGGCACCCCTATTTTATAGAGGAGAAGGCTACAGCTCAGACTCACCAGCCTACTCAGGGGCTTTCATTACTGCCTGGTGTCTCTCCCAACATGTGACTCCACAGCCTAGAATGCTCAACCAGGTGAGTTGTCTACCTGCGTAAGGGTTGGTTTAGCCTGTGTTCCAGACCATCAAAATAGATGCCTGCTGGGAACAAGCCAGCGGTGTGCTTTCCCAGCCCCCCCCCCCCAAATCCGTTACACAGTTGACGGTGTTAAATGGGATTAGCTGAGGAAACGAGGAAATGAGATTACTGATGTCAGGCATCTTGGGGAACCACAGAAGACTCTGGAAACCTTGAGTTTTGGATTTTTCTACACGGTGGGGAAAGAGAATTGACTGGTGAGTCAGAAGACCAGGACTTGAATCCTGGCTCCACCATGAGCCTCTGCCAACTCTTCCCAGAGTCTCTAGTGATTAGATCCAAACCCGCTGAGCAGCTGGTGTCCATTAGCACCCGTCAGGTTATGTGCTAATTACAAACGGCTGGACTTGGAGGCCTTCCCCGTGGCTACTGTTTGCAGTCATTCAATAAAGGGACTCAGCGCTCCTCATCGGGAGATCCCTATTGACACTCCCTCATAGAAGGGAGGGGTGGGAGGGGCCTCAGACCCTCACCGGGCACTCTGGCCACGCCCCCGACCCTCCCAGCCAGCTGTATACAATTCAGACTTAACTGTAGAGGCTCGGGAGGCACTGGCACCGGCAGACTTCAGAAGGCCACCCGGAAGGAATGATTCCATTCGGTGGCTGTGAGGGCGTTGTCTTCCGGCAAGGATGAGACTTTCCCGTGATGTGACTGCTTTGGGGATACTAAGTAGTGAGCTCAGTAAAATCATTGATTCACCGAGTTGGCCTTTGGTGGATTCGTACCTCAGTCTGGCAGGGATGCTGTTTGGGGAGGGGACAAACATTTGCCTCTCTATTCCCGAGTTAAGAGTTCACACCTCAGTCTCCAGAAGACCTATATAGCAGGTACAGCTCAGTTCGAAATGTAGGAGTTCCCCACATATATCTGCATATCAGAAGTGGCCATTGTGAAGAGAGACCAGCATGCCTATCTCCCCTAGAAGGTTCCCGGATTCCCTCAACCTCGGGCCTTTCTTTCTTTTTTTTTTCTTTTTAGTACAGAATAGAGTTTATTCAGGTCATGAGAGAGTTAAGAGGGTGGTAGAGGCAGAGAGAGAGAGAAGAGAGGAATGGAGGAGTAGAGGAGTAGAGGCCGGCCATGAGCTCGTGGAGAAAGAGGGGGAGAAGGGAAGGGGAAGAGGAGGGCGGGAGAACGAGAGAGGCCAGAGAGTCGGGACTTTCTTTTATCTTGACCCCCGGCAAACCCTGCTCCTTTCTTCTGTGTGGTGTTTGAGGTGCCCCCACCCCATTGTGTGCATTTGTCCGATCACATCGAACGCATCTACTGGCCGGATCAGTGTGACCCTCACTTTCCCACTCATTGAGGGACAGATGTGTGAGTGGTTCCCAGTTCTGGCTCTAAGGAAGTCAACTGCTGGTGAACGGAGGGGTAGCTCTCGAGATGGTCCTGTGAAGGAGGCCTGTGTTTGAGCCTCACGTAAAAAGGCGCGTGTGGTGCTGTAGGGTTCTAATCCCAGTACTGGGAACAAGACGGGGCTCTCAGGAGCTCACTGGATGGACAGAGAGGCTGAGTCAACGAACTCCAGGTACTGGTAAGAGATTCAGTCTCAAAAATCAAGGGGACTGGCTCCAGAGGAAGTGGACTTCTAGACTCCACACGCATGTAGACCTGCATGTCAGTGTGTGCCTGACCCCACACTACACCCCACCCCCATACAAACATTAACACTGCTGGGAACATCCCTGTGTGATACTTTGGGTGGTCAGGTGTATCCCACTGTTTAGCAGATAATTCTGTCCAGTGAGTTCTGCCCCACAGGACTTGTGCTGGGGGTAGGAAGGTCATTCTGGCTCCTTTTCCCGTTTGTTTTAATTGCTTTTTAGACAGGCTCTCAATATACAGCCCAAGTTGGCTCCAAACTCAATATCCTCACTCCTCAGCCACCAGAGTATTGTGGTCACGGGTGTGTGTCATTATACTTGACTATAGCATGTGGCTTTTTATGGCCTAAGGTGGATGGAGGAAAGTCAAAGTCAGGAGAGGCTGACCATGGGGCATCACAGCCTGCATGCTCTTTGGTCTTCTGAGGTAGCAGAACAAAGGCCAGTCAGAGAGGCCTTCATAATGTTACAGAGAGAACTTCCTGACAGTCAGTGTGACCTAAGGGTGGGGTAGCTTTCCTCACGAAACAGTCAATCCTGGCTGCTGGGGCGGCTGCTCATGAGGCAGTAGCTTTAATAATCACTCTGTATCCAGAGACCCCTGGCTGTTCCTGGGTGATGGTGGCACTTACCTTTAATCCCAGCACTTGGGAGGCAGAGGCAGGTGGATCTCAGTGAGTTCAAGGCCAGCCTGGTCTACAGAGTGAGTTCTTGGATAGCCAGAGGTGCACAGAGAAACCCTGCCTCAAAAAAAAAAAAAAAAAAAAAAAAAAAAACAAAGCAAGCAAACAAACAAACAAAAAACCAAAACAAACAACAAAAAATCCCCCTGCCTATTAAATACTGGGCCGTCCTCAGCACCTGTCCAATGGCAACTGAACAATAGTCCCTGAAAATATTATATCCAGACAGACCTAGGGTACCCCACAGACCATGTCTGCCCTAGTCTCTGCTCTTGTTTCCCTCTGGCTGCACATTTAGGTTATCCTATGCTCTCTGACACAAAATGCCTCAATGAGCATCTTTGGCACTTATAGCTTTTGGGATATATATATCTAGGTACATATCCAGTTATGCATCGTCTTAGAGGAGGGGGAGGGGACAAAGGCTGCAGAACTCAGGTACTCTCAATCCCTGCAATGTGACTTTCTAGAAAGCTCCACGGAAGCTCCCATCATTGATATGAGTAACTGCCGCCTTCCTCTCTGTGATGGTTTGTATTTGCAAGGGCCAGGGAGTGGCACTATTTGGAGGTGTGGCCTTGTTGGAGTAGGCGTGTCACTGTGGGCGTGGGCTTTAAGACCCTCCTCCTAGCTGCCTAGAAGTCAATCTTCTCCCTTTACCTTTGGAACAAGATGTAGAACTCTCAGCTCTTCCTGCACCATGCCTGTCTGGACCCTGCCATGTTCCCAGCTTGATGACAATGGACTGACCCCCTGAACCCGTGAGCCAGCCCTGATTAAATGTTGTTCTTATAAGAGCTGCCTTGGCCATGGTGTCTGTTCACAGTGTGACACGCTCCCCACTTGCTGGTGCTGGGTTTGCCCGCTCTGTCATATTCTCCCACCATTTACCAGGCTCCTGTGACCTTGGCTCTGTGAATACACTTGGGGACAATACCCGGGAGTCACACTGCTGACACAGCAGTCATGTTGTACCAGGCCTCTTGGGCACTAAGCAGTCAGGAGAGAGCCATGTCGCTTTATTTAAAATGAAGTGGATTCTAAACACCACTTAAAAACACATTAATAATGGTGTTGGTGTGTTATTCATCTTGGAAAAGTGACAGATGTTTCCCTCAGCAAATCGCTGATGGGGGAGTGTGAGGTAGGGAGCCAAGAGATTGATTAGCTCCTGTCAAGGGGCCCATTATGGTTGCCTGGTCACCTCCTCCCTCTGCCTGCCCCCATCTGCCCCTGTTCCCCTCTAGGGAATGCTTATCTAGACAATCTTCCTCAAGGATGTGTGGGCTATGTGCTGGCCTGGGCTACTGTTCCCTTTATTTTGGGGTGAGTACTCTGACTTTGCTTTGGTGTCACACTTGTCCATTTCTCCAGCCCCATTCCAGCAGGTACAGGGTTAGTCTTTGAGACTTCCCTAGAGGGTCAACTACTCCAAGCTGAGCCAGCGTTTGCAGCTGGATCTGGATATACCGGAGGCTCACCCTTCAACATCCTGGTGATTCAAATCCAAAGCCTTCCCTTAAAAAACAAAAAAGGGCTGGAGAGAGGGCTCAGTGGTTAAGAGCACCGACTGTTCTTCCAGAGGTCCTGAGTTCAAATTCCAGCAACCACATGGTGGCTCACAACCATCTGTTATGAAATCTGATGCCCTCTTCTGGTGTGTCTGAAGACAGGGACAGTGCACTCACATACATAAAATAAATAAATCATTTAAAACAAAGCAAAACAAAACAAACCCCACCAAACTCTCAAGTCAATCCATCTGAATCGCCAGGTTATTAACAAAAATCACAAATGATGCATAGTGTGGTCTTGACTAGGTAGATTGCTTCTCTGTGGAGGCCTCAGTGTCCCCTCTGGGCTCTTCCTTCTTGGGGGTAGGGGCTGTAGAACTCAAACTTGGGGAGAGTCACACAGAGACAGGCAGTGGATCATCAGCCTTTCCAGAAGCTACAGGGCACACCTTGTGTCCATGGCCACCCTGGTATAAAGGCAGGGTCAGAGGGACACTGCCATCAGGAGGAATACACACCCACCTTGCTACATGTCTCTCAATGCTCCCCCAGTCCCTCCAGGATTAAGTCTAAGGATCTGGGGTGTAGCTGAGGAGGTAGGTGCTCACAAAGGCAGCATGCGTAAAACCCAAAGTGGGCCCTGGCACTGCCAAGAGTCACTGTGGTTGTGCATGTCTAGAATCCCAGCACTTGGGAGGTGCAGGCAGGGGAATTCTAGGTCATTCTTGGCAACATAGTAGGTTCCTTCGATCCTCCCTCCCTTCCTTCTTCTTTTAAAAAAAGATTTATTTATTTATTTTATATATAAGTACACTGTAGCTGTTGTCAGACACACTAGAAGAGGGCATCAGATCCCATTACAGATGGTTGTGCATCACCATGTAGTTGCTGGGATTTGAACTCAGGACCTCTGGAAGAGCAGTCAGGGCTCTTAACCACTGAGCCATCTCTCCAGCCCCCTTTCTTCCTTCTTTCTCGTTCTTCTTCCTTCCTTCTTTTTCCTCTTTCTTTCATTCTCTTTCTCTCTTTCTTCCTTCCTTCCTTCTTTCTTTCCCTCCTCCCTCCCTCTTTTTTTCTTTCTTCCTTCCTTTTCTCCCTTGCTCTTTCTTTCTTTCTTTCTTTCTTTCTTTCTTTCTTTCTTTCTTTCTTTCTTCCTTTTCTTAATGTTTTACTGGGGAGAGTTGATGAGAAAGAGGGACATTTAAGCCAGTACCAGATAAGTGAGAGGGGAAACTGTACATGCCATTGGAAAAGGCAGGACTGCAGATGCAAAGGCCCTGCAGTGGGAGTGAGTACAAAAGGCTCTGGGGAGCTGGACAGAGATACCAGTGCCTGGGGGTGAGGGGGAGATGGAGGAGGAGGGGCAGCTATACAGCCTCATGGGCTGCTCTGGCTTTTATACTGAAGGAGCTGGAGACAGGGGTTAAGGAGAGAGTCTGGAGGGGACAAGAGAGGTGTGGGGAGATGTGTTATAAATCTAGAGTGAGGCAGCAGGAATAGCCAAGGGAAGCTGCAGGTGAAGGCTTTGCCATGTGGGGTGGCAAGAAGGGGGTAAAGTCAAAGTCATGAACCTTCCCGGGCAGTGTCAAAGGCCAGGGAGGAGGAGGCACAGAAGATTGCCAAAGGGGGCTGGGAAGCTGGAGCAAGACCCAGGGGAACTGGTCATCAGGACAGTTGTCCCCAGTGCCACCTGCTGCCAGCCCAGGTCAGGGCTTGGCTACCCACCCAGAAGCAGCAGGACATGATGACTTTGACAAGAGCATCAAAGACAGGGCCTGAACCTCCAAAAGGAGACAGAAGCACTCCAGGCACCAGAGGTCAAGGGTCAGGGGTCAGAGTTTAGGGAGGTCTCTAGAGCAAAGTTTCAGGGACCAAGGGAAGTGGTCACATTGCCCTTGTTACCAGGTAAGAAAGTGCTGTAGGGTGGGGGGTGGGATGGGGTCATGTGTGCATGCGTGTCTGTGCATGTGCGTGGGTGTGCATGTGCGTGCATAGGGCAAACTGGAGCTGAGCCTGTCAACAGCTGACCGGAAGCTACTGGGGACTGTGAGTACTCTTTATTTTCAAATGCCTTCTGGCTTCTGCAGAGCGTCCTTTGGGGGCCTTTGATCTGCGTACACCCCCTCCTACACCCCTTCCTGTTGTCCCTTATCTTGGCCCCTCTAGCCTCTAGTAGGGTCATGGCCTCTGTCCCTGCTGCCTCTGATCTCTGCCAGGCTGTGTGGGCCCCCAGGGATACCCCAGCAGGAAGCTGGGTCAGTGGGCACATCCCCAGCCAAACCAGGCTTCTTTGGCCTGTGAAGCTCTTTGTTTGGGACAGTCTCTACAATTTGATCTGGCTCCAGTGGGACAGGAAGTGATCTCTGGCATTTACCAGACAAAGGGCCTCTTGGAGGCCAGGAAGCGACCACTGGGGTTATCTGTCCAGGGACTCATAGACCATCTGAGAGACAGAGCTGCGGCCTGGGTTCCTGTGATACTATTGCTTCGAGGATGTTGCTACTATTACACAATGCTTTTTCCTCCAACTCTGGCTGGGTCCTCATGGGCCCTGTCAGCCTGTCCCCACATGCTCACACGTGCTCAACAGCATCCTTCCCCTCCCTGCTCCCGGGAGCCAGAGCCGACCACAGCTCAGGTGATGATACCCTCTAAGACACCTAGGCATTTATAACGGTGTTAGGAGTTTCTCAGAGAGATGGCCCATTACCTGGAGAGGTTTTTTTCAACCCTCCACAGATAGGGAAGGACCCCCCCCCCCATGGCAGATTGTCCATCTGTGCAGGTGGGAGGAGCGGGGCTATATGAAATGTTGGAGTGCGTGGGGTGCACCCAGTGGGCCAGCTGCTGGAGTCTCCTAGGCTTTGCTCTCCACTAAGAGGCTGAGTCTCTGAGTACTCTTAGCTTCACCTCTGTTCAGGGTCTGCATTTGGTTTTCCTTTCCCGAGGGAGCCAGATCAGGGTGTCTCCTTTCCTAAGACCAACTGAGTAAACCATGTGTGTGTGTTCTTCGTCCTGGATGGGAAACCTGGGGTTTTCTGTACCTTTCCAGCCTCCTTCAATGTGGGAATGTGTGTTGTGACCATGTCCTAGATGTAGAAATGGACGAACCTTGTGGCTTACTATCATATGCCACCAAACCAAACACTCACCCAAAGTCACACCACTTCTCATCCTAAAAGGGCCATAAGCCAGATCTCAGCTGTGTCCAGAAAGGGTGACAGGGACCCACTAGACAGTCCATTCTTCACAGACCCATCATGAGCTGACATATGTCATGGTTTCTAAATATGCTTCTCCCAGAAGGGGCAGAGGCTTCTGGGCATCCACCTTGGAGCCTGACATTCTCAGGAGGGATGCAGACAACCTTGGATTTTTTATCTCCAATGTATGCCTCAGTTTCCCAATACCCAGCCGCTTTGGGTAGGTGTGGGTGCTGTTGTCACCACCTTCTTAGTCTCTCTGCCTTCCTTCACACTGGTTCCCATCTGGGCTGAGCTCCCTAGGGGCTAGAGGAAAGAAGAGATATAGGTATGCATGATGTGTCTCATTTTAGCTGTGTCTGGGTGTCATCTACTCCCAGACCCCCACTTCTGGAGCAAGAGCTTCAGACCCACATTCCCTGGGAGGTACCACTGTTTAGAAGCAGAGACCTTCTGCCCTCTGGTGGCCGTTCTTTAGTACTGCCCTGTCCTGGGCCCCGTGGCCAAATTCTCTCTCCCGGAGAAACCCGTTTTCTTTTTTTTCTTTTCTTTTCTTTTCTTTTCTTTTCTTTTCTTTTCTTTTCTTCTTTTCTTTTCTTTTCTTTTTGTTTTTGCTTGGGGGAAGACAGGCTGAAGTGAGGCTGCTACAGCTCCTGCAAGCCTGCTGTTACCCCTGCTCCTCTGGTTGAGGCTTCCTTTCTCGTTTGGTGGGAACCTTTGTCTCTGGGAACTCGGCATGGTCATCCCTACATCATGAGTGGTTAAGCCTTAAGAGCCCACACCGATGGGTGGATGCCCAGCCTCCTTCTGTTTTGGTATATGTTGTCAATTTGACAGAATCTGGAATTGTCTGGGTGATGGACTTCTGGGTCTTTGTGTGTAGGGAGTTATTTTGATTATGTTAATTAACGAGGGAAGACTCATTTTAATTATGGGTGGGGCCACTGGAAGGGCGGGGACCCTGAACTATATCAAATGGAGATAGCAGGCTAAACTCGGACTGAGGACATGATGTGACTTTTCTGCCTTGAGGGTCTGTAAGCTGGGACTGTGAGCTAAATAAAACCTTTCTCCCTCAGTTTGCGTTTGTCAGTTTCTTATCATAGCAACAGGGAAAGACACGAAGACTTCTAGAGACTCTGATCCAGGTGTGGTGGCTCAAGCCTTTAATCCCAGCATCCAGGAGGCAGAAGCAGGTAGATCTCTGTGAGTTTGAGGCTAGCCTGGTCTACAAAGTGACTCCAGGACTCAGGACTCCAAGACAGCTAGGGCTGATCATACTGAAAAACTCTGTCTGACCTCTCCCGCCCCCACCCACAAAAAGACTCCCAGGGTCTTTGGCTCCAAGGGAAGGTATATCACAGTTCTTCTCGGAAGACCTCTGATTTTTTTTTTTTTTTTTTTTTTTTTTTTAAGAAGAATGCTACTAACCTGAGTTCAAAACTTCCCCCACTCCCTTCAAGTCATGGTCTCATGTAGTCCAAGCTGCCCTTAAACTCAACATGTAGCTGAGCTTAACCTCTTGCTTTCTTCTCCTGAGTGCTGTGGACACCATTCCCAGTTCATGCTGGGATTGGAGACAGAGCTTAGTGTGCTGTGTGTCCTAATGGCTCTCTGTTGTGATGAAGCCTGTACCAGAAGCAGCATGGGCAGGAAAGGGTTAATTTCTTTTACATGTCAACTTTCTACAGCAGCGAAGGAAGCTCAAGGGAGAAACTTGGAGGCAGGACTGAAGCACAGACCATGGAGGAATGCAGCTCGCTGGCTTGCTCTCCATGGATCGCTTTGCTACTTTCCTTACCCACTGCCTAGGGATGGTGCCGTCCACAGTGGGCACGGTGTCCTACATCCATCAACAGTCAGGAAAATGCCTCACAGACTTGCCTGCAGAACAGTCTGATGGAGGCAATTTCTCAGTTGAGGTTCCTCCCTTCCCAGGTAGGTTTGTGCCAGGCTGACAAAAAAAAAAGTGACAATAGGTGGTACTCTTTTAACTGAGCTAGGTCCCAGGTCCCCAGGTCCCTAGGCTCTCATGTCCCCAGGCCCCCAGGTTCCCAGATCCCTAGGTCCCTAGGTCCTCAGACCCCCAGGCGCCAGGCCCCAAGTGCCCAGGTTCCCAGATCCCCAGGGATATTTTACTTATTTTTAGTTAAAAAATAGTGGTAACTGATGTATAACCCGAGACTGACCATTTATCAGCATACTCTCACTGTTGGGAGATGGTCACCAATCTGCATCCCCGGAGCACTTCACACCCACCTCACCTCCCAGCAGCCATCTCCTCGGCTGTCTCTGTGAGGCACACCAGCACCTATGTGCATGTAGAAGCTGGAGGGAGATGTCTATGGCTCTCCATCTCTTTATATTTTATGACTCTGCGATGCTCATGCATTTTTGTCTTTTTCTTAATAATTTAAAAATTTTAGCTAAGATACTATTACATCATTTCTGTCTTCTCTTTTCTCCCTCCAAGTCCTCCTTCATCCACTTGCTCCAGCCTCTCCCATGGCCTGTACCCCACTCTCTCAGATTCCTGGCTTTCCCCCCTTTGATTATTATCGTTACATATATGTATTGTTATGTAACTATGGTCTGGTGGGTCTGCTGAGTGTTGATTGTATGTTTACAATTTCAGGGCTGAACACCTGGGATTGTATAACCAATTAGAGGGCTCGTCCTTGGGGAGGAGTAATTTTCCCATCTCAGCAGTTTTGTTCATAGTTCTTCATCTGGGGTTGGGGCCCTGTGAGATAGAACTGCTCACTGCACATGAAGCTCACTGATTGGCTAGGAGAACCAGCCAACGAGCCCCTGGGATTTTCTTTGCCCTATTTCTTTTAGGGCCAGGATTATGGGAGCCTCTATTTTGGCCTTTTATACATGGGTCCCAGGGATCCAAGCACCTTACCGACCGAACCACCTCCCGGTTCCTGCTTTCTTAATTTTTATGACCAAATGACCACCCTTATGCACATGTCTGTACCCATCTGGTTGGTTTGTCGCTCAACAGAGACAGTGACTCCTACACCTGGAGCTCTTGTGAATAATGCTTCTGGAAACCCAGGGCTTGAACAAAAGCAGTCACGCTCCCGTTTCTGCTTCCCTTGGGTGTGTCCTGGGAAAGGGCCTGGTTGGTAATGTCTGTGTTTGTGTTTCTGAGGCTCACTAGCAGCTGCGGCAGCTCATGTTCCTGTCCTGCACGTCCCCACCTGCTCCTGTCTCCATTTTCTCCTTCTTTCTCTGCTTCTTACAAAACACACACACACACACACACACACACACACACACACACACACACAGTAGCCATCCTAATGGATGGGACGTAGAATTGTATTCTGGTTTTGTTCACTCTTCCCAGTGATTAATGACAGTGTGTGTTTTCTCAAGAGCATATTGATTTTTGTTACTGTTTTAAAAATTAATACCTATTCTTTCCTGCTAGCATCACCATCACCACCATCACCACCACCACCACCACCACCACCACCATCACCACCATCACCACCATCACCACCACCAACACCATCACCATCACCACCACAACCACCACCACCACCATCACCATTACCAACATAACCACCACCACCACCATCACCACCACCTCCACCATCACCACTATCATCACCATCACTACCATCATCACCACCATTACCACCACCACAATCACCACCATCACCACTACCATCACCACCATCACCACCACCACCACCATCACCACCACCACCACCATCACCACCATCACTACCATCATCACCACCACCACCAACATCACCATCACCACCATAACCACCATCACCATCAGCATTACTACTACCATCACCACACCACCATCAGTATCACCACCACCATTACCACACCACCATCAGTATCACCATCACCACCACCACCATCAGCCTCACCACTACCATCACCATGACTACCTTGCCTTTCCCTAGGACTTATCAGGTGCCTGGGTGAGGTTCCCTGTATGGCCAGCAGGGGGAGGGCTTGACCTAGGATCAGCATCAGCATACTCTGTCACAGGGCTGTTTCAGCCATGGCCCTGTTTCACTTTTGTGTAGCCCTGACTGGCCTCACCTGTAGCTGAAGAAGACCTTGAACCTCTTCCCCTCCCGCTTCCCAGTCCGAATGCTGGAGTTGTAGGCGTGTGCCATCTTGGCTTTTAACTCACCTGAACGGAGGTGGCAGTTGGCAGAAACAGGACGGGAGGGACTGTGGCAGACAAATGCAAAGCTGGTTCCCTAGTCCACAGGGTCAGTGATTACAAAGTACCAGCCCGGGGCTTGCACATAGTAGGCCCAGTGTTGGAAAACCAGGGCAGGCAGTTTTGTCCCCAAGGAACCTGTGGTGCTTGCCAGGTGGAGGGCAGCTGGGGACCAATGCTCTCTAGCTGGGGAAGCTGGTAGAGCCTGTGGGTGTACCCCTACTTCTTCGAGCCCCCAGATAGAAGCTCTCAGTGTTAGGGAGTCCCAGTGAGGGGCATGGGGATGGATAGGTCCTTTGAGGGGTGAGGGGATATAGGGATGAATGAGGCTCCTGTGGGGGGTGTGGGGATGGAGCCCCACTATCCACAGCACGCTCTTGGCTGATGTTATCTTTGGAGCTGAGCTCCAGGGTTCATCTCTCAGGGCCTGAGATGGGCAGGTCTGGGTACACAAACACTAGGCACACTGGAGGCTGGGAACAAGGCTTTCCCTTAGCAGTTTGTACAAGGCTTCCAAAAACAAGAGAGTGAATTTCTGCCTCCTGCTGTAGCTGCTAATTTATGTTAATCAGATGCATAAAACCCCAAGTCCCCAGCCATACCTGGGCCTGGGGAGGATGGAGCTGGCTTTAAAGAGAAGATGAAGTGACCCTGTGTTTCTGAGGTGGCTCTGCAGGCCTTTACCTGGGACCTGGGGCATGGGTTCAGCTTCCCATGAACCTTTGCGGTATGAGGCCATGATAGGGGGCTCTTCCCTAGTGTCCCGATACTGAGGAAGAGTGAGGGGCTGCTCTGTTTTCTGGTAGAAAAAGGTAAGATGACTAACTAGAGCCCTCATGAGTTCACAGACGCCCCTCCTAAGTAGGGGTCACTGTGCCCACCTCAGGGGTACAGAAAAGAAAGGGAAGCACTTGGGGACAGCTTCCATGACAGGAAGCAGGGGCTGAGCACCCACACCGGCCACTTAGCTGTGAAACAAAGTGTCTTAACCTCTGTGCCTCAGTCTCTTCACATGAACTGGGGACACTGCTTCCAGCCACAGGATTCAGGATCCTGAAGGATGTGCCCTGTGTGGGGAAAGGGCATTTTGGAGGTGGCTGTAACCCATTAGCAGCCATGAGGCACATCTGGAGTCTGGGCTTCTCTGTTAGAATCTGGGTCCTTTCAACCAGATGAGATTCTCCAAGCCCTTCCCTTTGCAGGTGGGTGGGACCTCAGCCTCTTTGCAGGCTCCTTTCTCTTTGGCCTTTATGCTGTGAGGGAGGTGTGTGTGTGTGTGTGTGTGTGTGTGTGTATCTGCATGGAGGTGATGGTAGTCTAGTTGATTTGTTTGGGTGGGCTCTGCTACCCGAAAGCTCATTTCTCTGCTTCTGTTTCCTACTTGTCTGTTCTTGTCTGCTCTGCATGTTCAAAGCCCTGGGCCACATTGTTTTCTTTTCTCCTTTTTATTTATTATATATAAGTATACTGTCTTCAGACACACCAGAAGAGGGCATCAAATCTCATTCCATATGGTTGTAAGCCACCATGTGGTTGCTGGGACTTGAACTCAGGACCTCTGGAAGAGCAGTCAGTGCTCTAACCACTGAGCCGTCTCCCCAGCCCCACATTGTTTTCTAATTGCCCAGCTCACTCCTTGACCTTCTCAGTTGCCTCTACGCATTCATTCAGGAATGGACTTACTTTTCCTCTCTCTCCTTCCTGTTTCCTTTATCCGGAACACTCACTTGCCTCTCCTGGAGCACCCCCTTCCTGTTTCCTGGAGTACTCTCTTTTATCTAAGTACTCACCCTCCTCTCCTGGAGAGCTAACCCTCTTCTCCTGGAGCACTCACCTTCTCCTGGAGCACTCTCCCTCCTCTCCTGGAGCACTAACTCTCCTCTCCTAGAGCACTAACTCTCCTCTCCTAGAGTACTCACCTTCCTCTCCTGGAGCACTCTCCCTCCTCTCCTGGAGCACTCACCTTCCTCTCCTGGAGCACTCTCCCTCCTCTCCTAGAGCACTCTCCTTCCTCTCCTGGAGCACTCTCCCTCTTCTCCTGGAGCACTGACCCTCCTCTCCTGGAGCACTGACCCTCCTCTCCTGGAGCACTAACCCTCCTCTCCTGGAGCACTCACCTTCCTCTCCTGGAGAACTAACCCTCCTCTCATGGAGCACTCACCTTCCTCTCCTGGAGCACTCACCTTCCTCTCCTGGAGCACTCTCCCTCCTCTCCTGGAGCACTCACTCTCCTCTCCTGGAGCACTCACCCTCCCTCATTCTCTGGAACATTCACTCTCCTATCTCCTTGTACACTGTCTCTTCCTCACCCCCCGGGGTACTCTCCCTCCCCATTCCTTGGAGCACTTCCCTCTCTGACCCCCTGGAACACTATCTCTTCCTCATCCCCTGGGCATTGCCCCTCATGCCCTTTTTATTACTGATTTGCAACCTTGCCTGGTCAGAGGCCAGGCTGCTGGAGTGGACAGCCTGGAGTTCTGTCGCAATAGTGTGGGTGTGAGTCCTTGAACAAGAAACGACCACGAGGTCTCCTCCCTTCTCAGACACATCAGGAGGAGGATGAGAAAGGCCAGCTGTGAGGAGCTGAGGAGCTCAGGAAGGTCAAGAAACAGTGTCACCCTTCGGGGACTGTGTCTGCCCTTACAGAACCAAAGCTTGAGGCCTGAGGTCACGGTGCCTTCCTCCTGTTGTTTGTGTGAGGAATCCCAGAAACAGGGGCCTGGCTCCCTTGGGCTTCTGGTCACATCAGAGATGGCTTTGGGACTAGATCTCACACTCGGGAAGAATTAATTTAAATTTTCCATGGAGGGTGGCTGTCAGCTCTGGTCTCTGAGTTATTTTGGGACACCCTGGCTAGGGCACCATGCCCTTCTCTAAATAAATCAACCCCAACTAGTCACTTTAGAGCCCCCCTCTGCCTCACAGCCCCTGTGGCTGGCAGGGTCCCCGCCTAACATAAGGCCTGTATTCCCTGGTCCCCATGGGTGGGGCACAAGTGTCTCAGCTGGCTCATGGTACTGTGGTCTCTGGACTGAGCTGGGGCATTTGTAGTCAACGTCAACAGCCGTGCCACACTTAAGGTCTCCAGAGCAGTGCTCAACAGGACTTGTGACACAGCCTGAGACCAGGAAGAAAACCACTTTCCTGTCACCTGCTCACTCACACACAGCCCATGTGACCTGGCAAATCAACTCTGAATTTTCCACTGAGCTGTGTCTCAGCCCACATAGGGCTGAGTTGTAGAGTTGGCAGCAGGGCAGGGTCCAGGGTCCTGAGCACTCTCCCTGTGCCCTACCCTACTGCTCTGCGTTTCCTGTCCCCTACAAGAGGCTCAAGTCCATTTGCCAGTTCCCTGTGAGTCATACTACCTGTGGCCTGGCATTGATGTCTCTCTCCTGATAAGGCATTCTCTGAGTATAGTCGTGTGTGTGTGTGTGTGTGTGTGTGTGTGTGTGTGTGTGTGTGATACAGAGTAGTTCTTCTAATGACACACAAGCCTAAAAGCTCCCCTCCCCCACCACACACAAGAATTGGGCAGGAAGAAAAGGATGTAAACTCTGTTCACACAGGTTATGGGTACCGCCCCTATGGGATGCTGCTTTTGGCTTTATCCCTTTTGCGGTACAACCAGCCTCAACTCCATTTGCAAACCTGCTGTGGCAAGGGAGGCCTCTTATTTTCTGTTTCCTTTCTGGGTTTGACACTTCAGTTTGAACTCAGGGTCTCATGAATGCTAAGCAAATGCTTTACTGGTGAGCTGTGACCTTGTTTCTTAGAAAACACTATTTTATTTTACTTATTATTGTGTGTGTGTGTCAAATTTTGGGACTGAGTTATCTCCTTTTATCATGGCATCTGGGTTTCAGACTCAGGTCATCTTGTTAGTACAAAAAGTGTTTCATTTACTGGTCACACCATGCCTCCAGCCCCTGTTGGTTTCCAGACAGGGTCACAGTAAGTGGCCCAATCTTTTCCTGAATTTGTAATTCTTGTGCCTCAGTCTCCAGAGTAGCTGGGATCGCAGGTTTGTGGCTCTAGGCTTGGCTAAGGAAGGGCTCTGTCTCCTCACCGTGTTCTCCGCCGTTGTTGTCTAGCTGCCTGGTTTGGTGATGTACAGACTGGGGCCAACAGCCAGGCAGGGAGAAAGGAGAAACCAGAAATTCGGGAGGAAGCAGCGAGTGAGCATTTTACCGTATTGTCTTGATAAAGAACAGATGTAGCAGAACAGTGCCTGTGTTCTCCACACTGAGGCAGGGGCATTCTCTGATATGCAGTGCATTTGAGAACAGCTGGAATTATATGGTCAGGCCCTGTCACAAAACAAAACATAAAGGCTGTTTCAGGCAGGGCAAGCCCATCCCCAACTCCTCACACGAAAGCAATTATCTAGACCTTTGGGTTGCACAGGGTGGCGTACATCTCTAATCCCAACACTCAGAAGGCAGAGGCAAGAGGGTCTCCGTGTGTTCAAGGCAAACCTGGTCTACATTGTGAGTAGGACAGCCAAGGCTATGTAGAGAGACCCTGTCACAAACACACACACACACACACACACACACACACACACACACACACACACACACACAATAAATGGATGAATGAATGAAAATAAATACAAGTAAAAAGATCTTTGGGCTAAGCTTCTTGACTAACTGCTCAGGTGTGGACAGAGACCCAGAGAGGACGAACCTGACAGTGAGGATGCAGCGAGTCTGTGCAGAGCAAAGGCCGCCACAGCTGGGGGTTCCATGGAGCGTGGCTGTGTGGAGCTTCCGAGGAGGACCTACGTGAGAGGGATGTGAGAAGGAACTGCCGATGCCTCCCGGCTGCAAGTGCTGTGTGGTTGCAGGCAGGGTTCACCGTCTCTGTTCACCAGCTCCTCATCCTGCAGATTGGAATACTCTGGATGGAAAAAGACTGAAGGATGCAGAGAAGCCTTTTCCTGGGGGAGGTCTCCCCCCTTTCTCACAGCCTCAGACTTCCAAGAGTGCAGGTAAACACAACGGGAAATGTCCCTTGATCCTTTGGGGGAGGAATTGTGGGCATAATGCCCCATGCACACACTGGGGGTGTCAGTGTTTATACCAATAAAAGCATTGCTTCCCACAAGAACGGGAGGGGGTGGGGGTGGGGAGGGTGGCGGCAGGAGCCAGCAGCTCAGTGCCTGTCCTCAGGATCCCCTCTGGTCCATCTCAGCCTCCTGCATCCTGGAGCCATCCCCCAGCCTCCTGTATGAGGGTTACACTGTGGACCCTCCCAAGGGTCCCCAACAGGTGTTTCTTGCCTCGGTACAGGACCTTCAGTTGCTCTGCTTAGCAAGCACTCCTAGGAGGCTCTGTCCTCATGCTGATGACAGTCAATTGGGCTCTTTGTGTTGGAGGCTGTTTCTAGACCCTTTCCCTTCTGAAACAAGGAAGGACTCTTGGAGATGGTGACAGGTCCTCCTTCTAAACCCTCAGCCGCTTGTTTGTTCTTTCACGGGAGCTCCGACTGCGGCTTCCGGCTTGTGCAGGGCATGGCCATGAACTACCGGCATTATTTAGTCTCATCTCCCTTCCCCGAGGAGCTGGAGGGAGCCTCATGCTGGCCCCGAGCTGGCCTCTGGCCTCAGGGATGTCTTTGTGTTCTCTATCCTCTTCCTCATTTTCTAGTCCATGAAGCTGGTCTGTCTTCATCTTGTTTTCCCTGGCCAGCCCCAGATCCAGACCTTACTCTAAAGCATGGGCTGATTTGATTTCCAAAGAGGCCTGACACACAACCCATCCGTGCACGCTGGGTGCAAGTTTATCAGAGCTGACTTATGAAATACAGCAGTTAAGGAAGAAGATGAAAACGGAAGTTTTACGAATGTGGTTGGATAGTTCTTTGTGTTTGAAGATGAACTAGGTGCCTTCAGAGTAGTGGTGGCACAGGACAGTGTGCAGACACCCTCTGTGGCTTCTGCATCCTTTTAAACCTAGGAGCCACTGTCTGTCACTGATCCTCTTGCCCCCTTTGGCCGCACAGCTCAGAACACACAGAAAACACATGGAGCAAACAGCAGAGGCAATGTTAAGTCATAAGGAACCCACCCCAGGAGCTGTGGTTCATCCCAGGGCTCTGGAGGGAGAGGGCTCAGTGAAGTAGAGGCTGTTACAAACACACACACACATACACACTCACTAACACACACACACATAAAACCAGAGAGACACATGGACACACACAGAAACACACAGAGACATACACAGACACAGAGACACACATAGACAGACAGACAGACACACACACACACACACACTCACTAACACACACACACATAAAACCAGACAGACACACGGACACACACAGAAACACACAGAGACATACACAGACACATAGAGACACACATAGACAGACAGACACACATAGACACACACACACACATTTTTCTCCACTATTTTTTTTAAATATTTCTGCTCCTACCTTGCTCCCTACCCTCTGATTCTGAGAGCAGCTCCGGGCAGGGCAGCAACCCAACACGGATCTTTTTTCTCTCTGGTTCTCCAATGGGACTCTGAGAGGAGATGGACCCTCTCTGGGCCCTTTTATTAAAGACCCCCTGTAAGCTGCCAACTTTGACTTTCTGTGAACCTGTCTCGGTGAAGTCAGGCCCACAGGATGGAGACTTTAGTTACAGTTCTCTGAGGCAGGCTCTCACTGTGTAACCCTGGCTGGCCTGGAATTTCCTGTCGAGCCCAGGTTTGCCTTGAACCCATGGTGATCCTGATTGTATCTCTGAGTACTGAGGTTACAGGTGTGCACTACCACATCTGGCACAGAATCAAAGGTCTTTAGAGGTTGGGTACATGCAGGAGGTGGATGGGGCTGAACAGGGAGAGCCAGAGACGTTCGGGTTAGGCTGGGTTGAGATTAAAGTACTGCGTGTAGGCGCGGTAAGTGTGGGAAGCACAGCCCCCAATGGCCCTGCTGGCCTGCTGTCTCTTCTTACCACACACTGCCTCTGTGTCTGATCCTGGTGGACAGGAGGGCTGGCTGGGGCTATGACAGTCGATGCTGGGTTTGGTTTTTCTGACTTCTGTCTGAGATTGCATCTAACTTCTGTACATCCCTTTCCACCAGCCCCTGCCTCATCTCTGACCCCTCCCCCACCCTGTAACTCAGGGGTCCTATGTGAAGGGAAAAGGGGTAAATTTTGACTCACAGTTCCAGGGTACAGAATTGTCTCCCTTATCATGGCAGAGAAATCAAACCTGGCCAGAAATTTGAAGAAGCTGGGCACACCATATTTGCAGTCAGGAAGCAGAGAGAGATGAATGCAGCTGCTCAGTTCCCTTTCTCCACAGTCCTGGATCCTAGCCAGGGAATGACGCCGCCCACAGTGGGTGAGTCTTCCTACCTGAATTAATGAGACAGTCCCCACAGGCCTGCACAGAAGCCCTGGTACCGGCAGATTATAAACTCTGTCAAGTTGACAAACGAATATTTTAACAGGTACTCAAACTGGTGGGATAAAAATACATATACAAAGATGCTTTCTGCTTTAGCATTTTAAGTGCAAAAGAGAAAATAATCAAATTTCTGTATGGCTTGAGTGTGTCCTCCAAATGTTGGAAAATTTACACCCTGGTTCTTCCTAGTTTTATTTAGAAGTGGGGGCCCTTGGAGAGATGGAACCCTATGGTACAGTTCCTAGCTTTATAAGGACTCCAGCTAATGGCCTGTCTGATTTGCTCATGGGGTATCATATATGTCTTCCCATGCATCTTGGAGGGAATCAGCTTCCAGGAAGACATTTAGGCAGAGAACAGCAGGGAGAAAGGGGATGGGACAAGGGTTAGGGTCCACAGTGCTCAAGGGAACCTGCAAAGTCCTATTCCCTTTAGTGAGGCCCCTCCTGAGTTCCCATACTCCCAAGGAACCCAGAGAATTCAGAGTCCAGTCTCGATGTGAAGTTGATGAGGAAGATCTCCTTCCCACAGCCCAGACATCTCCGTACAGGGCCTTTGTGGGACATTTATGTCCCAACCATAAAAGATACTTAACATTTCCTTACCTTTTAAATATTCACTTATTGATTTATTTGTGTGTGTATGTGCATGGGTACCCTCATGCACACCACAATGATATATGGAGCTCACAAGACAATTTGTGGAAGTCAGTTGCTTTTCATCACCACGAGGGACCTGGGCATTGAACTCAGGTTGTCAGGCTTGGTGCCAAAGGGCCTGAAAGCCGAGTTCTCTCTCAGTCCCAAAGTCACTGCTCCTTAACCCATGCTCTGAGGTGCCAGATAAGGGATGCTTTATTTTTTATCGCTGTGATAAAGCATCGTGACCAAAAGCAACTTGGGGAGGAAAGGGTTTATGTCAGCTTACACTTCCCCATCATAGTCCATGATTAAGGGAAGCCAGGGTAAGGGCTCAAATGGGAGGAACCCGAGGGCAAAAACTGAAGCAGAAACATGGAGGGGTGCTGCTTACTGGGCCACCAGTCCTGAGGTGACACTGCCCACAGGGATGGGGCCCTCCCACAGGCCAGTCTGGAGAGGGGAATTTTCTGAGTTGAGGTTCCTTCTTCCAAAAATGTCTCTGGCTCATGTCATAAAACTAGCCAGCAGAGTGCTTTACCGTTTGACTTACATTCCCAGACCTTTTTGTATTCTTTATTTTGAGACAGGTTCTCTCACTTAGTTGCCCAGGCTGACCTTGAACTCACTCTATAGTCCAGGTTAGCCTCCTGCCTCAGCTTCCTGAGGCCTTGTATTACTAGCCTGGCTCAGCTCCGTTCTTAACGTGGTTAAATGGAGCGATATGCAAAGTTCTGTGTATGAAGTTTCCTACAGTGTATGATCATGGTGTTGACGTGAACACGCTTGTCTGTTCGTAGAAATGTCTAGAAAGAATCAGAAGAGCTCACTGAAGAGTGTTGCCCCAGGGAAGAACATCACCACCAAGAGGCCAGAGTGGCACATTATCTTTGTGGTACAATCTGCCACTGGTTCAGAAATCCATGTGTACAGTAGAGCTGAAGTGTGACCGTGTGTGGGAGATGGGTGTGCAGATGTCACTCAAGGCTTAAGGGGAGGCAGGGAGGCAGAGAAAGGCTGCACTCCACATGAGTGGTGTGGTGGGGGTGTCTGAGATTCCATTTCTGAACCCCTGTTCTCACATATATAATCCACATATATTTCCTCTGTAACTCTGTCTGCCGCTGTCTGAGGTGTAAGGACAACAGCCATCTCACAGGGGACGGTAGGTGGTAGATATGAAAGGACAGTTGTCTCGGGGGCTCTTTGGTGTGGTCTCTCCCTATGCCCAGGCACTGTTTAGTGCAGGACCTGTGCCCCCCCTTTTCCTGGGCAGCATGCCAGGTCACATATGCCCTAAGGTAGCCAGAGTGTGTGGAAAATGACAGCCAGTGGTATTCTGGCTGGGAAATGGCGTGCCTCTCCAACCACAACCACCCCCACATTTCCCTCCAGTGTGAGGAGGCTTTGGGTGGTAGCAGTACCAATGTCATTTTAGACCTGTACCCCAGGTCCTCTGGGACAAGATGCCCTTGGGGTGGAGACTATGTCCAGGGAGAGACTCTGTGCATGTAATGGGGAGAGTCATCATGAAGCCTGTCAGCAGAGTCACTTGCTCTTCCGGCTGTGCCGGATGGAGCCGGAAGGGCCACTGGGAGCCTGGGAGCCCTTGAAAGCTTTGGAGCCAGGCAGGGCTTGTTCAGAACCAACTTTCAGAAGCACAACTGGCCCAGGGGGAAGGTGACAGCTGGGGGAGGGGTGGGTCCTCAGGCCACCTGCCCAGTCCAATTTCCCCAGCGTTATCTCATCTTCTCCTCACAGTAATTCTGTAAGCAGGACAGAGCTATTGTTACCTCCTTCTCACCACTGAGAAAAACCGGGCCCCAGGGAGGTGGTGACATCAGCCTTTGTTACCTAGCTTGCCCCAGCGGAGTGAGGATGGGAACCCAGGCTGTGCCCTCCCGGGAATCTGCACCTGATTCTTCTTCAGGGTGGTATTTTTAGCTGGCTGGCATCATTTCCATTGCACCTTTTACTAAGTGGGGGTCTTGGGGACTGTGACTAATGTGGAGACTGTGGTCCCCACCGGCCCCTGCAGAAGTTCTGCTGCGGTCCTAGGATCTGAAACCTGGGCCTTACCAAAAGCCCTGCCTGGCTTCTGTGAGGGGGGATGGGGTCCTCGGGGGAGCCTTTAGGCAGAACCATGTGTGGGTCACTGCTATGTCTCTGGACCCCAGCCTTGGGCACAGAGTAGATGCTCAATAAAAAACAAAAACAAACAAACAAACAAAAAAAAAATCAATGAGTACCCAGTCATTCAGTGATGGCAACATAGACTGAGATGGCCCATTTTTGACGCTATCCTGGGTGAGGGTAAGATCAAGGACCAAGTTCACTGGACAATGAGGTGGCAAGTATACTGTGAGGATCTAGATAGATGCTTATGGATGGGACAGGGCTGATCTGGGGGTGGTGTGGCCCTCCAGTGGGCTCTTGTTCTGGTCATTAAAAGCTCTTAATAGATCATATATATGTTTGTGGCATGGTGGCCCAATTACTTGCTCTTTAGACACAGTGGTCCCTGGGTCTAATAGATCTAGCCCCTTAACCCTCTGAGCCCAGCTCCTTCCTTGTCTAGAAAGCTGTATGTGGTAGCCAGGAGGCTGTCCAAGGTGGGGTCTTCTCTCCTTCAGCCCTTAGCACACTGCATATTGAGGTAGAGCTAGACCCTGGTGGTGGCACATGAGAGAGATTGAAGCCACAGGGCTTGGGTAAATCAAGAGAGGAAGTTGGAGTTGAAGACAGAGGAGGCTGGGTCTGCCATCTCAGCCTGAAGCAATAGTTTGAGATGTATGGAGTGCACCATGGTTGCAGGCCTGTATATATGTGTGCACACATGTGTGTATGAGCAAGCATCCCGTAGGAGGTGGAGGCCCACCCATGGCTGAGCAGGCGCCAGCTCTATCTGAGTTCCCAGACTGGAGCTGGCTCCCTCACAAGAGTAGCCTTGCAACCTGCCCAGAGGTTGAGCGAGGAGGCCTAGCCACAATGGGGCTCTTTAGCCCGTGGCTTGCTGGCAGGAGCCAGGTTTTTCATCACCTGCTGAGATTTATTGGCAACTCCAGAGAGCTGCAGGCCAGAGGCCTGGCAGGCAGTAGGGCGTCCTGGCTCTTTACCCAAAGTCAAGAAATCAGAGAGCAGCATTAGCTCTGTCCGGCTGGAGGGTGGCCAGCTGCTGGCACAGATGTGCAGAGGGGTGGGCCCGACCTTGCAGAAGGTGCTTGGACCTTCCCAGATGTTACAGATGTGGAAACAGAGGCTGGAGTGGTGGAAGTGAATACCCCACAGTCACTCACATCTCTTCAGGGCTCAAGTCAAGACCAGAAGCCTGGCTTGGGGGTGGTGAACTCAGATGACTAGCGGCCTTTTTGACAGACATCTTCTCTAGCCCTCTCATTGAGAGTAGTCACCTTGTGAATGACTTTTCTCATGGCTTAGGCAAGAGCAAACACCCAGCAAAGCAACTTAAGGGGAAACAGGTTTCTTTGGGTTCCTGGCTCGAGAGTACTGTCTGTTATGACAGGAAGTTGGGGGGACAGGCTGTGAGACCTCTGGTCACATCAGGTGCAGAAGCGGAGAGAGCAGGATGCTCAATGCTCATCTTGTGCACTGTCCTTTGAATCTGGTCCAGGACTCCAGCCCACACCGCACCCTGATTGACCTAGTGCAGCTAACCCCTCACACGAATGGATATCCGGAAGCGTATCTCCTAGGTGGTTCTAGGTCCCGTCAAGCTAACGGAAACTAACCATACACCTTATGTGACTGTGAATGGCCGAGATCCAAGCAGATAAGCAGGCCTTGGTGTATATGTGGCTGTCAGAGGACAATTTGCTGGAGTCAGTTCTCTCCCTCCATCTAATGGGTCCCTGTGATTGAACTCAGGTTATCAGGTTTGGCAGCAAGCGCCTTTACCCACAGAGCCTCTCAGTGGCTCTAAAAGAAGCCATTTGTTGAACTCACACAAGAATTTAGAATACCTGGATATGTTTTTTCTCTCTCCTCCCACCCTAGTATAAAATATCGAAAGAAGGAAGTCCAGACCTGAGGCAGGCTTTCTGGTGTGACCAGAGACCTGGGCTATTTCTTTCTCTTTCCTTCAGTTGACATACATAGATTTTTGTCCTCATGTCCAAAGGGCTCCTTTTTCTCCAAACCCCATAGTTGCCTTTATGGGGTAAAGGGACCTGTGCTCATGGAAAGCTGTGTTTTTTAAGTCAGAAAAAAAAAAATCTTTGGGTTTCCTAGAAGTGCCCGAACAGCAGGTTGTTCAAAGCACAAATGGCCCTCTGTCTTGCTTTTTATTTTTAGCTTTTCTCAGGGGCAGGGCCTATTATTTTTGTTTGGTGGCCGTTGTTGTTTTATTTGATTAAATAGAAATCCCCTTTGTGGGGGAAATGCCCTGTGAAGTAATTCTTCCTGTACTGTGAGGCACAGGTGCTGGTTTAGGCACGTCCTAGTTTAACTGTGTGTGCATGCATGTGTGTATGTGTGTGTGTGTGTGTATACGAGTGTCTGTATGCTCATGTGTGTGTGCTTGTGTGTATGTGTATGTTTGTGTGTGTTCCTGTGTGGGCGCTTGTGTGTTTGTGTATGTCTATGTGTGTTCCTGTGTGTGTGTATGCACCAGTGCCTGTTTGTATGCTTGTGTGTGTGCATGTGTGCTATGTACATGTGTGTGTATGTGTATGCATGAGTGTATGTGTGAATGCTTGTGTGACTGTTCATGTGGGTTTGTGTGTATATGTATGAGTGTGTGTGCACATGTGTACATGCATGAGTGTGTGTGCATGCACATGTGTATATGTGTGTCTATGCATGTGCATGCATGTGCCTGTGTATGTGTGAGTGCATGTATGTGTGCTTGTGTGTGTGTATGTCTTTGTGGGCATGTGGATGTGTGGATGTGTGTCCACATAAGTGAGTGCATGCACATGTACATGTGTGTATATATATATGTGTGTGTTGGGACACAGTGTGACCAGTGTGACAGTTTCACTTCCATCCCACAGCACTGGTCACACCTATGCCTCTGCCCCATCTTCTCCTGTATTTGGTCCTGGTGGGCGCTCAGAGCTAATCTTCAACCAAGGGTGTCAGCTGGGCTGTTCCGACTTTATAACAAAGTCTCTGCCAACCATGGGGTGGTGCCCCCGAGGCCTCCTGCAGAACCCATGGAGGTCTCAACATAAGAGTGTGTGTTATAACTGTGCCTCCTGAGCAGACACGTCCTCTGTGCTGCCTGCCTGCCGACGACCCCAGGGAATGGAGGGATCAACGCATGGCCTCAGGGCAGGATCCCCTGGAAGCCTGAGCTCAGTGTAGCTCAGAATCTTTCTGGTCCAGGCCCCAGACTATGTTTGCCAGGGTAACTCTTGCTGGGTTGTGTCTTTTTAGCAGAACAGAAGAGCAGGTAGGCCAGAGACAGAACCCTGGGTGGGGCTGAAAGGGTCAGGGTGCCGTACAGCTTCTCACATTTCCTGTGACTCTATCCTTGGTCCTACAGGTCTCAGTTCCAAGCCCCAAAGGTAGAGAGGAGGGCGGGGTCACAGGGACCCATCAGCATAATACTTCTGAGCAGACCGAAGAGCCCAGAATGGTCACCCTAGGGTTGGGAGAGGCCCTGCTCTGAAGTTTCCCAAATCTGCCCCATTCACAGCCTCCCACACCTTCTAGAAGGTTCTGCTGCTGGGCTGTTGTGTATCCTGTTTCAGGTCTAGGTCAGCTAGGAGTACACCAGCACCCTTCTCACCCCTCTTTCATTCCTTTTCCTGCTGGAGCAGGGGATTGTGGGGTGTGTGGAGGAGGGCTTAAACAAGGACAGAACAGGTAACAGCAGCAACGGAGGTCAGATGTCCCCACCTCCCACCCCGCCCCCTGCCCCCGTGAATTCAGTAGCCCCGCCCTCTGCCCGCGGAGATTTGATAGCAGCCGCTTTTAGAGCAGTATCTGGGTTGGCAGAAAGGACACAGACTCAGAGTTCATTGTTTAGCTGTGAAGCTTGGTGGAAGGGTTATTCTTGCCCACCAGCATGTGGGTGGAGAGGGATGTTCTGAGCCAGCTCTGGTCTCACCAAAAGTGGTGAGCACTCTGAGGAGCACTCCTCCTCTGAAGAGTCTGTTTAAATGGGAGCAGGCTGTGGTAGGCCACAGAGCCGACCCTTCCATCCCTGCCCCCCAGGATCTCAGTCTCCTCAGGAGAGATGATGAGCTGGGTTCTTAGAAGTCTCACCAAACAGCTCCTTTGCAAAGATGCTTTTATATTACTGATTTAGGACCCCAGAGCCTCACATGCCTCCTACCTACACATTCTACCACTTAGCTGAGCTCTCAGATCTTCCTTTTTGAGACAGTGTCTTTCCAAGTTGCCTAGGCTAGCCCCGAACTCACTATGTGGCTCAGACAGAACTCAAAGGTTTGATCCTCCTGCCTCAGCCTCCTGAGCAGCTGGGATCCCAGATCTGCTCTTATCAGACATAGCACAAGGACAGTTTTGTGAAGAGATTGGAGCCTTCCATGACTGCTAACCCGGGTGACTCTGGAGGGTCTGAGCTACCCAAGGCTCCATTGGCCAGCAGGGAGGGCACAAATTTGATGGGAAGAAACTCACGCCTGCCATTTCCACCAGGAAAAGTCAGGGTGCTCGGGAGAAATCTGTTGTTGCCTTCTGCACGTTTGTAATACTCACCTAGGAAGTGGGGGTTGTTCTGATTTCTGTGCATGAAAGAAACGGGCTCATAGACCATCTAGGCCCAATCACGGTCACCACCAGGAAGTGGAGGGCTCAGTACTTATTCATAGGGAGTGTGGCTTCTGTGGAGCCCATGGAGGGACCGTGGGCTCTGGAGTAGCCGTATTAGTGTCTGAAGAGCAAATCAGAACAAATAACAGGACAGGAGTCTGTTGTTTTACAGTCTGAAGGCTGGGGGTGCAGATGGGTCCCAGCAGCTAAGCTCAGAGATCAGGAGCCCCCAGGTGCGGATCCCCTCTTCTTCCTCTTCCTGCTCTTAAAAGCCGTCTGCAATCCTTGGCTCCTGGACCCACCCTCTACCTTCAGAACCTGCCCTGTGGTACCTTTCTGTCTCCTGTTCCCTCCCTTCACTTACAGAGCGTTTATGGTTACATCTAGTCTGTAACCCAATCCTCTCCAGATGTCTCTTTACAGGGTAAAATCATGCACATGTGAATTTCAGGGTTATCAGGTGGGTGTTTCGGGATGCTCTGTCTCGCCAACAATGGTGGCCTTTGGTAGAGTCTGGTTTTGAACATAATGGTAACTCACTCTTCAGGATAGTTGTTAGGGGAAAAGAACTGGTCAGGTTGTTCCCAAAGGGGACTGTGGCCTCTATGAGGAAGTCACCAGCCTGTGGAGCAAGGGACTCCAGGTCTTGGCAGTTAGACAATGTAAGGACAGAGTGTGTGTGTGTCTGGTGTACTTGCAACAGCAGTGTAAGACTTGGAATCCATTAGACCAGGGCTCAAATGTCACCTCTGCTTCCTCACAGCCTTCCAGCAGGGTGTAGATGGAGGTGTGGGTGGGGCTGCCAGAGAGGAAGCCAAAAGATGCTTCCTGTGAGCCCACTTCATCTGCCCTGCGGCCTCTGCAGTGTGGAAACAGCAGCTGAGGGGCGGGGCTATCCCAGGGCCCTGAGATTTCAAGCTGGGTTGTACTGTTGCCGCGTCTGTGTGCAGGCAAGACCTTCTTGCTGTTAAATCCACCAACTGCCTTTTAATTTAATGTGTCTGTTTTAAACTGGAGCTTTATAAGATCCCATAAAGGGGGAGATCACAGAATTCATGGGCTGCTTATCATGTATTTTTATAAGGCATGTTAAAATAAATTTATCACCATAAAAGCAAAAATGTCTCTCTGAAGATTATATAAAATGATGTCACACAGAGAAGGTACGCCTTATTCCTCTGCTTAGACCTGGTTCTGTACCTGGTTCTCCAGAGCACAGTAATATTTCTGTAGGCTGTCCCTTGTGATTTGTGCCCTCCCACCACCTTTCCTGCCATTAGATGTAGATCCCCAGGGCCTCAGGGTCTCCCAGAACTGCTCAGTTCTACTCCAGGCCTCCCACTCCGGCTCTTCCATCCTGACTCCTCCACCCCAGCTCCTCCACCCTGGTTCCTCCCTCTGCTGCTCTCCTTACCCAGCCGGAAGTTGTCAGGATTCAAACCCAGGCCATGAGTCCTTTTATGTCAGGGCTTAGCAAGGTTTTTGAAAAAGAAAGTGGCTTTCAAACGGAATGGCCAAGTCAGCCAGGAGCTTGTGTGTGTGTTTTGGGGTATGTGTGTCAATGACCTGGTGTTAATTCTGAGTGTCTTTCTCAGCGGTTCTCTGTATTAATTTTTGAGGCAGGTTCTCTCCCTGAACCTGGAATTCACCTACAGATTGCAGCCAGCAAGCCAAGCCAGCACATACATGCTGGGAACCGAACCCAGGGTCCTCAAGCTTGCTCGGCAAATACTTTATCAATGAAGCTATCCCTCCATTGCTCAACATGTCTGATTTTGTTGCCCTGACAGCACAGCCCTTTTCAAGATGAGGATGCTGAGGGCCATTTATAAACTTTCCTGGGGCAAAAAAAAATGATGAGCTGCTATGGTGTCCAATCCAAACTCCACGTTGTCAGTGGAGGTGGGGCTTAATGGCTCCTGCCCTGATGTTTGTTTGGGGCTTCCCACAGCTCTGAAGCAAGGACTTCTGGTCCCTTCCTCTATTACAGCGTGGGTCATTTATCATCTGAGATGTCAGGGAGGAGTCTCAAACTTACTAATTCCAACGTTTCCTAGGGAGTGAGGAAGAATGGGCAATCCTAGTTTTCAGTTTCACGGGACCCCACAAAGCAGGTTTGGTCAGGGGTCTCCCAGATTACGTCCGGGTTTACAGACTGCAAGAGAAAGAGCTTATTACAGGGCCTGGTCCATTCTCGTGCCTATGGCTTCCCATGGTGACAATTCTCTCCTTCAGAGTCCAGAATGAGGAGGAGGTGGAAATGTGTGTGAAGCCCAGCTTCAGGGAGGGCTGACAGGGCAAAGGTTCTCAAGCTTCCTGTTGCTGCTACCCTTTAATACAGTTCCTCATGTTGTGGTGACTCCCAATCATAAATTTATTCTTGTTGCTACATCATACCTGTAATTTTGCTGCTGTTAGGGGTTGTGATGTAAATATCTGATATCCAGGATTTTCGATCTGTGACCCCCGTGAGAGGGCGGTTGACCCCTGAACAGGTGATGATCCACAGGTTGAGAATTACTGCTCTAGAGTCAGTTGGCCTCTGTTCTAGTCCCCACTCCTTTTGAGACTAACTGGTGACTGCAGGCAAGGAATGGCTTGATCCTGAGAGGCAGGCAGAGCTCTATAAGTTCGAGGCCAGCCTGCTCTACTGAGTGAGTTCTAGGACAGCCAGGACTATACGAAGAAACCCTGTGTCCCCAAACCGAACCAAACCAAAACAACAGTCCCTCCCTGGAACAGCCCAGGTGAGGAGCAGAGGGGCTTAGCCTCTAGGGTCTCAAGGAGCAGTTGATTGACAGCTGCTGTTTTTACGACCAGGCAGATCTGGGTTTGAATCCTGCCATTAGAACTACCGTTTCATTGGTATCTTATTCTTTTTCTAGAAAAGGGCTTCTGAAAGTAGTGTTCAGCATCCAGGAAGCAGAGTACCTATAAATGTGTAGCCCAGCCCTGGTGAAGCATTGGAGCCTCAGTTGGGCTCCCTGATGTCAACTGTGACCCCACCCCCCACTTCTCTCCCCACCGCAGCTGTTACACCTCAGACTTACAGACCTGGCCCCTACCCTCTGAGGGCAAGGCGGAAGTGAGGCAGAAGCCTGTGGCTTCCTCTTTTTTTTTTTTTTTTTTTTGCCCTTCTGTGGGCCCAAGACTCCTTACTCAGAGCCTCAGAAGAGGGTACAGCGCACCATGGCCTCCTGTGCAGTGCCAGTCAGGCAGACATGCTGTTGTTTCAACGTCCGAGTTGCTACCATAGCCCTGGCCATCTACCATATAGTAAGTATTGGGGTGTTTGAAGCATTTGGGGTGTGTGTATGTGTGTGTATGTGTGTATGTGTGTGTGTGTGTGTGTGTGTGTGTGTATGTGTGTGTATGTGTGTGTGTGTATGTGTGTTTATGTATGTGTGTGTGTATGTATGTGTATGTACGTGTGTGTGTGTATGTATGTGTGTGTGTGTATGATGACATACTTAGACCTTCCAGCTGGGGGATTGCTACCAATTACTTGTCTGTGGGACCCCAGACAAACCCTCTGCTACTCTGGGACTCAGTATTTCCCTGTGAAGTTGACCACCATAGCGTCCCTAAGGTTGTAAGTATGCAAAGGGAAAGGCAGGCTGGCAATGGGGAGGAGTGCAGGCTGGGGTTGCTCCAGGATGCCAGCCCCTCCCCCCAACACCTGCGTGTAGGGCTATCTGAGTCCTATCCTAGCCTGGGGTCTGGGGTTACGCTTTTGGACTTCTAGTGGGAACCTGGGAACACTTCCTCTCAGCTCACAGCTCAGCCGAGCCATTGCCTTCTTCAGGGACAGCTCAAGTTTTGTGCAGCCAGCATGTCACAGTAGCTGTCATTGTCACCGTGTGACCCCAGGTCCAGTCAGAGTCCCCAGGGATAAGGTTCTCCCTTTGGAGTGGCCCAAGGTTGGAATCTCTGTTCTCTTGTGCTGGGATTTACCCCTCATCCCCACCCCTGGCCACACTTAACTCCCTGAGGCCCAAACATTTTCTGGCTTCAGTGACTCAGACAGAACCTGTGGCTAACAGCTCTCCTGGAAGAGCTTCCTCAAAATCAACCTAAATCCGTAGGCTGCTGCGCAGAGCCTGGTGACATCTGCTTCCGGCCACAGGCAGTGTGGCCAGGCAGTGGTACAAACCAACTCTGTCCTTAAGCTCTTCCGTGTGCCACCCTGTCCCCCACCCCATTTCTAGCCTTTGCTGTGAAGTCTTGCTTAACCTCTCTGAGCCTGTTTCTTTAGATGAGAAAACAAAGCTGAGGAGGATAAGAGCTACGTGTCAGGTGGCTGTGTGGGTGAAGTTGATATCTATAACATGAGGGACATGTACAACATGGTCCCGTGCCTTTTCGTGAGTGTGTCCTGACCCACCTGTCCACCGAGAGCAGGGGTTCTCAACCCTTCTAACGCCGCAACCCCTTAATACAGTGCCTCACATTGTGGTGACTCCCCAACCGTAACATGAGTTTCGTTGCTACTTCATAACTGTAATTTTACTATTGTTATGAATTGTAACGTAAATGTATTTTTAGAGATAGAGCCACCAAAAGGGTCCAGACACGCAGGTTGAGAACCAGTGATCTAGGGCCTGACATGATCTAGGGGGGATTAGAGTTTGTCCCACACAGCCTCAGCCAATCCAGGAGCTTAGGGGGGCGGCGGCACTCTGTCTCGGCATAAAGTCTTTCAGCATTCTGGGAAGATGTGACAAGGGTCCTTCTGCCACCCCTGCCTGAGCCAGCTGTTTGAGCTCCTGTGCAAGCCCGACTTGGGGCTTGCTTCCCTATCTAAAGTGGAGACTCTGGGCCCTGGATGGGAGTTTTGAACTCGGATGTTTGCAGTGTACTGGGTGGGGGGAGGTCACTAAGTGGCTTCAGTGGGGTCGAGGGGTTTGCAGTTGCTGGGACCCTTGCTCCATCTGCTCTGGTAGCTCAGTTCCTGCCTTTCAGAGAAGCGCCTCCCTCTCTGATTGTCTGGCGTCTCAGGATATCGTAAATATATTAAAAAGTAAATAAACCCAGCAGGGCTGTATCATGCAACCGTTGTGATTTCTTCTTATTCATGTGGTCCAAGTACCTCAGCTGTCGATGCTTCAGTGATGTCCTGTTTCCATAGAGATCCAGGAGACTGTGGGTCAAGTGATCAGGGAAGGCTTCCTGGAAGGAGTGTCACAGGTGGGGATGCTGTAGTGTGGGAGGGGGAGTTTGCATGAGGAGCCAGTGTGCTGAGGTGAGGTGTGCCTGGTTCTGGAGCCCCACTGAGACGGTTGGGGAGGGGACGGTGAGGAGCACTTTGTGTAAAGTTGAGCCTTTGAGTCCTTTCTCTTGTGTTCCACTGTTATTTGGGGGTGGGGTCATTCTTTGTGTCATAAAAGCAGGTCACCTCCTAGCCACCGTCCAAGTCCCTAGGTGTGGGCCATGACTATGCAGTCTGCAAAGCTACTGCTTGGTATGTGAGCCATTCAGAGCCATGGAATGTTTTAGGCCACAGGGTAGGGGAATAAGGACAGAGAAGCCCAGAAGTCAGATACCCATCCCAGAGACAGACACTCTTCCTACCCTCTTGGCCAGAGGTTCCTTTTTCCTTCCCACAAAAAAAAAAAAAAAAAAAAAAAAAAAAAAAAAAGCTGGGTGGCTTTCCTTTGGCGTAGCAGCTGGGTGGCAGGTGCACCAACAGGACCTCAAACATCTGGGTAGAAAAGGAGAAGCCATCACCAGATGTACCAGTCGCTCATGTTACCGTCATCTGGAGCCAGCCATGGGTGACATCTCTGTACGCTGAGAGCTATTTGTACACTTGTCCCCTGTGGGGAGGAATAAATTGGGCCATTGACGCCCGAGATGGGGCCACGCTTCATGGAACTGTAGGGTGCAGTTACAGGAAGACCCTACCTGGCCTATAGGTTTGTGCTCTGATGCTCCAGGCTCAAGACTTGCCTTGGGCACCGGGGAATGAGAGCACAGTCCCCCCAGGTGGCCTCTTGCGTCTTCCTTGTGTTCTAAGTTGGTGGCAGAAAATAAGGAAGGGCCATTGGCAGTCCCTTTAGTAGAGAAACCCCTGGGCTCTCTCCTGCTATGTTCTTGTGTCTATTCCTGCTGTTGGGGTGGGTTGTGGGGCTGGTGGTACCTGCAGTGACCAGAGAAACCTATGCAGACTCTAGCTGTGGAAGGGAAGAGCAAACATCAGAGAGAGAATGGGGCTGGTGTGATGAACAGGCCGTCATTAGCCGGGGACTGTGAAAGGTCTATTTTTCCCTTGCTTTTCTGTATTTGCCTTTTCTTTCATTTCTTTGAGACCAGGTCTTGCTACGCAGCCCAAGCTGGCTTAGAATTCAATCTCCTGCTTCAGACTCCCCACGCTGTGTTTACAGGTGCCCACCAGCACCCTATTCACGGGATATTTCTCCCCTCTCTTCCCCCTCTTTTCTTTACTATGATACTAGGAAGGGTGGGACCTAGGGCCTAGGAGTACCAGGAAAATCCACCAGCACCCCCCAAGCCCTCTTTTTATTTTGACACAGTGTCAGCTAAGTTGCTCAGGCTGGCCTGGAACTTGTGTGCAATCCTGTTTGGCCTTCTTCAGAGCCTCTAGATCACAGGCCTGCCCCACTAGGCTCAGCACACACACAACTTTCTAAAGTAAACATTTTGGTTTTCAGGATAGTTTCTGACTTAGAGGAAACTGCAGAGTCAGTGCAGAGAGCTCTCCATGTCCCTCTCCTGTCCCAGGTCAGTGGGGCACACCTGTGACAACTGCCTGTCAGGACCTACAGACTGCTTTCTCTTTCTGTCCATATCCTTTTTCTGTTTCACAGTCTGGGGCCTGTCACACTGGGTGCCATCCTTCCTGGGTTGTTGTGGGCAGCAGCGGGCTCTGCTCTGAGGAGTTCTGCTGGTTATTTGGTTGATGGCCTGTCACAAAGGAGAGGGGGGCTCCTTCGCATGACAATCAGCATGCCGGAAGCTTGGCTTAGGAGGGTGGTGCTACATCAACCATCAACACATGCTGTGTAAGGGGCTTATTGGTGTATCTGCCATCAATTCACAGATATACATTGTGCATGGCTGAAAGCCGGGCAGCTCTGTCCTGTTGACAGAGCACTGCTTTGTACACAGAAAACCAGATGGTGGTTTCTGTGTACAAAATTATCAATGCACGTAGACAGTCGGGGAAGGGGCAACGGGACTCCTAGGCCTTGGCTGGGGTGCCTTGCCTGTCGGAGAGGTACCTCTCCTTCCTCAGTGCTCTGGGATTCATTTCTCTTTCTTGGGATCTTCAGGAAAGCATCTTCCAGGAAATCTGTCTGACTTGCTTGCCTCAGAACTCCAGGTCTCCCTCCTCCTTTAACTTCATGTTGTGGCCAGTGATTGGACATATGTCACTCACTGAGAACATGGCCTTGAGCACACGGGTGTCTATCTTTGCTGTCTGAGCCTCAAGTTTTCCAGCCACTAATGGAGGCCAGTGGTCTCTGTGCCAAGGGTGATTCTTTTGAGATTCTGAGCTTGGTAGTTCTTGGTGATATCGGTGTGTGTGTGTGGGGGGGGTTAGCTGGCCATGTGACCAACCACAGAGGTCAGTCCCCTTTTGAAAGCTCAAGTGCTCAACAGAGATCTAAAAATCAGTTCCATTGTTTCCTTGGGAAAGTCTCAGCTAAGGCCTGAGGACCTGGCACCTTCTTCTCTAATATCCTGGGCTGGACAGAGGCAGGATCTGGCCACCTCTGTGTGTCCTTCCTGCCGTGGAGAGGCCAGCAGGGTTAGGCTAGGGTCCTCGTCCCTCTTCAGTACCATTTAGGGCATCTTGCTTGCGGGTCCCTCTGTTGTGAGAGAGCCATGACCAGGGAGGCACCCAGCACTTCTATGCCAGAGGGTAGAAAGAAGCTGCATTGAGTCAGGGATGGTTTCTGCCAGGCCAAAGCTTCTCTGCCAGTGCTGGGGCACCGTGACCAAGAAACAAGGCTTTTGTCCTCAGCCCACAGCCGTGGTCCAGGACAAGGGGTTGGTTCTGGGCTTGAGTCCCCTGGGAGTCTCATCTGCCTTAAGCGGGGGCTCAGAACTTCAGGAAAGTACCCAGTGATACCTGGCTCTAAGACTATCCCCAGAACAGAACTTCGAGCTCCTCCTATTCCCTGGAGAGTCCGTGTGTCCAGTGTGAGCTCCCCACCTCCCATAGCAGCTGCCTCCACACTCTCAATTCTACAGAAGAGGAAACTGAGGCACAGGGAAGCCAAACAGGGCTGCTGAGAGGACAGGCCATGTGGCTTGTGATAGATGAAGAACACAAAGCCTGGGTTCCTGATCCAGATGGAGGCTGGGGCCCAGCGGTGTTCCTGGAGCTGTCACACCCAGCAGCCATATTCTTAGATGCAGGACACACATGACAACTTTCAATTTCGGCATCACCTGCACCCAATAGAGCCTGCGTCTGAGGGCCGAGGGGAGGGTGTGAGGGAGGGCATGCCAGCATTCAGAGAGGACTTGGTATGTAGTAGGTGCCTAATAACTGTGGCTATCATAACTCCCAGTGATGTTATTGCTGCTGCTTGCTCTGGGAATGGTTTGATGAAAAGCATGCAGTTGCCACCTCAAAAGGTCTCAACATGGTATCAAGTGTCTGGCATTTTTTTTATTTTATAGAAACAGTATAAAGAAAGTCCCAAGTCAACAGACTTTTCAAACGCACTGGTGGACACACTAGGTTACAAGCCAAGCAGAAATGTCTCTGCCACGGATGCTTATCTGGGACATTTTTAGTCTTTGGGTTGGTGGAGGTTTGGGTCTGTTAGCACATTCTGAAAGGATTTATTGATAGTCACAAAGATGTTAGGTTAAAGACGTCTTTAATAAATGTCCATTTAGGGGCTGAAGATAACCTACAATATTTGGACCTGCAACATCCCAACTCCTCACAATCATCAAATCCTTTTGACCCAACTCGTAGTTTGATGTGTTGTATTTAGTGTTTTAAGGGGGTGTAGGCTTTTTTTTTCTTTCTTTCTGGTAACATCAGTTAACTAGATAAACAGGAAGTGGTGCTGTGAGGAATTGCTTGGGGTGGACATACAGGAAGTTGAAGATGAGCAACCAGGTCATGGGTTGAGCCTGGAGAACAGTTTCTCATGATTGTGAACAAAGAGAGACTACTTGGTGAACCTTCCCAGGACATGTCTGTCATTCTGTCTGTCCTGTGGCTTGGCATTTCCCTGGCTCCTGTGTTCTCTGTCTCCTGTCTTCCCTTCTGGTGGCAGTCTTGCTGGGGAGGGGACCTCCAGATGGCTAGCACTGGCCATCAATGCTCTAGGTACAGCATGTCCTGAGCCGCTGGTGGCAAACTGTGTCAAGTGTCATCTATGATGTCTGCTGCTCTGGGGGGAAGGGGTGGACAAGGGACGTGTGGGGGAAAAGGGCTTTGTGTGTGCTCTGACTTCTCCTGGAGGGTCATTGCCTGACATGCCCACCACCGTGTTCCCAGCCTGTCCCACACCCTCTCCAGTCACTAACAGGAACTGGGCGTGTGGGGGTGGGGTGGGGAGGAGGAGCTCGCTGTGTGATTGGATGACTTCCAATCCTGTTTATAAGAGGGACACCTCCATTTCCTGGGTGAGGGCTCACACTTTGTCCTTCTCTTGGGGCATCTGCTATGACTGAGCACCTTTAGAGAGACTTTCCCTTCTTCTAAGACCTCTTCTCTGAGCCCCGGTTCCCCTGAGCCTCCCTAGATCCTGCACGCTGCATCTCGGTGCTCTGCCTTACAGGCTGGTGCAGCAGTTGGCCTCTTGAGTTATCAGTGCCGAACCCTGGCATATATCAGGTGGCAACTGATCTCTAATGACTTCAATATTAAAAACCTGTTAGCTCATAACTCACTCCCAGAGACAGAAGATAGCCCATTCCCAAATTATGGCCAGTTCTCACCGAGTAACTGTCCCCTGAGATTTTCCTACAGCCACTACCCTGTCTCGTGACTTCCTTGACTCTGCACTGGAGCTTGGAGTTCCCAAGAGCAGTGTCTTCACAGCCTCAGACTCCTGAAATTCATCCCTAGCCCCTGTCCCCCCAGACCCCACATTGCTGCACAGGGTCTTACAGTGGGAGCCTCTCCGTCTTCCCTGAGAGGCAAGACAGTGCTTGGGTGGCTTCAGTTGCAGAGTTGCAGCTTTTGGTAGCTCGTGTTTCTTGTTCAAACACATGCGCTCCAGTGGAATCAGCCCACCTTTTTTGGGGTCACCATTCTTTGTGGTAGATAGATGTCTCCTCAGTTTCTCCTCACAATGATTCTCTGAGGTGAGAAGATTCTGCTCTTTCCTTAATATTGGGGAAACTGAGGCGCAGAGAGGTCTATGTGGAGTGGTGCGGGCCACACAGGGCACTTGTTGGGGTATAGTGGGCTTCTCTCTTATTTTCTTTCGTCTTTTCCTATTTTTTCTCATTTCTCTTTGTCTATCCCTCCATCTCTCCCTCCTTCCCTCTCGCTACTCCCCTCCCTCCCTCCATTTCCCTTCCTCCCTCTGTTCCCCCTCTTCCCCCTCCCCCCCCATTCTTTTGTTTTTATCTTAGAGACAGGGTCTCATGTAGAGGTGGGCACCACTGCACCAGGGCCTCTGAGCCCCTACACAGCGTCCAGGCAGTGGGGAGGGATGGCTGGGGTGGGGTGTGGAGGGACCAGCCACTGGGGAAAAGCCAGCTCAGGTGACTCTGGCACAGGCAGGGAGCAGGCTGGGTGCAGTGGAGCGCGCAGGCAGGATGAGGGTGATGTGGTAGCATAAAGAGGCTGGGGATATGCTCTGGGGGTGTGACCTCACCCAGCCACCCTATAAAATGTGACAGGAAGCAGGGGAGGGGAGCTTCCTCTGGCTGATGACATTTTTGTCTCTCTCTGTGACCTCCCAGATGCCTTGATCTGCCAGGGTGTACAGTTGACACCTAGGGTCACAGGAGGGATTAATAGCTCCCATAAAGGCCTAGAGTTTTGCAGTCTCTCCAGGTTCCAGGTCACCCAGCGGGACGCAGGGCAGGGTGTGGGTGGTGTCAAGGACTCATTGTTGGTGAGGACAGGCTGGGGCACGACTCTCAAGCTCATCTTGAAGGGTTGCTAGGAGACATCCCGTTTCCCTTCTCTCCCTCTGATGAGTAGTTTATATGGTGGCTCCTGAGGTACCTCGGTGGGATTAACGGCTGCTGACGCAGGACCAGGAAGCACCGGGGCTTAGAACACAGCTTTGCCTGTAATGGATCTCCCGGGAGAGCCCCAGAAAATGGGTTTACAGATGGAAAGGGAGGATGGCCTTAAGCAGTTGTTCTCAACTGTTTTTAAATCAGTTTTTTTTTTCCTGTGTACGGCGTTTGGTCTGTGTGCACGTCTGTGCCCGTGCAGAGGTCAGAAGAGGGAACCGAGTCCCCTGGAACTGGGAATGTAGACAGTTGTGAGCATCCATGAGGATGCTGGACTTGTGCTCTTAAGCACTGAGCCATCTCTCCAGCCCCACTGTTTGGGAACTCTTGATGCTTACCTGGTGGAAAGCTTCAAAAAGAATCTGAGGTGGGGAACTCCTCTTCCTCTCAGGTCCCCATACGTCCCCGTTCTGTCCTGCCTTTGCACACAGAGTGGGGCTGCTCTCTGTGACCACCCTCACTGTGACCTCATGGCAACTGAATGTCATCGCCCCAACATCTTTCACGCGGGTCGTCAGTGTCAGCGCAGCACGTCCATCACAGCCACCGCAGCTGTTACTTCCTGCCTCCCAGCATGCCACTGGTGTTTCCTCCATCACCTGCCCCAGTGCCTGTCACCTACGCCAGGCCAACTTGAAAATGGTGTAGCCCCTTTCCATCACCATGTCTGTCACTGGCAGCCTGATACCTCCTCCTCACACCACCACGTCTGTCTCCAGCCGTTCTCCCTCACACTCTCATGTTCCCCCTCAGTCCTGCTCAAGCGGAACACCGGCTCTGTGTCCTGCGTGCCCTGTGACCCTGCAGTAACCTTGGAGGGGGCCTTCGTCTTCATTCCAAAGCCCAGAGAGGTCAACGGCTAACTCAGGGTGCAGAGCTTGCAGCCACAAAATGTCACCCGCATGCCCGTCTAGAGAGAGGATGCTGGGGGTGGAGACAGGCTCAACAGCATCTGTCTCCACCGTAGAGAGGACTGCACAGTCCCAGGGACACTGCCAGCCTCTCACCTGCAGCCAGGTAGGGCCCAGGGTCAGTGAGAGGAGACGCTAGGTCTGGAAATCCCCCTTTCTGTCCCTCTGTCCTTTCATGGCTGCCCTGAAAGAGCTGATTGCTTCTCTGGAGCTGAGATGCTTACTGAGGCATGGGGCCATGGCCGAGCACTGTGTCTTCTGAGAAGCTGTGCAGATGGAGGCTTTGTGGGTGGAAGGCCCTGCTCTGTGCAGCAATCCTGCTGCATGGCCCTCACATACTCAACAGTGCCCGTCTGTTGGTGAAAATTGAGGCATGGGAGGGGCCAGGGTGAAGCCAGCGTCTCAGATGACACAGTCAGGAAGAAAGCCTGTGGGTCTCCAGAGTCTGCCATTCTGAGAGCCAGGGGCTCTGGATAGTTCCCAGGGAGGAGGCAGGTGGCTGTGGACAGAGTCACCAACCCTGAGAGGAGCCCTGCGGTTGGGGACAGAGGTTTGAGGTTAAGCTTCTTCCTCTCTGTCCCTATTGCTGGGTTATAGACAGTCTCATTATGTCCTTTTTTGCCGGGCTATGGACAATTGCAGGCCAGACTTGTGTTCAGGTCTCAGCACACAGTGGGGCCAGTAATGTCAGGAGTTGATGTTCCTTCTCTTGGGGACACAAGGTGGTGGGCTCTGAGGACACCTCCTTCCGGCTAACTCTTAGGTTGCCTTCCTGTGTGACTTTAGGCTGGTATCTGCCCTCTCTGAGCTCCAGACTCTCATATGAGGACAGACTCACCCCTCCTCCAGCCCCCCAGCAACATCTTGAGAAGAGATCCAAGGTGACAGCAAGCTGCTCAGAAGAAATCCCCCTTCCCCCGCCTCGCAGTGAGGAAACACTTTGGGCCTAACACTGCTCGGCCCTGCTGCCAGGATCAGGGAGGGCCCTTTGCCGACCCTCTGGAGGATTTTATAAGGGAGGGTGAAGGAGCAGCCTCAGCAGGGCCAGGAGGCCAAAGGCACAGGGAGCAGCCAGAGGGTGAAGACCAATAACTAGCTTGGTAAAAGTTTCTAGAGAACCCGGGGCTGCTGGGAGGCCATGGGCAAGCTCCAGGACCTCCGAGTCTCATTCTCCTGGTCTATGGAAGGGTCAGCGAGTAAAGACCGACCTTGTCCGGGCCCCTTTTTTGGTACTTCCCAGGCCACTGGCCACTCGCTACAGTTGTTGCTGGGATGGGAATGGCGGTGTCCCTCAGAGTACAGGGCCAGGGTGAGGAGACTGTGGAGTTAGGGATTAGGAGGAGCCATGGTCCCCAAGGTGGAGTAACAGTTAGGGTGACCCAGTGAGGATGCACTATACAGATATTTGTTTATTCATTTTGAATAAACAAATGGGTTTTATGTAGCCCAGGATGGACTCAAACTTACTATATGGCTTAGGGTAGATGATCTGCCTCTACTTCTCAGGAAGTGGGGTTACAATATCCTGTACCACACATAATTTGTGGGGTGCTGGAGACCAAAGCAGGATGCTTTGCATGCTAGGCAAAGACGTCTGCCGTGCCCCAGCCCCAGGCTGAGGGACCCTAGCGTTTGTACTGCCTCTTCTCTGGAAGGTCTTGGCATGAGTTTACAATGTCTTTAGCACACTGAACAGAACACAGGGATGTAGACATATTCCAAAGCTTCCCTGGTGTGTGGCCACAGCGTTACTCCTTATGGGGTCTGGACGAGCAGACGCGGCTCAGGGTGTTTGGAGGTGGCACATTGCCAGGACAGCACTGTAGATTTGGGTACTGCCTTGCTCTTGCCTTGGTGTGTGACCTCAGGCAAGCCTTCTAATCTGTCTGAACGTCTGAAAGGAACAGAGAGAGCTTACAATACAAGTACACCCAGGACTCATCTGGCGGCTGAACGTTGATGTTGTCTCTTTTGAGCCACCTGGCAGGTGTGGGCTTGGGCGTGGGGGGAGGGGCTACAGCCCTTTCGAAGCCCCTCCCTCATCTCCTCCCACCCTATGAACCAATCCTGCTGTCCCTTCCGGCAGCTGCCACCATTTTTCATGAAGCAGAGCCTTCAAATCCCTTCCCATCAGGCAGAGGAGCAGCTACAGGAGGAGCCAACAGGGAACTTGCCCAAGGCAGGCTCTGGCCTCAGCTCCTGCCAGGCCCTTCTCTGAGGCTGCCTCCTGCCTGCATCCTGCCGTTGCCTTTTTACTGATGGGCAAATTCAGAGAGTTGAAGTGACTTTCTCAAGGACATACAGCAATCTGGACCCAAATCCCGGAGCCAGTCTCTCCAGCCATTTCCTGTGCCACCCCTCTTTCTGACTTTTAAACTTGGGGTTCAAAATAACAGATTGAGATCCGTATCTAAGCTAAATACCAAAAGACCAAAACTAATGAGCCAACCAACCACCCAGGGTTTGGAAAGGGAAACAGATGAAGGAGGTCTGGCTGCCTGTCTGTCCACTCAGTGTGTCCTGCGTGGGTAGATCACTTCTGGAGAACTGAGTGTGTTGTAGTGGGGAAGAGGCACAGAATTTCTGGAAAGACACAGACAGGCGGTTGTGTGGTGTGGGGATCTTTTGGAAGATGACTGTGGTGTGGATAAAATGCAATTCTTAACAGTCTTTGTAACTTTGGCAGCTGGGACACCCAATACTTAGACCTGTCAGAATCATCTCTTCTCTGTCTTGCATGGTAAGGGCCCCCAAGTGACAGGTTGCACGCATGCATGCATGCATTCATTCATTCATTCATGCATGCATGCATGCATTCATTCATTCATTCATTCATTCATTCAATGCAACAGCTACACCAGTAAGCGAGACCCAGACCTCCTTGCTGGAGCCAGCAGATCAGGTCATACCTGCTTCTCCCTGTTCAGACTGAGCTTTCATACTGCCATGTGCTTTAGCCAGTCATTCTGTCTGGCCCCCCATGGCTCTTTTATAGCTGGAAGAGTAGGGATTCTGGAGTTGTGGGTGACTGGGACTGGCTCACCCAGGGCCTGGGGCTCTACAGTGCATCCTAGACCTGTACTGATGGTTCATAAACTTGGAACTCCATAATGCTTGGGTTATGATGACCAAGGTCCTATGTCAGCCAGAGACTGTTCTGGGGGTACAGAGGAGGGGTGCAGTCAGGTACCTGATCTTCAGCAGTGGGAGGCACAGTGCCCCTCCGAGTCTCTACTGTGACTTCTTAGGTACAGGGGGTGCCTAAGGTAGCTTTGGTATGAACCCTATTTACAGATGAGAAAACTGAGGAATGGAGAAGTCAGGTCAGTTGTCTGAAGTCACATAGCAGAGAAGAGGAAGGGTCAGCATGAAGCATCCAAACACCATATAATTTACCCAGGAGGCCCGCTGACTGGGCAAACTGGCACTCCAGCCCTACCTCGTTTGGACGGTGGCCGGGCTCACAGATGCTCTTTCTCTCCTAGGTCATGAGTGTCCTGTTGTTCATTGAGCATGTGTTGGAGGTGGCCCGCGGTAAAGTCTCCTGCAGGTTCTCCAAGATGCCATACCTCAGGATAGGTATGTCTGGGCACAGTGGTGGTTGGGAGGGGAGCTGTAGGCAGTGAATGATTGGGTATATGGATTGGGGTCTCTGGTCCTGCCGGTTCCACTGGTCTGCTGTGCACCCCTGAATCTTTAGGAGCCTTTGCATTTCACATGCAAATGAGGCTCTCCGGCTTGTGCCAGGGGCTTTCTCAGGTTCTGAAGCTCAGATGGAAGTTCGCTATATTGGCCTCTCGACACTGCCTTGTCCACCAGTGTCTCTCTCTGCCAGTCACAGCCCTCCTGTGGGTGAGGAGGGCCAGCCTACTACCCAGGTCTGGTCCCAGGCTTCACTATTCACACTCAAGGTCCCACAGTAGCAGTTCCCAGAGCCTGGTCCCTGGAACCCACTCTGGCTTTGCCTCAGTCTCTGCCCTGCCTTGCAGCTGACCTGCTTTCCAGCTTCCTGCTCCTTGGAGTGCTCTTCATCATCAGCATCAGCCTGCTGTTCGGCGTGGTCAAGGTGAGGTCCATGCAGGGGTGGAGGGGCCAGGAGCAAACACCTTCCGGTTGTCCTGAGCACCCCATGGATCTTCATGTGTTCATTTTGGGGGGGAGATGCTGTTCTCCTATGGCACTCCATAATCTTCTGGGCTATAAGGGGAGCTTTGGAGTGGTGGGGTGCTCACAGGAGACCTGCATTCTGTGGACTATGAGTAGGGCTAGGAGCTTTGAGATAAAAGGGAAAAGGGGGCAATAGTATGGGGTCCAGGGAGAGGCACAGTACTGGGCTTATCCTGGGGACAGAAATTCCAATTGCCCCGCCCCCACTGCAGTGGGACATTCGCTCATGAAACCCTGAGAAGGTGAGGCTGAGCTAAGAAAGGCAGACAGGCCCAGAGAGAGTTGGGATGATCTGGGGGGGGGGGGGACAGGGAGATTAGTCACCCTGTCACTCTACTTCCTACAAAAGAAGAGCCATTTGCACCACAGGGAGGTAGGTAGGTTGGCCACTTGGAGAGTCCTGCCCTGAAGATGATGGGGATGCTGGTTGGGTAGAGAAGAGAAGGCTTAATGCTGGCCTGGAGTGTCACTCCCTGCCCACCGTTGCTGTATCTGGGAGCCTCTCTCCCCCACCAGGGTGTGTCCTCACTGTGTGCTGTGGCTGTGGGGCTGCTGCAGAAATCCAGTGCCCAGCTAAAAAGGCAGAGCAGTGAGTTCCTAAATGCTCAGACAAGGTGTCTTGGTCACCTCTGAATGGCTTAGATAACCATGAGACACCCCCTTCCAGGACACTACCTCTTCTGTGACTTTGTCCCCAATGGAGGCACATGTGCATGGGTGTTGGATTCCCACTGAGGAAGAGGGACACTTACTGATTTCCTGTGGTCTCTTCCCATGTCCTGTCACATCTGGCTTTGACCACCTGGAGGAAGGACAGGCTCCTCTCCCTGGCCTTTACTTGCTGGTGCCTCCACCTCTGGCCCTGTGCTCAGTCTCCTCAACTATCAAATTCTGGATCTAGCTGGGTGCCGCCTTCTAGGCTGTCCTCTCCCGTCCCCTTCTCTGAAGAGTGAGCTCTGTAGTGTGGATGTCATGGTCTGCCTTGTGGGCTCTTCCCTCAGAGACTGTCATTCAGTTTTCACTGCTGGGGTGAAAATGCACAAGTGAATCATCTAGAAGAAAGGTTCGCTTTGGCACCCAGAGTGCACCCCGGGTGACCTGTAACCACACCCCTTAGTTCACATCATTTTTCCATTTTATCATCTTGTGACCCTCTTGCTGAGCTCAATTGGCAGAGGGCTTGCCCAGAATGCACAAGGTTCAGTCCTCAGAATTGCACAAACAGGGTGGGGTGGAGTGGCCAAGTCACCCTGTCTAAGTCTTTAGGGACTTGCTGCTCTGCCTTTTTAGCTGGACACTGAATTTCTGCAGCATCCTCTGGAGGTGGAGGCAGGGGACTTAGCAGTTCAGGGTCATACTTGGCTACACAGGGAGTTTGAGGCCAGCCTAGAATACATGAGATCCTGTCTTGAAAAAACCACAAGATGGACAGACAGACAGGTAAACAAACGGAAAACGTAGCAGAACCCCTGTGTATGGACCTGTTCCCTGGTGCCTTCTGAGATACCTGGATGCCCCTCTCCCCAGAGGGCCCCTCACAGGAAGGCATGTGGATCTGGGTAGGCCCCAGACACTGATCTGGTAGCATCAGTGATAGCCAGGGTGGAAACAGGATGCACGGGGACAGGGATAGCACAGTGGAGTGTTGGCACGTCAGGGACACTCTGACAGGGTGGACTTGCCTTCTAGAACCGGGAGAAGTACCTGATACCCTTCCTGTCCCTTCAAATCATGGACTTCCTACTGTGCCTGCTCACACTGTTGAGTTCCTACATCGAATTGCCAGCCTACCTGAAGCTTGCCCGGCCCCGGTCTGTGAGTACCCATGTGCATGGCTTGATCTGGGTCCCATCATCCCTGCAAGCACCCTCAGGCTCTCTCTGCATGTTGCGCCTGTCGGTGAACCTCACGGGTAAGCCTTAGGACCAAATGAGGAAGGCGAGGGGTTGGAACCCAGCCCGTAACTCTACCTTAGGGTAGCAGCCCCTGCCCCAGATGAGAGTAATGACTCCAGGTTTCAGAGCCTGGTAAGATGACTACTTATACCGGGCATGAGTGGGTTACCCAGGGAGAACGGTGGGCTGCCTTTTCAGGCCTCAACCTTAATTTGATTCCTTCTTTGGAATTGGGTAAGACGAAGATGATGTCAAACCCAAGGCTTGAAGATCATGCACTAAGGAAAATCGTGGTGGCCTTAGCCGGTCACAGTACACACAGCCCTGTCACAGTTGCATTTCACAGTCCCCTGACTCTGGTCCTTGAAGGGCAGGGATGCTGGAAAGTTGGGGCGCTGGGGAGTTAGAAGACCCCTGTTGTGTCCCCAGCTCTGCAGAGACACTGATATGAGCATCTTATGTTTCTTTCACTAAGGGACGGCTGGTGGCTTGGATGGAGTCTTTCAAGGGAGGGCCACTCAGTGCCCTGCTTGTAGGACTTCATGCTTCCTCTTGTTTCTCCTTAGGGTCCTTCCAAGGTCCCCCTGATGACACTGAGGCTGCTGGACTTCTGTCTGAGCATCCTGACCCTGTGCAGCTCCTACATGGAAGTGCCCACCTACCTTAACTTCAAGTCCATGAACCACATGGTGAGTCTTGGTGGAGGACCAGGTCACACCCTGGCTGTGTGACCTAGGGCATGTCCCCCATGCTGGGTGAGTCCTGGTTGGAGGCTGGGTTTCTGGGGAGGAAGACTCAGGGGTGAGTGATGGATTGGGGAGTAACTGTCAGGGAGAAACTTCTAGGGTCAAAGGGTTCGGCCATGATGAGCATCATAGCATCCTGCCCTGGAAAATGCATTACAGGAAGGGCATCAGGTGTCCACTGCTGTTTAACTCGCTATCACCAAGCATGGTGGCTTAAAGTGACCAGGTCCTGTCACAGTTCCGAGGGCCAGGGACCTCAGGGTAGCTTGCTAGGTGGGTCAGTTGCTGGCTTAGCATGGCAACTAGGAAGGGGGTGCGAGTGACCCGCTCCCCCAGGGATCCTTGCAACAGCGTTTGTACCTTGCTTACCCAGTTCCTCATGGTGGAGACCTTATGTACGACGGCCAGAGTGTCCTCAGGGCATGGCTGCTGGCTTTCCTCAGCGGTTGGATTGGGAGGGAGTAAAGGAGGCACCAAGAATGAAATATTCATTCTGGCCTCTGGCTGGCTGCTTCTGAAAGCTCAGTCCCTGAGTGAGTCTGGCCTGTCCTCCGGGGAAGAGGCCAGAAGGGGAGCCAGTTGTGGATGGTGTTTTCCAGTAATGCCAGCACTTTCCAGGTGTCAGAGGTCTTAGAGGACTTGATGGCTCCTAGCAGCCAAAGCCTTCCCAGACTGGGAGGGAACTACACTCGTTTCCCCCTGGGGCTCCTGAATTGGGAGTTGCCAAGGTGGAATATTATGTGAGTGTGTGTCTGTGTGTATGTGTGTGTGTGTGTGTGTGTGTGTGTGTGTGTGTGTTTGAGTGTGCATGAGTGTGTGTGCACATATGTGTTCATGTCTGCTTGTATGTGTATGTGCATGTGAGAGACATAAGTAGAGGTGGGAAGGAGAAGGCAGGAGGTGGGGAGAGAGAGGGAGGAAGACCCTGTGACCCTGGTGGGGAGATTAGAACCCCCCAGGGCTGAGGCACTGATGAGTTCCTATATCATTGCAGAATTACCTCCCAACCCAGGAGAGCATGCCACACAGCCAGTTCATCAACGTGACACTCATCTTCTCGGTGGCCTTTATCACCGTGCTCATCCTGAAGGTGAGTGGGCCCCGCACCCTCACGGTTCTGTGCCATGGTTAAGGCTGTGTAGTGAGTGTCTCAGGCTTCTCCACACTGGACCATGAGGAGGCAGGCTGAGGTGTGCTCGTGGTCCCCTCCAGCTTCTAACCTCCCTAGTTCTCCTGCCTCGCTTCCTCTGATGTGGCTTGGCATCCTCGGCGACCTTCTTCTTAGAGGCTGTGGGTCTGTGAAGGCACGTCTGGACCCAGCATGGAGCTTCTTGTGACACTGGCTCCATGTGATATCTGGGGTTAGGTGTCAGCCCTGTGGCCTGAGACTACACACACCGTTCTGTAATCCTAAAAAAAAAAAAAAAAAAGGAAAAACCCAACCAACCAAGCAAACAAACAACCCTCTCCAAACACAGGGTATTAGGGGGTTTTGTTTTGTTTTTGAGACAGGGTCTTATGTAGTCCAGGCTGACTTTGAACTCCTAATCCTCCTGCCTCTACTTCCCAAGTGCTGGAGAGTCTTAGGGTTTTACTGATGTGAACAGTAAACATGAATCATGACCAAGACAGCTCTTATAAAGACAGCATTTAATTGGGGCTGGCTGACAGGTTCAGAGGTTCAGTCCATTATCATCAGGGCGGGAACATGGCAGCATCCAGGCAGGCATGGTGCAGGAGGAGCCGAGAGTTCTATGTCTTCATCTGAAGGCTGCTAGTGAAAGACTGGCTCTCAGGTGGTTAGGAGGAGGGTCTCATTGATCACCGACACAATGACACACTTTCTCCAACAAAGCCACACCTACTCCAACTCCTCACCTCCTAATACTGTCACTCCCTGGGCCAAGCATATTCAAACCACCACATGGGGTCACAGGGGTGTGTCTCCTTGCTCAGTTCAGAGGTAGTTTTGAGGACGATTTTCCCTACCATTGAGTTGGCGTCCTTTGGATAGTGAGCTCCCTGTCACTCGGGGTGGCTGAGTAGGGTATACCTCGCTGTGTCCAGAGAGGCTGGAGGCCAGATCAGAAGCTGCAAGAGCATTTGCTGCAGGTCGCTATGGGCATCAGTGAAGATGCTCTCTGCAGCACGCCAAGCTGGCACGTGAGGAAGAGGGGTGGGTGGGGTCTGGACTGCTGCCGGGTGCTGCCTATTGGGATGAGGGAGTGCTGGCTCCCCGCAGGCATCAAACACGTAGCCAGAGCCTCTCAGGCAAGAGCAGGAGAATGGTCAGAGTGTACGTAGACTCAACAGGCTCTCTTCCAGGTCTACATGTTCAACTGTGTGTGGACATGCCACAGATTCATCAAGTACATGAATTCGGCCATGGAGAACAGCAGCTCCAAGATGTTCCTCAAGGTGAGCCTGACGGAGGGTCAATTGCCAGGGCTATCACTCTCTTACTGTGCTGCTTGGGGGCAGTTCCTTTCCTTCTCTGAGCCTCAGCACTTTTTTTTTAATATAATATTTTTAGTGATTGGCAATATTGTATGAGATTGGGCATCTTATAAACGCCACATCTCCCATTCCTCCCAAGTCCATTCTCCCATCACTGTGACCCCCCTCCCCCCGCAAAAATACACCAGGTACAATTTATGCTTCCCACACACTCACTGGAGCATGGTCAAACTCACAGCAGGTCTCAGTACTTCTAAGAAGATTGTTGGATGAGAAGAAATGGGAACAATATCAGCCACGATAGTCTAAAATTCCATCTGTCTGTCTGTCTGTCTGTCTGTCTGCCTGCCTGCCTATCTATCTATCTATCTATCTATCTATCTATCTATCTATATATCTATCCACACATCTACCCATCTTCCACCTATCCATCTACCCATTATCCATTCTTCTATTCATTTTATCCATCTATCCACCTATTTATCCATCATCCATCCACTCACCTACCCATTTATAACCCATCATCTAACCATTATCCACCCATCCATCTATCATCCAACCACTACCCATCCATCCATCATTCATCCATCATCATCATCCATCCACTCATCATCTATCCATCATTTATCCATCTATCTACTCACCATCCACCCATCCATCCATCTATTCATCATTTATCATCCAACCATTATCTAACCATCCATCCATCCATCCGTCCATCCTTTCATCCATTCATCCATCCATCCATCCATCCACCCATCCATCCATCTATTCATCATTTATCATCCAACCATTATCTAACCATCCATCCATTCGTCCATCCATCCATCCTTCCATCCATCCATCCATCCATCCATCCATCCATCCATCCATCCATCCACTTATCCATTCATAATCAATATATCCATCATTTATAACCCATCCATTTATTCACCATCCATCATGAATCCATCTATCCACCACCCACCCACCCATCCATTCATCACCTATATCACTTGCCATCCTTCCTCCTTCCTTTACTGCCTCTCATTCCTTTGGTTTTGTACCTGATCTTAGAGGGTAGAGAACATCAAGATGCCACTTCTGTCTTAGGGCCGTGCACAATCCCAGCTGCTTGAGACATGTTTACACTGCCATATGAAACACAGGGACCTTGAACATGGAGCTGTCACACAAGTGATTCAGGGAATGCTTCCTGTGGGAGGTGGCCTCTGGTAGGGGGACAGGAGAGTGTGTCTGGAAGCAGCTGACTGAGAAGTGATAGGAACATTGCAGCTGGGCCCAGTGTTGGGAGCTCACTTTGAACTTCATTAGTTGAGCCATTTTTGGTAAAAAGGAGCAGATACTTTTCGCCTGTTGATGTAAGTTCCAAGGAGGGGTTAGTAGCCCATAGTACACAAAAGTCCACTGTAGGTGTAGCTGTGTCCTGACCTTGGATTTGACCTCTATCTCTTGACTCTCCTCTCCTCTCTCCTGGCTCCAATTTCAGGTAGACCTTTGGTCTATGGTCTATGGTCCTATGTCCTCAAAATAGCTGTAGGAGCCCATGGGCCAACATCATACCTTTTTGGTCATGCCTGCAGAAAGAGCAGTATATCTGATTGGACCATCTAGGGTCTAATGACTTCCCCCACTCTGAGGACTCTAGCCAGGAGGATAGAATTTGACTTTGAGGAGCTCTTCCCAGGTTATGTGTCTACCCCATGGATGGGAGAAATGGGGGCAGTTCTTTGGAGAGCATCTGGATCAAGTATATTCATCAAATCCTTGGACGTTGGGGTCAAAGGGCCAAGGCAGGTGCATCCTCTGTGGGGAATAAGAAGCAAAACCAGGTCCCACAGGCATGGAAGCCACTGTCACATCGTAGATGTGGGGGATGCTCTTTGTACCTCAGGTTAGACCAATGGTTCTTCTCGATGGTGCTCAGCTCTCTTCTCTGTCTCCCCCAGGTGGCTCTGCCGTCCTATGAGGAAGCCTTGTCTCTGCCCACTAAGACTCCAGAGGGGGACCCTGCGCCACCCCCATACTCAGAAGTGTGATTCCCACCAGGCTTTCAGCCCTTGGGCTGGGAGAGGCGGAACTTCCTCCTCCTGCTTCTTCACTTTGGTGGTTGCTGTGGCCTACTACAGGACAATCTGCTTGTGTACCCCCCTCACTGTCCTCTCCTCTTGGGGACCCCTCACTCACAACTGAATCACCCTGGCTAAATGATCCTTTGCAGCACAGAATACTCAACCTAGCAGCTCATCTTGTCTCCACCAGCAACGGTATTTCTTTAGAAACACAGTCATGGCAAATTAGGGTGAGTCTGGTCAACAGCTTGAACTGCTTAGCCGGGTAGCCAACACTCACGGGGCAGCAGTAAGGGGATCCGGCCGAGCAACAATTTCTGGTGTCAGTCTATACTCAGCCATCAGGTTCCAGGGTGGGTCATGATCCTGATGCCCATTTGCCATTCCCGAGTACCCACAAAAGTGTACAAATAAAACGATTCCTTCAAATAGAGTGCTTAAATAGCAATTCAACCAACCGCTGTCGTCAGGAATCACGATAAACTCGAGCAAGAAACTGAGGTGTCAAACAGGAGGAAAAGAAAAAGAAATGGAGTTCCTCCCATAGTTCACTGCAGGGCACACACCATGGACACCCAGCCTCTGCTTGAGTTTCTCTAGCATCTGGAGGCTGGGAAGTCCAACATCCCCTCCCCAACCCCGCAGCTGCCCTGACCGTTTTGCTCAGCATGAAAAAAAAAAAAAAGATTGCTTCTGTTTTAAACGATCCCCTTCTCACGAGTCACCACTTTGATGACATGCTTGTCCTCATCTTCAGTCAATTGTTCTCCGTGGCCACACACTGGTGAGGTCCCTGTGGGCAGCTGTCTGTCACTATGACTGCCTAGTTGGGGCAAGCTATCCCACGGGGTGTGAAGAGCATGCTAGAGTTTTGTGTCCCATGGTGGCAAGCAAGGCGGGTCATTCCATGCCCCTCTGCTGGCTTTCCCATCATTCTGGGTTGCTAGGGGTTGCTAGGGATCTACACCTGCTTGAGGCAAAGATGGGGCTGCAGGGCTGAGAGGGCAGAGAGAAGTTTCTATTGTACCCGTGTCATTGCTTGTGTGTGACTTGGAAGAAGGGCCAGTAAAGCAGCTGCAAGCTTTGCTCTGCCTCTTGTGGTTCTTGACAGGTGATGTAGGGACGGAGGACCTACCTCTGTCCTCCAGTCTCCATTACTTCAGTACATGTCTGTCTGTCCCCCGGGGCCTGGCCAGCTTGTCAGTGTCACCTCCTGAAGCTGTTTCTGACCGCAGGTCGCTATGTGAACATCCCCACATCTCCCAGTGCAGGGCAAACTCTGTTGACAAGGAGAAAGATAGCTTCTAGCCAGGGCTTGCTGTGGATACTGAGGACACACAGGGTGAGGCTGGGAGACAGATCCATAAACTGTTGACATCAGCCAGAGTTGTGGGAGAAAGTCTACGACCTCAGGGTCCCGAGGATCAAGTGTCTTAGGGGGCATTTCACCAAGCAGAGTAAAGGACAGACAGGTCGTGCTAAGTAAAGCCTGGTCCAGGCCAAAGTTGTGAATGCACAGGACGACCGTGGTGGGGGAGGGGATGGACTCAGTGTTCTGTCAGCCAAAAGGAGGAAGGCGTGCCCCCTGCCCCCCCGCACAGCAGGGCTCTGCTTGCTCATCCTGGCCGATGTCATCATGAAGAGCACACCTTGAACAAAGATGGACGTGAGCAACAGAAATCGTAGTGAACGCATCATGTCCAGTCTTCCCGAAGGTGGCCCTGATGGTTCTTAGCGCTCACCCCAGAGGGAAAAGTCCAGGGGAGTTGGGCTTCAGGTCTGGCTGAATCCAAGGCTGACGTTTGTCCCTCATCATGTCTCTTTGTCTTTCTCTCCTGCCTCCCTTTCCAGAACTGCTGAGCAGCTGAGGACCTATCTGGAAGGGACTTCATGAGACAGCTAGGGTAGTTTGAGCCAGGATCTGTCACCAAGAGAGACCAGTGGCCTGATGTGGTGTCACACTTGGGGGCTGAAGCCTTAGGATCCCAAGTTATTTAGGCTAGCCAGAGCAACATAGTGGAAATGCCAAGTGCTGAGGGCAGTGCTGTGTAGCCCTGGCTGTCCTGGAACTCACTCTGTAGACCAGGCTGGCCTTGAACTCAGAGACCCACCTGCCTCTGCCTCCCAAGTGCTGGAGTTAAAGGTGTGCACCATGCCTCTAGTTGCTTTTTCAGTCAGACCCCAAGCAAATGGTAACATGCGACTCTAACACCAAGAGAAAAGGAGCACCAGAGACACCAAGTGACTTTCCTAAGACTGCACAGCACTCCGGTTAGATGAAAGCCTTTTCCAGTCCCAAGTGAGGGTTGTTGGGATGGGTTAGGGCCTCAGCCTGTGTGAGAGACCTCAGGAAGACCCTCTCACTCTGACCCCAGGCAGCCACAGCAGGAAGAGGATGGGAGCAAGATTAGCAGTCACAGTAGAGAGGACTGACTTTGCATCATATCACCATAGGAACAAACGGCCTAACAGTGGGTCTCAAGGACCAGGAGGTGTCTGGGTGTACTGCCTGCCTCCCCACTCCCTGTCTCCAGTGCTGGCCTGGAGCCTTGGTGCTGAGCTGTGTAGTGGGATTGTGCCCTGTGGTCAGGCGGCGGGGAGGGGGCATTCTAGGGACAGGAAATAGCTGGGTTTTAGGGGGAAGTCCATGTGGCCAGCCAAGCCAAGCGAGTTGTGGTCTCCTGGGCCGCCCGTGTAGGGGCTTCTCAATGCTCTACTTGAGGCTCAGACAGGGGCTCTTTGATGAGGAATGGGGACCCCCAAGGGCTGCCTGAGTAAGGAGCCAGGAGGAAGCCAATTGGGACAGGAGCTGTTACAGGGCAGGCAAGATGGCAGCTCCTGGCCTGCTCAGAATCATTCTGGAGTGTGGAGCAGGACACCAGGGCTTTTGTGGGGACCGCAATAGTGGCAAAATCATCAGTTTCTCAATAGCTTGGGCCCTTCCGTGTTCCATCTCTGAGCACATGGGGGACCCGCCCAGATATGGCCTGGCTGTGCTCGTGACACACACATGACTTCCAGCTGGCGTGCGCCCTGTCCTGGACCTACTGCACAGCACCTACTATGTAAATCCATGAGGTGGAGAAGTGTGTGTTCTCTGCGGAATGTGGGTGGGACGGTAGGTGAGGGCTGAGAGTGTCACCCAGGTTGGCAGAGATACCACGTGTTAGTGGGACATAGTGGTGGTTGCTGGCCTCTCGGCACACCTCCCACCTTATCTAGCTGCTGTGACCCCCTTGTGAAGCCTATGTGGCATTACATATGACTCTTCATCCTACAGAGGCAGTGTTCCAGCTGCGAGTGTGGCAGGGAATCTACTCATTTATTTGTAGAACCTTGATGTCAAATAGTTCTGTAAGTGATTGGGACTGTGCATGTGATGGGGACCCGACTGCCTCTTTTTCCTGGCCTCTCCTTTACTTTGGGGTGACTAAGGATTCTCATTCGATCAGATCGCTTTTGGTAAAACGTCCAATCTTTGTAATAGATTTGAGTCAGGCAAGCATAGGGAATAGCTTGCAACCTGGAACTCCGCTTGGTTTGCACTATATACTCAACCCTCTTCTAAACATTGGTAATCTAAGACATTTCTGCCTTGAGTTGCACATTCACCCCACTCCAAACAATCGAGTATATTGTATACTCCCTAACAAGCATCAATGACTCTCCTTCTTATGGCCCAGTGAGATGGCTCAGCAGGTTAAAGATATTTGCTGCCAAGGCTGATAACCTGAGTTTGATCCTGGGGCCTCCATGATAGGAGAGAACTGACTTCTGAAAGTTGTTCATTGACCTACACACATACACACACACACACACACACACACACACACACACATACCATACCACACACAAACCACACTATACACCACACATACACCACACACACACACACACACAAACCACACTACACACCACACACACACCACACATACACACCACACACACATACCACACACACACACACACACCATACCACACCACACTACACATGCACACACATGTGCGCACACACCATACACACACATACCACACTACACACCCACACCACACCCACACCACACACACATACTATACTACACACCACACACACACACTACACATACACACTACACACATACACCACACACACCACACATAACCATACACACACACACACACACATGCACACTATACTACACATCACACACACACACCACACATACACACACATTCACACACACCACACATACACACACACACCACACACACCACACACACATATACTCTCACACACACACTATACTACACACCATACACACACTCACACTGTATTACACACTACACACACACACACTCACACACACCACACATACACACACTTCCTTTTGTGGCAAGTTTCTATTCACATTTATTCTTAGCTCTATCTGGTACTGGACTCACGAAGACTAGATGGTTTTAGGTACATGCCCAATCAGGCAAAGTGTGTCCTCTGGTAGAAGACTGTATTTACCATTTTGTGCTTGAGCACAGTTGAGCACACATATGGTTTAAATCAGGTACATCAAAGGTGCAGGCCAAGCGTGGTAGGACAAGGCTACAGAACCCAACCTGTCAATCAACATATAGAACCACCCCTGCTAAACTTTAGTAACCAGCTCATCTTTCCCTTAACCCCATAAAGGACAGGCCTAAACTAACTAGAACCCCTCAGTATTCTTTCTCTCGGGCAGCCCCCAGCTTCCTTCAGCAAATCTGACGGCTAGTGTAATTTTTTTTTTTCTGTTTTGCAACCACTGTGTGCCTTTATTTCAGTTCCTTGAAGACCTGGAAATACCCGGTCCAGACACTGACCACAGGTGACAGAATAGTCTTAAATGTCAGAAGAGTAGGCTGGGAGCTGGGCCGGGGCTCTCCATGGCCCCTGGTGGCAGCAGAGCCTCTGTGGGGCAGAATCAGCATCTGGGTAGGTCTCTGCAGCCACAGACACACGGGCATCCCTGGCTGATGGGGTGGCTAGGGACTAGTGTCACTGCCAGGCATTTCCCCAGGTCCCTGCAGGCTGTCTGCCTAGTCTCACCAGGTGAGACCCAGCAGGCCAGAGTGGCCAACAGGAAGGAGCCACAGCTAGACATGAACAGCCAGCCACCTGGGGGATGGTGCAGGGACCATTCAGTGGTGCAGTTGGTCCAGTGGTTACCCCTGGCAACCTCTGGTCCATGTGCTACCTGTCCAGCAGAATGGGTTTTATAGCCACATCAGATGCTCTGGTCTACATGACCTTTGAGGTTCTCCAGAACCCAAAATTTGAGGTTTTATATTACTTAGGTGACCAGGAAGCCCGATTCTACCCCCATACGCTGTTTTTGGACAATGGTCACACTTGGTTGCCTAGGCTTGTATCAAACTCTGGGTTCAAGCAGTCGTCTTCTTGTAAGGCTGTGGCTACTTGTGACTGTCAGTGCTTCTGGATATCTGAATTCTGATCTGGGGGTGATCTTGGCCCCCAGATATCTTTCCATGAAGAAGAATGTACTGATTATTTTTCCTATTGTAGTGACAAAACGAAACCAAACGAAACAACAACAAAAAACAAAAACAAAAACAAAACAACAAACCCGCCCCCTGAAAAAAAGCAATTTAAGAAAATATTTTTGTTTCCTCATGGCTCCAGTCAGGGAAGCATGGCGGCAGAAATTCCAGGCTGGTCAGGAAACAGCAGTGAACGCTGATTCTTAGCTCTGCTTCTCGGTTTTATTCTGTCTTGGACCCCAGCCCATGTGGCTACCAAGACATGGCACAGCACAAGGTGGTTCTGGGTTATATGCAAGAGAGGAAGCTGGCTTTAACCAGTTTGAATTTATGTGGGGTAAATACACAAACCGCTCCTCAAACCAGCTATTTCACGGCTGTTATTTTATTAGGAGGAGGGAGTTCTAACATACGAGTTGGTTCCAAATCATAAATTACGCTGCTGGGGAGAAGGTTCAGTGGGTAAAGTGTTTGACGGATGTGAGGATTGAGTTCAAGTCCCCAGCACCCAGATACAAGCTGTGTGCCTGTAATGTTAGGACTAAAGGGATGGAGCCCCGGGGCTGCAGTCTAGCCAGCTGGACGGTGAGCTCCAGGTTCCCAGAGAGACCTTGTGTCTGAGTCCTGTTCTATTGCTGTGAAGACATACCATGACCAACTCTTACAAGAGAAAGCTTTTATCTAATTGAGGCTTGCTTACAGGTTCAGTTTAAGTCCATAATCATCATGGTGGACAACACGGTGGCATGTAGGTAGATATGGTGTTGGAGAAGTAGTTGAGAGCTATATTATGATCCACATGCAGAGAGAGAGAGAGAGAAAGAGAGAGAGAGAGAGAGAGAGAGAGAGAGAGAGAGAGAGAGAGAGAGGAGTAGATTGGGGCCTGTTGGCTTTTGAGACCTTAAACCACCCCCCCCAGTGACACACTTCCTCCAACAAGGCCACACCTCCTTCTAACCCTTTCAAACAGTTCCACTCCCTGGTAACTAAGAATTCAAACATATGAGTCTGTGGGGGGGGGCATTCTTACCCAAACCGCCACAGCCTGTCTCAAAAAATAAGGCAGAGAGAGAGAGAGAGAGAGAGAGAGAGAGAGAGAATACCCCTGGTGATGAATTTGATCTTATGCACACACATGAACATGTACTATGTACGAACATGAGAACACACACACACGTGGATCAGATGACTCTGAAAGTGGTCACTTGCACCTTGTGATCTCAGTACTTTCAAAGCTGAGGCAGGGGGATTGTTGTGAGTTGGAGGCCATCCTATGTTCAAGGGTGAGACTCTGTCTCAGAAGGGTTAGAAAAAAGTCATAAAGGTTTGTTTTGGGATAGAGCAGTATTGCAGTGATGGGCACTGCTGGAGTCCTGGACTCATCTTCCTCAGACATACTTTGGTAGACACAATCATTCTCCTCCATGAGCCAAGATAGGCACCTTAGGTTCCTGGAAGGCTGTCAGGCGTGAAAGCGGAGCACACGCAGTTTCTAATTTTGAGGCCGGGGAAAATGTTTCACATTTTTAAGAACACAAATATTGCTTTTTCGTCCTGAATGTATAAGTTGAACTTGCAGATGCCCCCCACCCCATGCTGTCGGCCCCACGGTGGGATGTGAAAGCCGCCCTTCTCTCTGCAACTGCTTCGTTCCTGAAAGCCTACCTGTGGTGTATTTTGGGACTCTGCTAACGAGGAGAGAAAGACACAGAGAAGGCGCCTGTGCTGCTCCTGGGGGCACAGAGCGGCCATTCAGAAGGGAACTGAAAGGACGGTTTCATGGGTCCAGCTGGGCCCAGCAACAGGGCTCTGTTCCTTGAGCCACAGAATGGGCGCTGGCTCAAGATATCCCTTTCTGCTCTGCCAAGGGCCATCACCAGAACAGACACCTCTCACCGTGGCCACCGTCACTGCCACCATCGCTGCCCCTCATGTGACCTAGATGGGACCCCTTTCATTACCACTTTCCGTTAAGTCCTTCCTTTGCTTGACACCGTCCTTGGGCCTCAGGGTCAGAACAGGGACTGAGATGGGAGAGACCTCCATGTCAGAATGGCAAGGACAGTCACACAGCACAATTTGGGAGAAAGGATAATTGCTGCAGTTTCTGAGACCATGCAGCCACTCTGGAGAAGAAAGACCTCCTAGCAGCGGAAGGAGGGGTCAGCTGCGCAGAGGTTTCTTCTAGATTTGCAGATATGCAGGGCGCTGAGAACTGGGCACAGATGGAACCCAAAATGAGAGCAGACAAAGAGAAAAGTTTGCCTTTAATATAGCCACAGAATGGAAAATGCTTTGACTCTGCCCTTGAACCGGCTGTGTGACTTCAGGCTAGTCACCGAACCTCTCTGGGCCTCAGTTTTGGTGTATAAAAAGTGGGCTGATAGAGCCCCATCTGTCTGCTTGTTTCACAGGTTTGTGGGGCGTGAGGGACGACCCCATGGTCGCTGAAGATGTAACTGTGGACTAGATCATCTATGCCCAAGGACCTCCTTTTAAACCAGTCTGTACCTTTTTCCTTCCAGAGTGAAGCGCACGGGGTCTTCCCCTGCAACAGTAGCAATCCCCTGCCTCATCTTCCTTTACCCGTCTTCTCACTGCCTCCCCCTGTAATCTCACAGGACTCGCTCTGGTGTGAGGATTAACAAAGGTAGTTCAGGTAATCCCGCAGGCCCTCTAACCAGCTCAACACTGTCTCTCCCCCCAGATGAGGAATGAGGCCCAGAGAGGTGCAGCAAGCTGCCCAAACTCACACAGGTGCACGATCTGGCTCCCATGTCTGCTCTTAGCCAGTCCCTCCCCCAGGCCCTCACTCCCCCACACGTCAAGCACAGCCATGCTAGCTGGTTGCTTTTAAGCTCTGGGAGAATCATTCTGGGATGGAAGCATGCACGTGCGCGTGATTAGGAAGCACGTTTAGCGAGAAAACTGGCTTGGTATCCTGGGTGTGGAGGACTTGGGTGTGGGGTGAGGGGGCAGTGCAGGGCTCAAGTGTCCCTGAGCGGCAGGTCCAAGTCGGCACAGGCTCTGGCCAGCGGAGCCGCTCCCACCCACCTGAGATTTCCTGAATTCCAGCTGTGGCTGAGTTGCTTCTGCGGGCAAAGGGGCCCCTGTGGCTAGCTGCTTCTACCTACCCTTCCTTCCAGACACACACCTCCATTCAGGCTGGCCCCGCCCCCGAGGGTTGGGGCAAGGGTGCTGTCCCCTGCCCAGCGGTTGATAAGGCAATCCCCCCTCTGGTCCCCTCCAGTGTGCCGCCGCTGCTGGCTGTCCGTGTTCTGCAGCCATGAAGATCACCTCGGGTCCAGGCTTTTCACTCTCTGGCCTGCTGCTCCTGCTGCTGCTACAGGTCCCTAACAGCCTCGGTCTTGTCCCCCAGCACAGAGGTAAGGGGACCATGGGTGCTGGGGACGCTGGACCCTTGACGAAAGGCCTGTAGTGCTGAGCACAGAGAGTAAATGGCAATCGGGGTTTGGGGGTGTCGGCTCAGGGAGGCTGGTGGAGATAACGGTATTAGTGAGGGCCGGGATAGGTGACCCTCAGGGCCATACATGCTGCAGGGACCAAGAGCTCCCAAAGAGCCAATTGGAGTCAGGAGCCACGCCAGGTAAATGCAGCTCAGATCAGGTGTCTGCAGTTTCCACAGCTCTTTCCAGGGTTGGGCTCTCAGCTTGCTCTGGCTGCCCTGAGATGCTCAGCAACCAAGGAAGACCTGCCTCAGTGTATGCCATGAGATATCCCCAGAGCCATGATGGGGTCGGGTTCTGAATCTGAGATATGTTGAGCCCTGTCTCTGGATCCCGTTTGGAGGCTGAGCCGGCAGGGAGCATCTGTCACTGAAGAGAAGAAGCCTAAGGTCTCCTGAGAAACTGGCCGGGGCTTTGAGTCATCTTTTTCTGGTCCTTCGTGCCCAACAGGGAATGGGGTTTGTTCCCTGTGGCAAGGGCTGGGCAGGGCAGCCTTTCACGGAGCCCGGCTCTGCTATAGGACGGGACACCCACCTTTTGTACAGATGTGAAATGAGGTTCAAAACTATGCTACCCCTGCCTGGGGCCACCGAGCTGAGCCAGGCCTGTCCTGTTCCACTCATTGGCATCACCTTGCTGGAGGTCTGGAGGGACAGTTTCTAGGGTCAGGGCGTCTTTGGGCCCACCTGGCTAGGTGACAAGGTGGAACCAGGAATTCCTGCGCCTTCTCTGTCCCGGGAGGGAAGTAACCCCAAATGTGCTGATGAAGAGACAGTGGGAACCCTGCTGGCCCTTAAAGCTGTGCCAGTCTTCAGTCCCTCGGTGTCCCCACTGGCTGTTCTGCCAGCTAGTCGGGCTAGTCTCCACATGTCTTTGCTTGTTCTTAGAGGTTCCTACAAAGAGGTGCAGGGAAGTGTGCCGTCTGAGACCCGAAGGGTCTCCCGCCTTCCTCCCCACAGGCTGAGCCACGTATCTGGGGTTACACACTGAGCTGAGGACCTACCTGGAGCACTGAGACCCACCCTGGGCTCTCCGGAGCCTAAGGCCACTCCTCTGACACCTGCCTTCACGCTCTCTCTTTCCACTGCCCCTCCTAGGGCACCTCTGCCGGACACGACCCACGGACCTGGTGTTCGTTGTTGATAGTTCTCGAAGTGTGAGACCCGTGGAGTTTGAGAAGGTGAAGGTGTTCCTGTCTCGGGTCATTGAGTCACTGGATGTGGGGCCCAACGCCACGAGGGTGGGCTTGGTCAACTACGCTAGTACTGTCAAGCCAGAGTTCCCACTTCGGGCCCACAGCTCCAAGGCGTCGCTGCTGCAAGCCGTGCGCCACATCCAGCCGCTGTCCACGGGCACCATGACAGGCCTGGCTCTACAATTCGCCATCACCAAGGCCCTGAGTGACGAGGAAGGGGGGCGCACCAGGTCCTCCGACATCAGCAAGGTATGGAGCACGGGATGATTGGAGTAGGAGTCTGGGCCGAAGCCATAGGGTTCTCCGAACACTCTGTTCAAGGCAGCTGTTTTAGAAACGAGAGGTCATTGGGAACATTACTCTGCAGATGTGGGACAGCAAGGGTTGGGATTTTCCCTCAAGCAGAGAGAGGCAGGCCAGATGCCTATATTCTGGGGAAGGTAAGGGCTCCTCTACCTTGTTGTCTCATTTTAATACTGGCCACTGAGAGAGTGTGCTACTCTTAAGCACAGTGCCTCGGTTTCCCCACCTATGAAGTGGAATAGTAATAACCTCTCTTGCAGCTTGGCTCGGCAAAGTGCCTGGCACCCAGCATGCCCCATCTGGCACCAGTGTACTTTGCCAGCCTGTGCTTGGGAAGGTGAGACTGTCCCCAGTCACCATCACAGAGGCTCGCAGTGCAGCGTGCAGGCTTTCTACCCTCACCGGCCTTTCTCTGAGTCCCTCCCAGCTCTTGTTGGCCTGGGAAGTCACCATTTACTTGTCCCAGAGCCTGATAACCCCTTTCTTACTCCCTTCTGTACCCCACTTTCTAGCATACCGTAGACCATTGCCTGGAGCTGAAAGCTCCATTCTCTATATGGGGAAACCAGGATAGAGAAAGCCCCAACAACTTGCCCAAATTCTCAGTGGCAGAGTGTTCAGTGACTGTGACACATGACCCCACCCCCCAGCCCCCAAAGAAATGAGCACCAGAAGCATTCAAAATTTGCTGCTCAAATGATTTAGCATGAGGTCCTGGGGTTGGGGCTGACAGCCATACTTAGAGGACAGAGTAGCTTCCGGTGATGCTGATGGAGAGATGGTAACTTCTGACACTCGAAACTTGCACGTCTCTAGAGCAAACTGTTTCCCCTAGACCAGACTAGTGGGAAAGTGAGGACCGGAGGTGACAGGGAGGCTGCTGGGAGTGGGCACCTTCCGGAGTTTCAAGGTTGGGCCTTAGCTCAGAGACTAGAAACCACAGGGGGCTGAGTTGACAGGCCAGAGTCACAGCTAGGTAGGTCCCTGAGGGGAGGAATGTGTCGAATCACTTCCCAGGGGACTTTGTGATGCGTTCTAAAATAACAGTTGACCTCTTGGGGCTCCAGCTGGTGAGTCATTTCACTCATTCTGGCCTCATGCCTTTCCACAGAGGCAGAGACCCACGGCCAGCAAAGAGGGTCGCAAGGCAGGAGCCTCACTTCTGGCCCAGACCTGCTCTAACTACTTTACAGCCAGGCACCAGGGCACAGGTGGGGAGGGCGGGAAGCAATAGGGCAGTCCTTTCTTCTCCCCGGGGGGGGGGAAGGGATAGGTGCCATCCTAGGTAGTAAAGGAGGACAAAAGGACATTTTCTTTCAGTGATTTGGTTCTCAGAGGTGTTGACCCTCCTCTGGGTCCAAGGCAACACAGGTACATCCTGAGACGCCCACCCTCATTTGTGAGCCTCGGGTTCCCTCTGGTGGCCATTATTCAGAACTACATCGCACAGGTTTAGTTTCTTGCCTGAGCGATTTCACTCGGGTTGACCACGGGGACCTCAGGGAGACCAGAGGCCATAGTTTGAGCAGCCCCGGACCCCAGAAAGCTTGACTGTGAGGAAGACACATAGCTTTGTTTGCAGAGTCCCTGTTTGCAGAGTGTCAGAAACTTGTCTGATGGAGAAGGTCCCAGAAGCTAGAGTTGGGAGACACCTCAGCCCTCAACTCTCACTGTCAGCAGAAGAAGCCAATAGCCTCCCTGGCTCGTGGGACCTATTTCCTGGTGTACGCACTCGTGTGTGTTTTCTGGCTGCCACCAGCCTGGCGCCCCTGAGGGAACTGCGGTGCTTTTTAGACTTCTGTCTCCTCTGGCAGTCCTGAGGGATTGCTGGAGCCTGTTTTCACATCTCCTTCCCCACCCACCTCACCCCCGCCACGTGCAGGTTGTCATCGTGGTGACTGATGGGAGGCCCCAGGACAGTGTGCGGGATGTGTCTGAGCGTGCAAGGGCCAGTGGCATCGAGCTGTTCGCCATCGGCGTGGGCCGCGTGGACAAGGCTACGCTGCGACAGATCGCTAGCGAGCCGCAGGACGAGCACGTGGACTACGTGGAGAGCTACAATGTCATCGAGAAGCTGGCCAAGAAGTTCCAACAGGCCTTCTGCGGTTCGAGGCCGGGAGGGGCGGAGCCGAGAGGCCTGGGGGCGGGGCTTTTAGGAGGGGTTGGGCTGAAGAAGGGTTGAGAGTCAACCCTGGGCTTTACTAATTCTGGGCATCTGTGGCATAGCAGAGAGCCCGGTCACATGGTGGGTGTCGAGGCCTGTTAGCATCAGTATCAGGGGTTAAACGGACCTCCATGACTTAGGAGTGGAACCCAGAACAGGCTGAGGTAGAGTAGTGAACCCAGGCTGGGCCACTAATAGGGGGTACCAGATTCTGGAAGGTCCCGAGCCTGCAGTTTAAGAGCCTTAGATGATATTGCGGGCGCCAGGGAGTGGTGTCTTAAAAACAAAAAACAAACAAACTACCGCAACCGAGCTGGTAGGCCTTGGAGCCAACGGTTTCTGTGAGTCGGGAGGGTTGAGAGCTCTGGGAAGGTTTAGAGTCCTTGGTAGAGGAAAGATGGGCCCTTGCGTAAGGATTTCTTGGGCATGTTGAGTGGTCAGAAGGCACAGGGTTGGGCCAGGCGTGAGGCTAGGGCCCACCCTGTCCCATGTGTGTCATGTGACTCAGAGAATGTCCCTTACTGTCAGGTCGTGCAAGGCAAGGCACAGACTAGCTCCCAGCATGCAACAGGCCTACCGAAGGAGTTGTGCGTGCTGTGCTCACTGCTGTACTGGGGTCAGGAGTGAACAGAACAGCTGAGGGGTCCTGTTCCCGCGGTGGCTGCCCTCGCAAGGCTTTTGGTTTAATCAGCACCATTATCCCTCCTTTTGGGAATTTTACTCCGACTGCAGCGATTCCACCCCGGGCGGAGAGTGTGGGATCAGAAATCTGTTCAGTTTGGTGTGTGTGTATGTGTATGTGTGTGTGTACACACGAGTGTGTGTGTCTCAGTTTCCTTGAATGTGCAAAGGACCGATCTTCATGGTCAGAGAGAAGCACTTGCATTTTGGCCGAGATGTCCAAGCATTTGTGAGTGTGATCTCTGAGCCTCCTCTTCTATCCCCAGTGGTGTCAGACCTGTGTGCCACGGGGGACCACGACTGTGAGCAGGTGTGCGTCAGCTCTCCAGGCTCCTATACCTGTGCCTGCCATGATGGCTTCACCCTGAACAGCGACGGGAAGACCTGCAATGGTCAGTGACAGGGCCAAGCCCTGGGTGGGGGCGGGACTGGGGGAAGTGGAAAATGGCGGGGGCGGGGCGGGGAAAGTGGGAGATGTCAGGGGCGGGGCGGGGAAGTGGGAGATGTCAGGGGCGGGGGGGGGGAGTGGGAGATGTCAGGGGCGGAAGGGGGAAGTGGGAGATGTCAGGGGCGGGGAAAGTGGGAGATGTCAGGGGCGGGGGGGGGGGAAGTGGGAGATGTCAGGGGCGGGGGGGGGGACAGGGGAAGTGGGAGATGGCCAGGACTGGCTGCTCCCCAGTAGACCAATCTGAGGTATCCTGCTCTCTGCTTCTGGACCAATCTACAAGGTAGACAGCTGCCTTCTGGGGCCTGTGAACTGTGAAAGGTTCTCTCTGACTCCAGACCCTCTCAACACACCAGGCAGTGGTTGTGTCGAGGTGGGGGAGGTACAGGTCCTGAGGTAAAATCTTGGTGCCACTGGTTCTGAGCTGTGTCATTTACCAGATGTTTCAAAATGGAGCCAGGAGCTCTGGCTTTGTAGAGGGAATCCTAAGATACAAGATAGCACGGAGTTCAGTGCTAGCCCATGGTGGAGAGCCCAGCCAACGGTGGCAACCGAGTTTCTCCTCGTCCTTGTGTCCCCGTAGTCTGCCGTGGTGGTGGAAGCAGCTCAGCCACTGACCTGGTCTTTCTCATCGACGGATCCAAGAGTGTGCGGCCTGAGAACTTTGAGCTCGTGAAGAAGTTCATCAACCAGATTGTGGACACACTCGATGTGTCCGACAGGCTGGCCCAGGTCGGGCTGGTACAGTACTCCAGCTCCGTACGCCAGGAGTTCCCACTCGGCCGCTTCCACACCAAGAAGGACATTAAGGCCGCCGTGAGGAACATGTCCTACATGGAGAAGGGCACCATGACTGGCGCCGCCCTGAAGTATCTCATAGACAATTCCTTTACTGTGTCCAGCGGGGCGAGGCCTGGAGCCCAGAAGGTGGGCATCGTCTTCACGGATGGCCGGAGCCAGGACTACATTAACGACGCTGCCAGGAAGGCCAAGGACCTTGGTATGTGCTGCCTGACTAGGCTCTGGACCCCACTGATGGCCAGGGACACCCGCGGGCACAGCTCCACTGTAGCTTGGCTCAGTGACTATGATTAACGTTTTAAACCCAGATCGATTCAAATAGGGAGGCGTTTATGAGGTCAGTTCTCTTTTGTATCAGTGACACAGTTGGGGCCCCGGATGACCAAGGTGGCTTTCCCTGGGGTCCTTTTGCTGCTGAGACTCGCAACTTTCCCAGCAGAATGTTGGTTCTCAAGTGTTGGAAGACAAGTCCATTATGAGAGAGTTGATACCATTTTATCTACACGAGGAAAACAATAATCCCCAGGCAGATGTTTTGAGGGTCAGATGAAGCTTGCAGCATAAACATCACCAAACAGGGACACACAACAGAACCCCGGACGATATAGATTTGTTCTTGATACAGGTACAGTGTCTGCAGTCCTAGCGGCTGCCACCAGGAAGTCTCTTGCACAGGTTGTCCAGACATTTCTCAGGAGGCTCAGGCACTGGGCTGCCTGCCCGCCCTGGAGGCCAGCCTTAAGTGTTTGGTTCCTCTGACAGGATTTAGGATGTTCGCAGTGGGCGTGGGCAATGCCGTGGAGGATGAGCTGAGGGAAATTGCCTCAGAGCCGGTGGCGGACCACTACTTCTACACGGCCGACTTCAAGACCATCAACCAGATTGGCAAGAAGTTGCAGAAAAAAATCTGTGTGGGTGAGTGACGTCAAAGGTCATCAGTAGGACGGGCGGGCTCTGATAGGAATAGATCCATCCTGGACCAGAGGTGGGATGGGTAAGTCAGAGTGCTGCACCGAGGGATGACAGCGTCATGGTGGGATGGCAAGCTCACTACCAGCCAGAGACGTGCCGGCCCCGCCTCTTCAACCAGTCCTGTACCTATGTTCTGTGTATCCTGTCATCTGCCCAGTTTGGTAGGAAGATTGTGATCCATTTTCGTAGGGCCAGAGGGGTGGGGCCACTTTTGATTGTTGGGGAGTCAGGACTGACCTCTGCTGTCTTCCTGGCTCTCCTGATGCTTTCTTGGCCCATGGTCTGATCCTTGCATGGAAAAGTCTGGGTTCCTGGGCAGTGAGAAAACATAGCTTACCACGTTTTGAAAGCATGAGTTCTATCCCCCAAACCCACCTAAAATATCAAGCGGACAAAACCAAAACAAAGCAGCCAGAGGGCTGGAGAGATGGATGGCTCAGTGGTTACAAACACTGGGTGCTCTTCCAGAGGACCCGGGTTTGATTCCCAGCATCCATGTAGCAGTTCACAACTGTCTGTAATGACAGTTCTAGAAGGTCTGACACAACCTCAAGGACGTTGTATGGATGCAGATTGCATACATACGTGCAGGCAGGACACTCATATACACAGAGAACAAACTGAGAAAACCAGGCATGGCTTGTAAACCACAGGTAAAGAGACAGAGACAGGCAGGTCCCTGGGGCTTGTTGGTAGCCAGCCTCACCTATTTGGGGAGCTTCAACACAAAGTCCTGGTCTAAAAAATCTAGGTAGATGGCATTTGAGCAATGACACCCACCACATGTACATGCGTACACACAAGGACATCCATAGACACACATGCACACACACAGACATGCACACACAGGCATGCATAGTCACACAGAGACATGCATACACAGGCGTGTGTGTGTACATGCACGAACACACACACACATGCACACACACAGACATGCACACAGACATGCACACACACATGCATACACACATGCACACACACATGCACACACAGAGACATGCACACACATGCACACACACAGACATGCACACACACATGCACACACATACACACATGCACACACATACACACACACAGACATGCACACACACATGCACACACATACACACATGCACACACATGCACACACAGAGACATGCACACACATGCACACACAGAGACATGCATACACACACACACACACACACACACACACACACACACACACACTCCAGATGTCAGACCCAGATGTGCCTTCAGCTAAGATGACTTGCATAATCCTTCATAGCAGGTGCTCTGCCCAGTTCCCTGAAAACTGGGCTCTGAGGACATTCCGAGTTCCCTCCTCATCACCCCATCCATCTAGAGACTCTACTGTCCTCTTGTTATGCCTCCTTCTGTCCTGCCAGATAGCCCCCACCCAATCTCAGTGTCAGCCCCAGCAATGACTGGTCACCTCCCTACCGTTGCTCACCAGGGCTCTCCCCTCTCTCTCTTCTCTCCACTACAGAGGAAGACCCGTGTACTTGTGAGTCCATGCTGGGGTTTGAGGCCAAGGTGGAGGGTCTGTTGCAGGCCCTGGCCAGGAAGTATATCCTTTCTCAGGCTGTGGAGGGCAGGAGTGGGGAGGCTGGAGGAGCACAGAGGGTCTGTGACCACAGAGAGGTCTGGCTTCAGGTGTTGCCCAAACCTTGGGGCAGCCTCCTCCTGCTAAGGCCTGGATTCTGGCTAGATAGGCTGGCACCTGCCTGGTGAGAAACCTTGTCAAACTCGAGGCTTCTATAAGGTAGAGAAACTGAGGCAGAAGCCAAGTTCTAGGGATGGGATGCAGATGGAGTTTTGGACATGCCCCTCCCCCCCATATGGAGCTCACGGGATCATTCTTCAAGTGCCTAGTGGTGAACCTCGGCCCTTATGCAGCCCAGCCCAGACAGCTCGTGGTAGAGGTTCCCCAGGACTAAACCTGAAAGTAATCACAGCTGAGCACTTGTGGTGGAGGTGGAGGGAGGGAAAGTCCTGGATGTAGCTCCGGGGCAGAGACCAGAAGCCATCTCTCCCAGCTCTGGTTACCAGTACCCGCCCTTAACTCCAAGTCTACTGGAAGCTGTGAGCAAGCGGCTGTCTGTCCTGGAGAATGGAGTCATCTAAGGAGTCCTGGACATGTCCCCTGCAGCTGGAGTTAGTCTGGCTTTGCTGCTTGAGCAAGGAAGCCCCACTGAAGATGGCTGGCTGCAGGGTTCCCCAGCTGTCCTGAGGCCGAGCAGGAGGGAATGGGCGCTGTTGCCTTCTAGGAGTGTGTGATGATGTCGCCTGTGAGTATGTGTGTGCCTGACCGTGCTCACGTATGTTATGGGGCAGGGCTGTGTGCACAGGTGCAAGCACAGAGAAGTCATGTGAGGAATTGTGTGCATTGTTTTATTCAACCGAAAGCTTAATATATTCCTGGGTTTTTTTTTCTCCAGTTAATTTTTTGCCCTGTCAATTCTTGATTCTAAGTGATTTTGTTGTTGTTGTTTGAAAAAAAAACAATTAAATGTGGTTCATTGTACATACCCTGGATGGAATTAGAGGTGATGACAGGGGACCGGGAGGAAGGAAGATTGCGGATGCTGGTTCCCACGCAGGGGTACTGTGATGGTGTGGCTGTGGGGACAGTAGTGTGGCGCTGCTGAAGATGACAGTGGCCACACCAAGAGCCAGCAATCCCAGTACTGAGCCCGAGAAGGCTCACCCAGCACCCCCGTTATGAACAGAAAGGCTGAGCTGTGGCAGGGTTCCTGTCTGTGGGTTGATTCTGGGACAGCAAAAGTATGTGGTACTGCGGGGGCAGGTGGAGGTACCAGCTAAGAGTAATCCACTCTGGCATTCATTTCCAGGTATTAAGTGTGTACCCAGCCTCTATATCAGGCAGGAGGGAGAGGGTGGCCTTGAGAGGGACTTGGTGGCTTTACTGAGTCTTCACATCACCCCTGGTCCTAGCTGGAGAGGACTCTGGCCTTAGATGTCAAGATCTGTTTCTCTCCTAGGTATCTGGGAACCCTGGGGTAGATGCATTTGAGTCGGGGTGATGGTGAGGTTTGTTGAGCCTGGGTCAGCCTGGCCCTCTTTGTGTTGTCTGCTGCTTTGGAAATGTCATTTCCTTGTGTGTCCCACAATCATAACAGCAGCCCAATACAGACACTCACTCCTGTTCCATGCCTGCTTTTCTGGGGTCAGCCAGCAGGGCTCTGAGCGCCAGTCCTTTCTCACTGACCTGAGGGATGGGGTGGGAGATCCTTCTCCTTTGGCTCCTACATCCTGGCTCCTGTATCCCCCAGCTACTTGGTGACTTGATCAGGCCTGTTCTCAGGTGGAAATGAAATCTGAGTCCTGTAGTCTGGTCTGCCGACAATGGAGAGGAGCCTCAGCAACTCCCCCAAACCTCTGTGGCTGACTAGCCTGCACAGGCTGGGCTGCTGGGGCCTCTGGTATGTGCCAGGAGCCTACCCAAGCATGCACATTTTGGCTTGCCCCATGTCTGTTTCTCATGGGGAACTCGGTCCACTGGGGACTTGCTGGTAGAGCCCTCAGGCCTTTCACATGATATTTTTGTGCCTAGGGTTAGGAACCTGCAGTTTCTCTAGTTCATCCTGGTCTGTGTTTCTTGCTGCACCACCCTGAAGGTTACTGGAGCTCAGGTATCAAGGAGGCTTTCGGGACAGTGACTGTCCCCTCCATAACTCAGTCATTCAACAGATGCAGTGGACACAGGCCAGGAGTTATGGAAAGAACAGAGCTGGTCGGCTGACTCGGCAGCCTCACTTAACCAATGATGTGTGATCCTGGACCAGTTACGGGTCTTGGGTCCTCCTCAGTGAAGTGGAGAGATGCTCTAGCTCCTTTCAAGGATCCCAAACTGAAGTGAACAAGTAGAGAAGCACCCATGGGCACTGCCTGTGTCTGGCACGGAGAGACCACCAGGCTCTGAGTATCTGGGAAGTGTCTCCCAGGGAGGCATGGGTAAAGGGTTTAGGATCCCAGGGTGTGAATCCCCTTCCAACCATCCTTGGCTATTCACTGGGGCCCTGTGCCCTCTCACAAGATACCCATGCCCAAGGCTTTCAGAGAGCCAAGGACCGAGGAATCACGGGGCAGGACTTGCTGGGTACATATGGGTTTATAAGGAGAGGGTAGAAGAGTCTTGGCACCAGGCAAAGACTTCTGAGCGCACGGGGTATGAGGCACATGAGGGAAAGGGTGGAAGTCAGCAGGATGCAGAGCTTTGGTGGGAGGGGAGCTGGGTAGCCCGGTTCATAAAATAGCTATTCCTTAGTGCTGGGCTTATTCATGCACGTATTTCACATTAGTGAAGCCACGCGGAAGGCAGTATACACACTAGGTGCTTGGGCTAAAATGGAAAATGCCCCGTGGCCTCTGGTATTTTGCACTTACTGTGCTGGAGAAGAACCACAGGCATTAGAAAACCACGTGGAGATTCTAGCCAGGGCTGTAGAATGGGGGAGCAGTCTGTGGCAGGGGTCAGAGGCTCCTGAGTCCGGTGAAGCCTGGGGCTGGTGAGGGCATCCCGGAAGGGTCCAACCCCAGCATAGATAAAGGCAGGGGAGGTGGGAAGAAGCTGAAACAGGGAGGAGCATGTGGGAAGTCCTGGGGTGAGACAGCAGGTCTGGAAGAAACTCCAAAGGGCCAGCGAGTAACCAGGGCCCCGAAAGAGGCTTGGGGTCCTGCTTAGGTCCTTGAACTGGTCTTAAACTTTGGGTTTAATCTGGAGGGTGGTCAGCGGCTTTCAAGACTTTCAGGGGAGGGAGAGACATTGCCAGGTCCCTCTTGTGCAAGTGTGACTTGGTATGCCTCCCTCAAACAGTAGCTGAAACCCGAGGGGACAGGGATCTAGTATTCATGTCTAGGGAAGAACAGTGACTCTGGAGCCGGTCCTGCTGGATCTCCGGCAAGGTTGTTGGAAGAAGGAATTGAGACCCTTGGGCCGGGCTCGGACCTCTGCCTGCAGGGAGAGCTGGGAAGCCTCTCAGAAGCTTTCCCACAACCCCAAGGAGGCAGAATTTGTGTCCTTGTTCTGGCGTGTATGGGACTCATCCAGGTGAGTTCGGAAGTGGGAAGCTCTGCTGATTCAGGCTCCGTCCCTCCCCCTCCCACGGTGAACATCGCTCTTAGGCACACGGGATGGGCTCAGCAGATTTAGGGGCCACTGTTACCCCATTCTAGGAGTCAGCAGGTTCACAGCTGGGCTAGGCTGTTCTTTGAAGAGCAGAGTCCCATGCCTGAGGGCCAGGGAGTTCACAGGGGGTGAGGACCCCACTAAGCAGACTGCAGGGTAGAGAGGACTGAGTCGGGGAATTGACAAGGCCCAGAGCCAGGAGGGACCAGAGAGCAAAGGGAAGGAGGGGCCTGAGACAAGAGCTTCCCTTGGTATGAGATTATAACTGCCCTCACCCAGTTAGGCCTTACTAGAGACCCAGCAAATGGAGTGCTCATGATTGTGTGCCTGTGCATTTCTCTGTCTCTCTGTCTCTCTGTCTCTCTCTGTCTCTCTCTGTCTCTGTCTCTCTCTGTCTCTCTCTGTCTCTCTCTCTCTCTCTCTCTCTCTCTCTCTCTCTGTCTCTCTCTCTCTCTCTCTCCCCCCCCCCCAGGAGGAAGAATTTATGTGTCAGAAGAGTTTGGGATGAAGATGGGCTAAGAAGCAGGCCAGTTTCTCAGGAGACACTTCCAGGCACTGAAGGTTGGAACAGATGGTCAGTGCGCTGGATTGTTGGGGACAAGGACTTTAGCTAAGACAGTATCAGAGGGGGTCCATATCTGAAGGCCATAGTTCAGTGATACCAGGCCCCATCTTTCCTTGCCCTTGGCTCCGGTCTCCATTCCGATTTTGGTTACTTCCTGTATGGCAGGCCTCTCCCCAAGATGCCAGCGGCTCTGTAGCTCAAATCCTTCAAGCTTCAAGTTCAAAGGCTTCGGTGGCCGCTACACTGGCTCCAATCGGCCACTCTGCCCATCCTCGACCTGTCACTGTGGCCAGGAACTCCATGCTCTGACTGGTCAGCCAGGCCCGGACACCTCATTTTTATAGTGGGGAGAAGTGGGGGGCGGGTGAAGAGATGGAGGAGCTAGGCAGTGGTTCCACAAGGAGGAGGGGCTGTCACCATGTGCCAAGACTGAGGACTTGGAGGGCAGAAGCCACAGGTGTCCCTGCTGAGTGGAAATGAGGACCCTGTGTGACTCATTCCCTGTAATGTGTTTTTACTGCCCACTCACCTTGGGTTCTGATGGGTAAAAATGTCAGCTTCTTGGGTTTTCCTGCTCTAAATCCCAGCACTAACTTATCTGTATTCTCTCCAAGTTCGCTTCAGGTCTCAACAGCCACCCTTTCCCTGTCTCTCTCCAGTCCATTTGATTACCCCAAGGCTATAAACAAATCTCAGAACCGTGGAACCCAAGCGACTTCCAGGCAGCCAGGGTCTATCTGTGGGCACCAAGTTTCCTTTTTCCGATTCTTTTCTGAATTTCACATAGACTCACAGGACTAAACTAATCAGGATTTTGCAAAGAAAAGTCTTTTCTATCCTTGGGCAAAAGTGGGATCTCCTGGCCCCGGAGCATGTGGTTTACCCTGTTTTCATAATGCAATTGGTTACAGGATTTGGCAGGGAGGAGGTGGCAGGCCTTGAGCCTCCTTTGTGTGTTTCCTCTTCTTAATTACATGGTTCCCTCCTGGGCCAACAGCTTTTAAAATTAAACAGGATGTGTGCAGAGCCCCGGTCCCACGTCTGTCCCAGATGCCTGTCAGATTAACATAGAAGAGGATGGGACCCTGGGGTTGGACAGACTGTAGTTGGTGGACGGGTTGCCTAGCTATACAGGAAGCCCCGAGTCCATCGAATACAATTCAAGTGTGATGTCAAATGAATTGCAACTCTAGTACTTGGGAGATGGAGGCGGGAGGATTTGAAGTTCAAGGTCATCCTTGACAACACAGCAACTTTGAGGCTGGGGAATGGAACTATACCCACGAAACTGTGAAAGAAATAAAACAGCCTTCAGGGTGCAGTGTGGACAGCTGTGTCCCTCCCCCAGCAACCCCCTTTAATGCCCCCCCCACCCCCGCCACCCAGCTCAGAGAGGTCAAGTAACAGACTCCAAACTGCACAGCAAGAAGCCTGGCAAAGATGATCCTAAGATTGCAGGCCCTGGAGCTGCTATGGAGGAGCTGGCCACCAGGTGGCGCCATCAGCTCAGGAATGGGACTGTCGGCATTGGGAGGCACCTTCAGTGTGATCTTCCTGCTAAGTTTGGTCCTGACACTGAAGGCACCTGTAGCAGCTAACCGCGGTACTCCTCCAAGGTTCCTGAGGGGATAGTACTATTTTTTTTCCTGAAGTCTCTACATGGCTGTGGGGTCTCTGCAGAGGCATTCAGCCCTCTCCTTCCCATTTCTCTCTAGCTCTAAGAGGTGTCTCAGACCTGGGCCAGATGTGTTTCCACATCCCGGGGTCTGTCCCACACCACTGCCAATTTAACAGCTTATCCATAAATGTTGTGGTAAGGTGATGTCCAAGAGGCAGCATCTCAAGGATATACCCCATGTGCCTGTCTTTCCTTGTTCCTGAGGGCCAATGGCTAAGTCTCCAGGAGATCCTCATTCTGAGCCGGACAGAGATGTCTCAGGGACATCACCTCTGGTGCCATAGAGGATCACTAACCTCAGTCCCGCGTCCTGGTGTGAGACAGCACTGTCCCTGGTGTGATCGAGAGACAGAGGCGCATGCCCACCTTGTTTCCTGGTCCTTCCGAAGTGGTAACAGGAAGTGGCTTATAAATGGCCATTTATAGTAGTTTATAATACACAGTGTATAGTAAAATACACCCTAGATTTATATAGCCACACGAAATGATACACAGCATAGATGTAACAGAAACACACAGACACATATACAACAGAAATAAATATAACGTTCAGTGTTACAGAACAGCCAGCTCATGTTGCATTTCCATAAATAGTAATTAGTGAGCGTAAACTGACGAATAGCTGTTCTTGCTTTCTGCTCGCCGAGCGTTGCTCTAGGAAACACTAATCTCATTTGTCCCTGAGATCCTCTGAGTGGGACGTCTCCGTCTCACAGGAGGGTCAGTGGGGTTCTGGGGGCTGGGTGGGTGGGGGGGATACAGAATACAAGTGCTGGGATTTGAACCCATACCTGTCAGCTTCCTTGTTTGGTTGTCCCACCCCTCTTGGCTCTGCCCCTGCTCCGGCTTGGCCATGTCCAGAGCAGACCCCTCGATGTTCACAGCCTCATTCCTTCCTCACCCTATACACTGCCCGCACTGCTGTAGGAGGGGCAGGTGGCCACCCTGAGGATTTTCTCACTTTCTAGTATTAGAACATCCCATGTGGTTTCCTGTGTTAATTCTAGGTAGGAATCTGGGGTCAGCCTGTCTCCCCCTTGCACCCCACCCTGTCTCTGTCCTGTGGGTGATGCAAACAGGGGATCTGACCCCCAGAAGCTGGAAGTACTGAGGTCCTTGCACCCCATTATCAGGACCCACCGTGGGTATTCTTACTCCTTTTCCCATGGGGCCTTAATTCATGTGGTCTGTGCTGAGTTGGACCAAGCCAGGAGCAGCAGCTAAGATGGAGCTTCCACAAGGAACCTGGTTGTCCTGGGCGGTGCTGGGCAGGTAAGGGCAAGCCTGTCTACCTACTATGTGCTCCCATGCCTCTCATCTCCTGTCCTCTCCTTCCTCCCAGCCCCATTCCTCTCTTCCAGCTTCTCTCTCTCTCACCCCTCCCAATTTCTTCTTCTCTCCCTCCTCCCAGGGAGTGGACTTCTCACCAGGGATGGGAGAGGGAGCCTGGGTCAGGCACGGGCAAACATTTCCTATTTTCTATTTTACCAGCCATGTATATTTATTTTAATGGGCATCAGAGAAAAACCCCATAAGCAATTAGCACATCAAAGTTTTATTTCATGGACATTACTGCTCAGGGTGAGGCAAATTGGAAAATGAGCCCATTCCTGGTCTGTTTAAAGGGAGCAGGAAGTGATGTATATGAAAACTGGGTGATGGGAGACAGGTCAAGAGGGCTTGGGGGAACACTGGAGGTGTCTGTGTTTGTGAGGAGGTGGAGCATGTGAGGAGGTGGAGCATGTGAGGAGGTGGAGCATGTGGGACATGACTGTGAGGAGCAGTCAGAAAAAGTAGTCAGATTCCCAGGATGTGGGTGGCCTTTGGCCTATGGGAGGAGTTTGTCCTCTTGTGAAGATCTGTTGGTGAGTGGGTGCGGGTGAGGATGTGGTGAAATCTCTGGGTCTGTGAACTAGCTCTGAGTATACAACATCTACCCACCATCCATCCACCCATCCACCCACCCACCCACTCATTCACTCTCTACCCATCCATTTGCAATCTACCCACCATTTATCCATCCATCTGTTCATCTGTCTATCTATCCATCTGCTCTACCCACTGTCCATCCATGCACCAATTTGTCTGCCCATCCACCCACCCATTCATCCACCCACCCATCCATCCACCCATCTATCTGTCCATCCATCCATCCGTCCGTCCATCCATCCATCCGTCCATCCATTCGTTTATCCATCTATCCATCTTTCCATCCATCCGTCTGTCCATTCGTCCATCCATTTGTCCATCCATCTATCCATCTTTCCATCCATCCGTCTGTCCGTCCGTCCGTCCATCCATCCGTCCGTCCGTCCATCCATCCATCCGTCTGTTCATCAATGCGGTCACCCATCATCTACTCACTACCTACTCATTCCTCATCTACCTACCATTTATTTGCTCTACTCACCATCCAGCTAACTACCCATTTACTCATGTACCACCCACTCATCATGTATCCACCTACCCACCATTCCACACCTATCCACTATCTATCTATCTATCATCTATCTATCTATCTATCTATCCATCCATCCACCCACTCACCATCAATCCCCCATCCATTCATTTATCTATTCTTCCATCCATCCAATGTTCCTACATCTGTCCATCCACCAGCCCACCATCCATCCATTCATCTCCTATCCATTCAACATCCACTATTTCTCTCTTTCCATCCAGTCACCCTTCCTACATTATTGTTCCATTGGTCTACATATCCATCCATCTGTCCATCTTCTATTTTCTGTTGTTAACCCATTATTAGTGAAAGGATTGAAAGAAGGAGAAAGTGATGGAGGGGTGGATAGATAGGAAAGAATGGCTACAGGGATACAGAGATGGTGACTGGGAGGAGAGATGAATGAATGAAGGAGGAGATGGATAGATAGAGACATGAAAGAGGTAGGAGATTCTGAGTAGGCGAGTGTCCTGGTGGAAGTCCTGGCCTGGCCAGCCTCCATTCCAGCTTCACCTGTCACTGGATGGTGATATGGCAGGCACACAGGTGTCATTTAATCTCTTATTTCACCTGGTGTGTGTGTGGAGAGTGGCATTCTTCATATAAAAGATGAGTAAGCTATGGGCCACACATCTCAGGAGGGTCGTGTATGCTTTGAGCCTCAGTGTTCCCTTGCTTGCTCCTGCTCTTCCCTAGCCATCTTCCCGATGGAGCTAGTAGCTGCTGGTCATTTCCTGTCTGTGGTTAATAAGAGCACCATCAAGGGTTGGACAGGTCTGAGCAGAACCTTGGCCTTGCCACCAAGCAGCTGGTGAAGGGCAAATCATATGCTGGCCAACACTCAGTTTTCTCCTCTGGAAATGGGACCAGGCTGTGAGGGTTAGCATGACAAGGTATGGGTGGGTGCCATACAATAGTACCTGGTGACAAGTAAGGCTCAAAGGACAGTCTCTTCCCATTCCTGAACTTTCTGGATCCTGTCTCCTCCAGGTCTCCAAAGTGCAGGTGTTCCCAAGTTCTCCTAAGTTCTCTGGGACCCTATAAAGCTCAAAGACCCGAGAGCTACCCACTTGCTGCAACCAAGAGCTGCCTCGGCCACCTCTGGCTGTTCTGTGACTGTACTAGCCTTAGTTTCCTAAGGCTTGGAGCATAATGTGGTCATAAGGCTCTTATCTGTCCCCTGGTGGCTCTGACTAAACAGATGTTTCTTTACAAGGAGGTTGTGAGCCATTCTCTGGGCATTGAGCTTGAGGGTCATGGCTACAAGCATTTAAGAGCCATCATCCATCATCCATTCATCCATCCATCCATCCATCCATCATCCACGTGTGCATGTGCACATCATCTATACATGCATCCACCCTTCATGCGTGCATCTACCAACACAGGCAACATTTTTCTGTCTCTTCCCTTCCCAGTTTGTGGGTTCATTGAGATAACCCTCCCATCCACCCTTCTCCAGCTTGTGGACAGGCAGAGAAACTAGGTCCCAGATGTGACTCTGGCCTAGGCTGGTAAAAAGCACAAGATCAAGGCTGGGAGTGTAGCTCAGAATGTGCTTAGCATGTGTGAGACCCTCAAATTCCATCTCCAGCCCCAACCAAAATAGAAAAAATAACCCTACAACTAATCAAACGTCAACCTCTTCCCAGGTCTCCCAAAGCTGAGTGTGCTCTCCTGTCAATCACATAAAGATGCTCTGCTCACCTATCTGCCTCTCAGGGGTTAGGTGGATGGGTGGAGGAGGAGTTAGAGCTGCCTCCCAGTGGGTTTAGTTATTCTACTGCTGGGGAGGATTCCTGAGTGGCCAAAGCTCAGCCGAGACTCTTCATTCCTTAGAGAAGAAATTCTTTGCCCAGGCATCTCACTGGGGAGATCTGATGCTAGGCTGTCTCCCTTCTTCCCTTGTCTTCCTTGCTTCCCTTCTCTTTCTCCCTTCTTCCTCCCTCTTCTCTTTCTTCTCCCTCCCCCTTCTTCTTCCCTCCCCCTCTCCTCCCTCTCCCTTTCTTCTTTTTCTCTCTCCTTCTCACCAAGACCTAGAGTATACTGACCCTACTAGAGGATCCAAGCTGGTTCCAGGCCATCTAGGGGATTCCCTGTTCTTTCTCAGATTATCCCTGGCTCTGGACTTGACATGCTTTCCTCTGAATTTTTACTGGGCCCATGGGGACTCCAGGTGAGCTGCCCCAGGCTCTGTCACCTGCTAAAGTGCCTGAGGAAGGATATACCTAGATTTCACATTCCATTTCTGCAAAACAGAGAAGTGTTAATTATGGTCAGCATCTTCTGGTCTTTGACCTCTCCACCCTGACCTCTGGACTTGGGGACAGGGGAATTGGCCCTGACTGAGGGAACGCCATCACATCATTCTGAGACAAACCTCTCAGGTCTCATAGATTACAGGCAGCGAGGAAACAAGAGAAGAGAGGCAGGAAATGGAAAGAAAAGAAAGAGGAAGAACGTCTATTGTCTGTGCTGGGAGCAGACATCCAGGACTCTGAGGGCACCAGCTGGTACCTGGCAACCTCTTGCTGGGCAGTGGGAGAACCCAGAGGGACCAAGAGTCCTACAGAGTCAGAGAGCAGGTGTCAGAGTTTGGACATTTGTTTACACTGCTCCCTCCATGCTGTTCAGCTCAGACAAAACCACCCTGATTCATTTGAAAAAAGGGGTAAAGTGTGGCCTAGGTGCAGATCTGAGGTCCCCAGGGCAGCAGCCTCTGCTAACAGCCTGTTAATGGCTCAAGTTTCAGGTGGCATGGAGTTCCCAGGGCAGAAGCTTGAGGCCTTGGGACCCGACACAGGCGGGATTTCTTCCTGTCTGTGGACCCTGCCTCTGGGCTGCAAGGGCTTGTGGGAGGGTGCGGGGAACATGGCACCCAGCTTGGGTGCATCTGCTGTAGTTGGCTCCTTGGGTCATAGGACTAGGGAACCCCAGCCTGGGGAATCCTGGTAAAGAGAGGAGGGGAGAGAAGGCCCAGGCCCTGCCAGGTGCTGAGCAGCTTGCCTCTGGAAGTGCCTGTTGGCCTTTTCACAGCGTCTCCGTTCTGTTCACACTTATTACTGTGTCACAGTGTGGGCCAGTGGAGAGGTAGCTTCAGAGCTCACGAGTTGGACCCAGATTTTCTTCATGGGGATGGGGGAAAGCCAGGGGGGCTTTCCTGAAGAGGAGACCTCAGATCTGGGTTTTGTGGACTAATAGGAGTCTGCCAAGTAGAAAAATTAGAACCGTCACGCCCTTGCTGACCTTGGTTCCAGGCTGCCAAGCCCTGCCCCCTGCTTTAAGCGTCGCATGCACAGCCTAATGAGGAGGAAATATTCCTTACTGAGTTAATGCCCACTGTCCCCACAGTTCCCAAGCTGGCTTGTTCCACACTATCCCATGTTTTTGAATGGAGCCCCGCCCTTCCTAATGCCCAGACTACAATCGTGGCCTCCTGACTCTCTACCTTCCCTCACAGCCATGGCCAGAAGAGGCCTAGAGTAGACAATGGCGGGCATAAGATATAGGGGCCAAAGGGAGCCAGGAGGAGGGGACAGAGCTGATGGAGCTGTGGGGGGAGCAAGGGTAGCCTGCAGGGCTGTCCTTTCTGCAGGGGTAGAAACCTAGTCTTGTCAAAGCTAGGAATGATCTAAGGACGAATGCCAAAGGGGTGGATCCTGTAGGATTCTGCCTCCTGGCTCTGTCCTAGCTCTGTGGCCTTTCAGTATATCGCTCAGGTCTTATCTCTGTTCTATACACATAGCAAGAGGAGAATAAGGTCTAGCTCTTAAGCCCAAGCCCAAGTATGATTGGTCCTCCTGGGTCTGGTGTCTTGTTTCTATAGGAAGAGGGTGTGGTCTCACAGCCATTGTCTAGGCTCTGGCAGGTGAAAGGGGGGCACAGGGGTGATAGGTAGCTTTCACCAGGGAGCAGTCTCTGCCTAATGTTAGGTCTGTCTTACTGTGTGCTTCTCAGGAGGTGTTAACACCTTTCCCAGAGAGAAGGATGGCCACCCAACTGCTGGAATATTGGTCCCAGGTTGGACAGGACCCCACTACCCCACTGTTGTCCTGGGCTGGAGTGTGGAAGGTGCAGAAGCACTTGTGGGAGGCAGAAAGGCGATGGGCGGAGCCTGGACTGTAAATGGCAGGTTTGATGAAGCTCAGTGCTCAGAGTCCATGGCGTATGATCCTACCATGTGCTGACTCCGGGCAGGCAGCACAGGGAAGGACTGTCCATCTCTGTAAGCCAAGGTCCTGAGACTTCTCAGTGATGCAGAGTGGTCTCTGGGTCCCGCTGTACAGAGACCACGAATCTGACCTCGAATCTGGCAGAGGCTTGCCTGTGGTGATGCAGCCTGTGTCCTCCAGAAGGAAGGAGTGGGTGGGTAGGGAATCAGAGGTTTTGGGGGTTCAGATGTCCTTGTTCACCAAGGACTCTAGGTGAGGGGCGGAGAGGCTGCTGTTGAGGGCCCAAAATAGGCTTGTGTGGAGAGCAAGGCCCCTGGGATCAAGAGGATTATCTGCACAGCCGTGTGTTGGCAGGTGGAGGGAGAGATGGATGGAGAAGCTGCATCCTGGAGTTCAAGTTGATTGACATGGTGTCAGATCAGCTGGTTGGGAAGAGAAATAAAATAAAATATAGCAAAACCCCAGATGCTTGGCACTGTGTCATTCAGTGTGGGTCTGTGTGCCCAGGACTCTTCAAGGTGAGGTGTTGTGACAATGTCACTTTGGAGAGGTAGAGGAAGCAGAGGTCCAGGGCTGTCAGGAATGGAGGAGATTATCAAACAGCTTCTCTGGGAATCCACTTACTGTCACGGAGGGGCACTGGCAAAGGAATCCGGCAACCTAAGGAGACCCCACCGCTGTTCATGACAGCACTGAGCACAAATGGCTGAGATCAGAATCAGCCCAGGTTCCCATCTCCACAAGATGGAGAACGTGTATGCGCGTAGAAAGGGAATGTGACTAAGCTGAAAAGAAGAAGGAGATCCTATCATTGGTGGCAACGTGGCTGATCCTGGAGAACTTTAGGCTGGGTGGAAGAAGAGGCTGTAGACAGGCAAGCAGACTGCAGCAGAGATGGCTGAAGAGGATGGGGGAGGGGAGGGAGGGAGTGAGGGAGGGAGGGGGAGAGAGCTGGATCTGATTAGTGTGTGCTGTATGCACAGGGACCTGTCACACTACGTGGCTATGTACATTAAAACAAACCAAGAAAAACAGAGACAGGCAGTCGTAAGGCAGGGAAGAGGACTCTTGAGCAAGCATGGGGACCAGGTTTAATTTCCAGGATCTGTGCGGAAACTGGTGCTAAGTTCTTGTCATCTCACCACGAGGGGAGGTGGAGAAGGTCCCTGTGGTCAATGGTTGGCCAGCCTGGCGGATCAAGCAAGCTCCAGGTCTCAGCCAGAGATCCTGTCTCAGAAAACAAGATCAGTGGACGCTGGGAGGAATGCCTGCGGTTGATCTTTGCCCCCCAAAACAAAACAAAACAAACAACCAAAAATACCTTCTGAAACAATGAGTCAACCAACCAACCAACCAACCAAAACCAAAACATTGGTCTTAGTTCTTTATCTGGCTTTCTTGAAATATCCAAGTCCCGTAGAAGGTTATTCCGGAGAGCGGGCACCTGCTGCGGCTGGGCTGAATGAAGCCCCAGCTCAGTACAGCTCCAAGTTCTCAGTGGGAGATTAACACGACATCCCACCTTTCCCAGCAGCCCCAGGAGGCTGGATCCAGCTAGTTGCATGAGGGTGGAGGATGGCCACACAAAACTTAAGGAGGACTTGGGGCTCAGGTGCCTGAGGAAGGAGGGGAGACTTCTGCCAGCAGAGCGTGGGGTGAAGGTAGACAGGCGAGTGCACACACCAGCAGGTCTGTGCTCAAAGCCCAGTGTTTTGTTACTGAGTGCTTCTCAGTGGGAGCCATCTTAGCTCCCCGAGAGCCTCACATTTTCCTCACTCCAGAGCTTCCTTTTTATTTAAAAAATTTGAAAAGTATTTTTTTTTTTTGGTGTTAACAAAGTGTTATTTTCTTTTTTTGTATTAAATTTTTTACATAGTGTTTTTTCTCTTTTGTGTTAAAAGTGTCTCTCCATGCTTTGTGTTTATAAAAGTGTTCTTTCTTTCTTATTTTTTGCATTAAAAAGTGTCTTTTTTATATTAAAAGCATTTATTTTGTATGCATGGAGGCTTTGTATGTTTGCCTGTGCACTGTGGGTATGCAGTTCCTATAGAGGCCAGAAGAGGGCAACAGAACTGGAACTGGGATTACAGACGGCCTGGGAATTAATCCTAGGTTCTCTGGAAGAGCGACAGGTGCTCTTAACCATCGAACCAGCTCTTTAGCCCTTCAGAAGGTATTTTTGTGTATGAAATGAACAAACGTTGAGGATTTAGGACAACAATAGACAAACAAGCAGAGATGATTATTACACATTTACCATTACTACAAGCTCACCATCAGGATCACTAAGGTTAATTGTCAACCTGACAAAACCTAAAATCATCTGGAAAAAGAGCCTTGGAGATACTGATTATCTTGACTGGGGTGAGTGAGGTGGGAAGACCAGCCTACTGTGGGTGGCACCATTCCCTAGCTGGGAGGAGAACTGCATGAATGGAGAGGGAGCTGATCACGGTGTGTATCTACTGTACTCTTATAACTGCAGTGGACACCACGTGGCCAGCCACTCCAGGGTCCCGATGCCTTACCTTCCTGGCCACGGTGGACTTCGCCCTGAATTGTGACCTAAAACACTCCCTCCCTGCATGAGTTGCCTTCGTCAGTGTGTTTTTGTCAAAATGACAGGGAAAAAAAAAAGCAAAGAAAATCGTGGTGATCATCTGGGGCGTCACGCCTTGCCCATCTTGTCTGTGTGCCAGTAGATGCTCAGCTCGAAGGATGGAACCCCCAGACTCCACTGCCAGCAGTCCGGGGTCTCCCCCGTACAATTGCACAGGACCCCCGTGGTGGCCCTTCTCCCTGGGACTCTTGCGTAAAGAGCAGTTTTGTAGGTTCTCAATCTCTTTCCACCTTCATCCCTGATCTATTTCGTTATTGACTTCGGTGGCTTAATGCGCCGGCTCGCCTCTGGGAGAGCTGGTGGCGAAATGACAGGGAGCCAAGGTCTCAGCGCCCTCTGCTCTGGCTTTTATCCGCCTGATTTCATGCGACTGGAGCCCTGGCTGCCACTCAGCTGGAGAAATGTCAAAATGATATTAAATCACAGAGTGCAGGGAGGAGACAGGAGAATGCTTGTCACCCACCTTTCTTCTGTCCCCCTGGTCCCGAGTCTATGGCAGGGAGGGGATTGTGTGTTTGGAGAGAGTCTGTTTTGTTTTATCCGTGTTTCTTTACAATAACAGCGTTAGAATTGGAGGCAGTGTTGTCAGGGTGGGGCTGCCAGCTGTCCTGTGCTCTCAGAGGCTGCAGCCAGGCACAGCCCAGCCAGGGGGAGAGCCTGGCAGGATGGGGCCACCACAGGCACAGTGAGCTTGGCTGGTCTCTTTTTAGTTTTCAAAAAAAAAATTTTTTTAAAGTGCTTGAGATACAAACCTGGGCCTCACATATTCCAGACAATGGCTGTGCCATTGAGCTACAATCCCAGACCCTTATTAGAGTTTTAAAAACGGGATAGTGTGTGGGGGGTGTCTGATGGTACAGGTCCACAATCTCATTTACTTGGGAGGCTGAGGCAGAAGGATTGTAAGTTCAAGGCCAGCCTGGGTAACTTTGTAGGTCCCTGTTACTCAAAGGGTTGGAGATGTAGCTCTCAGGTTTAGTCCCCAGCATCACACACACACACACACACACACACACACACACACACAGAGTGATCTAAGCTCATTGTTAAAATCAAGCAATAAATAAGTATGTAAAAATTTTAGATGTCTTCTACCCTCAGCCTGAGGTAAGGTCTATTACGGAATCTGGAGCTCAGTGAACCCCAGGGGTTCTCCCGCCTCAGCCTCTCCAGCACAGGTGTATGCACACTGCCATCTTTGGCTTTTCAAGTGGGTACTGGGGATTTGAACTCTGGTCCTCATGCTTGAGCAGTAAGTGCTTTACCGACTAAGCCATCTCCCCAGGTCCCTGCTGGTGTCCCTTTAAAGACCAGGTAAAAGAACTACAGTATTGAGGTGCTCCTGGAGGTCACTAGATTCAGCAGAGGGTCTGAAGCCTGGGCTTTGCATCCCAGCCTCTTGCTCCCTCTCCACAGAGGCTTGGAAAGTATTTTCCCCCAGGTGTAGAATAACTTGTCTTCCTTTTAAAATCCACAGCTTGTACTCCGAGCATCGTTTTGCAGCTTTTGAGAACATTTTCCCACTTGGATCTGTCCCATTTCCCTCAACAGCTGCCAGGCAGCCTTTTGTTAAAGGCATCGGGGCTTGTTGAGCGGGTTCCTTTCAGGTGGCCGCTGGGTTGTTGGGGAGTTCTCTTGCTATTCTTGGCAAGGCTGTCATGCACCCCACCCACCCCTCGGCTTTTTTCCGAGTATGCAAGTGCTATGTGTATCTATTCTCTTTGTTACAGATTGAAACATTTTAGATTAAAAAAAAAAAGTTCCCTGGCCTGGCTCCCCTACATCTGAATCCCGTCCCCCTAACTGCTGTTTTCAGGGCAGCTAGAGATCCTCATGGGCCATTTCCATACCTCTCCACACACGCAGACAGACACATGCATTTTTAATGGATGTTTTACAAAACATAAAGCTATCATGCAATATGCAAGTGTGCGAGTCTCACTTACCGCGCCAGTAGCGTCTCGGAGCACGTCTCCCCGTCAGTACGTGTGGAGCATGGACCAAAACAAAACAAGGCCTTACACCAGGTTCCGTGGCCCGGCGTATCGCTTTAATTATGTCCCCACTGATAGATATGGCTCAGTGGAGAAGAGCGTTTGCTATGAGACAGGAAGACGGTGTTTGGATCCATAGCGCCCCCATAGGAAGCTGAGTGTGGCCCACACTGGGTGGTGGAGATGGGGGGTCACCGGGGTTTGCTTACAGCCAGCCAGGATCACTGAGAGACAAGGGAAGTGAGGAGTGATAGGATCAGGCAGGTGGCATTCTCCTCTGGCCTCCGATCGCACGTGGACCCAAGCACACATCCATACATATCCGCCTACACATGTGTTGGCACACATACATAAAACTTTACATGTATATGCACACTCACATAATCACAGATACCCACACAAACACACACACTTACAGAAGTACTCACATTCTCACACTCACCCCCACGTACACACACCTTTGAAATCCATCCACATTCTCCCACACCTACACACATCCAAATAGACACACACACACACATATTCACATGCATGCACATACATACATTCACGCACACACAGTCACACAATACTTACATAGACACATATACACTCACATACAGACACACATACTCATACATTCACACCCACACACATGCTCACACACATGCATATACAATCCCACACATCTATGCACACATCCGCCAATACTCACTCACACGTGTCTATACACACATATACATCTACTCACACGGTTATCTTCACACACATTCATGAACAGACATAATCATATCTTCTCTCTTTTACACACACACAGACACACACTCAGACACACACACACACACACACACACACGTGTTCTAGGCAAGTCTTCTGCATGCCTGTGTATACGCATGGAACCTTCCTCAGCCATCTGTACCCAGAAGATACTGCTTTGCTACACTGCATCTTGTTTGAAGCCACAGAAAACCGAGGACCAGGGCTGTGGCCTGAGATGGCTGACAGCTTCAGGAGCCAGACCTCGGGATGGCAGAAGATCATTGCTTTGTCTAAAGGGTGTGGGATGAAGTAACAGGTATAACCACCATCAGGTTCACTGTGACCTCTGTAAGAAGGCAAACGCCAGAGGACTTGAGGGCTGACAGAGGAACATACCTGTGCCAGCTGTCCAGGTTTGTGACAAAGGTAAGTAAGTGGTGTAACAGAAGCACATAAGAGAGCTTCTGACAGTGTCCGGGATGGTCACAGTGGGGTAGATGGATGGGGTTTACAGAAGAAAGCGGGTACTCAAAAGACTCATATTCAGCTCCCTGCCTTGGCTCTGGATCACACGGCCTTATATTTGAACCTGATGGCCAGCCGTCTCTTTAGGTACAACCTTGCCATTTAATCTGTTAAACACAGTTCCTCAAATCCTGCTGCTAAACCTCTTAGAGCACGGTGATAGGCACGTGATCTGGAGATTAGCCAATCAGCAGATGGCTTCCTCTTGGGACGGGCCAATCCAAGCCTTCCCTGGGGTTTTCAGCAGGAAACATGGGAAAAACAGCTCTTTGGTACCAGACTTGTGGAATCAATTCAGATGCTTGTCTGTGTGAGTGCATGCGTATGTGCGTGCGTGCGTGCATGCGTGTGTGTGTGTATGTGTGTGTGTGTGTGTGTGTTTGTGTGTGTGTGTGTGTCTGTGTATATGTCTGTGTATGCGTGTGTGTTTTTTGTTTCTTGGGAGTCAGGAGTGATTCTGTTTTATTGTTTCCTGCTACAGTTCTTTGAGTCAGTGCAGTTAGTGACGTAATTGATCTGAGCCAGGGTCAGGGGTTGGGTGGGCGGGTCCTGGGAAGAGTGAAGAAAGCATCGAGTACTTTTTTCAAACGTCTCATCCTCTCACAAATGAAAATCTTGCTCTAAAGACCTCCATAGTCAGAGATATCAGCATCCAGCAGACTTGACCTTTTTTTTCAAGAGATCGTCAGAGCTTGACTGTAGCTCAGCTCCCAGGAGTCCAAGGTCTGTCTGGCTATGTTGGCCTGGTCAGGTGTGCTGAGGGCCCTTTGTCTGGCAGGACACTGGGTTTCTTCTTCAGGCATTGAAGGTCCGTGGATCTTCGCTTTCCGTTTCCATCTCTCTGTTGGTGCTAGGGATCATGGAGAGTAAAAATATGACGTTGAATTAGACAGCTTGCTTAGGTGCCTTGGGCTTTGAGCTCCTGGAATGGTTAACAGGAAGCAAGAAGAGCTGGTTGTCCATATGTCTGTCTTTCTACCTTCTTCCCAGCAGGTCTCCCTGTGTCTGGTAGAGATAGAGGAGGAACAGGTGTGTGGCCATCCAGACTGGACCTGCCAGCGATAGATAAGGTCAGGTCCTGCGTCTGTGTGTGCCTACAGGGATCCCAGAACAGGGGATCCACAGATCCAGGATGTCCTTGAGGGGAGAAACAGGTGTGAGACAGGCAGAGCACATGGCAAGGCAGAGCTGGGAGACAACACATTGTGTTTGTGTCTTCATCAAATGCAACCTGTTTGATGGGCCCGTTTCACATCTATATTTTGTATTGTTTAAATGGGGGCACAAACTCATTAAAAGGTCTCACATGCTTCTTTTCAAAACTTTTACAGACAAATATTTTTACCACTATATTATGCTCTTGGAATAGCCCATGCATGAGAGAGAGAGAGAGAGAGAGAGAGAGAGAGAGAGAGAGACAGAGAGAGAACACAAGTATATTCTGCAGGCAGTGAAAACATTGTTTACACTTATCCTACATGGGAAATGCTTAATGTTATAATATGAAGTTTATAAAAGACCCCTGGGACGCTAAATTATACATACAGATCAATAATGACTATGCCGCAAGAGCAGATAGAAAAAAATGGAAGGAAATGGGGCCAAATGTTAAGCAGGCACCTCTGGGGCTGAGAACGGCTCTTACAAACAGAGCCTAGAAGGCACTTCCTTCTCATTCGTTAGCGGGCTGAGCTGATTTAATTTCAAACCAAAAGCCATTGCACTTACTGTTTTTCTGCTTCATGAGAGCTTCCAAGCACCTCAGAGGAACTGTCTCATGCGCTCTGGTGGGACATGTCCTGTGTAGAGCCAGCGGCTGGGATTTTAGATGCTGGGGTCTTCTCTTTCTATACTCTCTCCTTTCTTCTTTCCTCCTTTCTGTCTGGGCAGTGTCTCTGGAGGCCTGTCTCTCTCTGTTGTGTGCTGAGGTGGGTCGTATTAGCTTCAGTTCTCCCACTTCCTGCTACCTGAAGGTTAGGAAAAATCAGACCTTTAGGTCCATCCATTCAAGTCGTCTTGCTGAAGACAAGCAGAGGCTCAGAGAGACCAATGCCTTGCCTAAGGTTGCACAGCCAGGAAGCAGGGGGTTGTCGGGATTTGAACCCAAGTCTATGAGATTCCCAAGGCAGGTCCCACAGGGCCACTGCTTGGGACCCTGTTCTTCCACAGTTTGTACCCAGTGCCCATCTTCAGCAGTGCATTCTGGCTTTACCTAGAGGCTGTGGCTGTCCTGTCTCTGTGATAGGGCCCACAGGCACAGGCAGCCGCCATTTCTTCTCATAACAACCTGGAGTGTGCAGAGGCAAGCCTTGAATCATGTTGTACACACCTGTGGGGGCCCTTCCTCTTTGTGAAGAACCGGGGAGCAGTAGAAAGTGAACATTACATCTCTCCTATCTGGCCCTAGGTCCCTGGGGTCTCTTGACAGACTTGTCTCTGTTTCCACATCATAGCAGCCTCCTTTCTACAGGGGCAGGAACTTTCCTTCGCTCTGCAGTCTCCATCCCTAGGACGGCCCCTGGAACGCAGCAGGCACTCTGCAAATGTGTGCTAAATGAAGAAGTGAGTGAATGAATGAACATCTGTCTGAAGTTGCAGCCCGGGTCACTTGTGTCCTTTGCACTCAGAGCTGTGTCCTTCCTGGAGGATGACCTTGGCCTGCTTATCCAGGTGTGCCAAGAGCTTGCCTGTTGTGCCCCATCCCCTGGACCCGGGCTCTAGGCTTCCCTCTCCTTCCCCCTGTGGGGCGTTTCCCTCTCTCACCTTCATTTCCTGTCTCTGCACTGAGGGTCCTCTCTAGTCATTTCCAGAGCAACCCAGCATCCTACCTGGTCACCTGCTCAACTGAGGAACAATGCAGTGGCTCTGGGACTCCCTGTGGAGGGAGGCTCTCAGAGCAGCATTGGGAGGCCTGGCATGTCACTGCATGTGACTACGTATTCCAGCAACTTCTTATAGCTTCCCGAATTCCCTCTGCAAATATCTCCATCGCTAGGACTGAGTTCCTGCCACCTGCTTGGGTTGTGAGGCACGGAAGCTCCCTGCATAGACTTAGTCAGCTAAGCCTCTGAGAGAGGTGTGGAACAGGCAGACACCTTCCTTCCCAAGGGGTCAGAACTGGAGGTTCTTCTGCAGCTCCTCTGAACCCCAGAGGCCTAGCCTCCACCTCAGCACGACAGACTGGCCTTGGCTCTCAGCTCTGGTTCTCACTGGGCGACCTTGTGGAAATTGTCTGCTCCAGGTGCCTCAGGTTCTGTGTCTGCAGAATGTGGATGGCCATCTGTCCTCCCTTTTCCTGGCCCATGTCCCTTCCCTTTCCACACACTGAGGGGCCTGCTAGCTCTCCCGGGTTCTCTCCTTTGTTCACACTGGATCTCCTGCCCCTGGCCACAGCTGGAATAGTCCTGGTTCTCTGCAGACTGCTAAGCCAATGAGACAGAAGGGCTTAAGCCAGAGACTCTCCGGCAGCTGCAAATGTGACCCACAGGTATAGCTGTGCTCAGGGCTTTCAGCCTGCAGGCAGGGCAGGTGAAGAGGGAGGAGCAGAGTTTGGGACTCCTGGTTCCTGCTGCCTCTACATGGCTAGCACCAACCAAAGGAGAGTTACTCATGGGATGGCCTCATGAGGCACTGGAGGGGGAATCTCCTCCCACACATCTGATTCCTGTGCAAGGCCCTACAAGCCTGGTCCCTCTAGGATAGACACACACCATCCCTTGGGTCTCATTAGGGCCTCCACATCCTCTAGCTAAACAGTAAATTTATATTAATCAATCCACCAGAGACAGATGCTCAGAGGGGAATGGCTTTGGTCTGGAGAAGAGCCTCTCACCCCAGAGTGAGCTGGGAAATGGGGAGGGAGGTGGGTCAGCAGATGGTGGCCTTAAAACTGGATTTTGATTTGCCACACTGAGTAAAATGCTGCTCTCCTTCGCCTATGTCCCTGTCTCCCTCAGACAGTGATAACATCACCTACTTTGTCACATTGTGCAGAGCAGCTGAGGACAGAGAAGGAACTGCAGTGTGCCATCCTACTGAGCATGTGCCAGGCTGTGCTGGTTAGCTGGAACTGTCATCCTGATGCACCTAGACTCATTTAGGAAAGTCCTAGTGAGGGGTTAACTATACTGGGCTGGCCTGTGGGCATGTCTGTTGGGGTTGTTTTCAGCTGATTGATGTGGGAAGACCCAATCCTTCATGGGTAGCGCCATATTCTAGGCAGGGGTCCTAAACCATGAAAGAGTACAGAAATCTAGACATCAAGCAGGCAAGCAAGGCTGTATGCATTTATTTCTCTCTGCTCTTGACTGGGCATGTGATCTGAGCAACTGCTTCAAGCTTCTGTCACTGTGACTTCCTCCAAGTGATGGACCGTAATCTAAAACTGTCAGCTAAAATAAAGCCACTCTTCTCCGAGTTGCTTCTTGTCAGAGTGTTTTATCACAGTAATAGGAATGGAATCAGGACAATTGGTATGATAAGGCTGGAGGTTTGGAGCCAAGCTCATTCACAAGAGAGATGAGCTGCTGCGGGGACAAAAGACCTCTGCATTGATTGGGTATCTCCCTCACTGGTTTGATCACACACTCATTCATTCATTGTTAGGTTCTTGCACACATTCATTCATTCTCTCACTCACTCATTCACTGATTGGATCATTTGCACATCCATTCATTGGCCTATTCATTCTTTGGCCTACTTTCTTCATTCATTGGCTCATTCATTCAGTTGATCATTCAACCCTTTATTGGCTCTTTTACTTATTTATATATATATATCTTTTCACTTATTCATCCATTCATTGGCTCACTCACACTTCATCCATCTATCCGTTCACTGGTTCACTGGCTCACACATTCACTCATTGGCTCACGACATCATTCACAAATATAATTTACCTGCGAGTGGTCAAGCATCTGGCTGGGAAGACCTGGCCACAGCATCTTACCTTGACAACCCTACTGTAGAGTGGATTGTAAGGGGAGTTCTGTACAGGAGATAGATATGGAGAGATTTGGTGCATCGGAAAAGCTTCTGCTGCTCTTATAAAGATGTGACGTGCTAGGCAAGGGTCTTTGTGGAGGAGGGTGGGACAGGGTCTCCTCAGTCTGTACTGAATCTTCACCCCTCAGTGCCATAGACAGGAATCACTGGGCGTGTGCCCTACTGCCTCTAATGGCCTGAGGACTTTGCCTAAACTCTCAGCTCCCCAAAGCCATGAACTCAGAGGCCAGTAATTGAACAGTGGCAGCCCTAGTGTCTCTGGATCCTGTAAAGGACAAGTGTGTCCTCTACTCCAGGAGACCTCTCTGCAACCCAAGTCCTCTTTCTCTGGGTCTTGCTGGCGAATGTCTACCATGGGTGGCTGGGGAGGGCCAAGGACAGTAGCTGCTTGCCCTATTCACGTCATCACTCTTCTGACGATAGCTCTCGGAGCTGAGCCTCATGGCCCTTAATGGTCCCCTGGCCCTGGACAGGGTTTGGAGTAATAGAGAGTCTAGGATTGCATCTCCCTTGGGGTCCTGGTCAGCACAGCATGAGCCTGTAAGAAATCTTGGATTATGAACACTGGGCTTAGAAAGAATTCAACACCTGGCATCCCCACTGATTTGAGGGAGGGAGCTGGATTCACAGCTAAGACAGGTCCACAGTCTGGCTGTGCCTCTGCAGAAGGCTACGTGTGGGATGGTAGTTATCAATGTGACCCTTGACCCTGGGAGGAGCAGTAATCAGGTTAAGAAGCATCCATCTTGGTAGGCTCCTCCCTGAGCCTGTGAAGCGCTAACCTCTGCTACTGTTTCAGGAACGAGGCTCTGCCGATGCTGAAGATGAAGAGAAATAAAAATTTCCCTTCTGGTCTGCTCTTGGGTTTTGGGAGAGGGGACTGAAATCCTTGCAAGTGCCTGGGACTTTCCCGAACCAGAGCTGTCCATGTGCCTCCCTGCAGGGCTTGCTGGCCCCTGCCCTGTAACTGTTCTCTCAGGAGGCTGTCAGCTTTTTCTGCCCAGTGGGGAGCAGGATAGGTTACAGGTGCTTGCAAAGAAGCACACCAGGGCCTGGCCCTGTGCAAAGGAGCAAGAGACAGAAACCCATGTATATGCTAGGACAGGGATCAGGAGTCACATCGCCAGCTCTAGCCTTGGAGCCTCTGTAAAGCAGAGCCCCCCCCCACCCCCATCCATGTTCCAGCATTGTTCACAATTGCCTCAGCTCCAGTCTCACCGCTAGGAAGCTGTGTGTTTCCTCAGGTTCAGTGACATCACTGTATCAACCTGCTACTTAGAGCTGTATGTTGGGGGATGCTATGGTCTAAATGTTTGCATCTGAACCACGGTTGAAGGAGATGCTGGGTAGAGTCTCTGGTACTCAGTGCACGCTTGGTTAATGTAGTTAAGTATTACTGCAGCACTTAACAGTTTCTAAGGAGGGCAGTCGTAGTCACCGTTCTATTGCTGTGAAGAGATACCGTGACTGAGGCAGCTCTTCTGAGAGAAGCCATTTAACTGGGATGGGGTGGTTGCTTACCATTGTTTACAGAGGTTGAGTCCATTATCGTCATGGTGGGGAGTATGGTACTGTGCAGGCAGGGGCTGGAGCAGCAGCTGAGACCTACATCTTGATCTAGGCAGAGAGAGAGAGAGAGAGAGAGAGAGAGAGAGAGAGAGAGTGAGTCTAGGTGTGGTGTGGCTTTTGAAACTTCAAAGCCCACCCCTAGTGACACACTTTCTTTGACAAGGCCACACCTCCTGATCCTTCTAATCCTTTCAGATAGAGCCACTCCCTGATGACTAAGCATTTGATTACTTGAGTCTCTGGGGAGACCATTTTCACATAAACAACTACAAGGTCCTAAAAGATAGTCTCTCATGTAGCCCAGGCTAGCCTGAACTCACTAGCTGAAGGTAACCTTCAACTTCTGATCTTCTTGCCTCTACCTCCATAATGCTGGGGTTACAGGTATGCACCATCTCAGTTAATTTCTATCCAATGCTAGGGATTGAACTTAGGGCCTTGTGCATGCTGGGCAAGCACTGTACCATCTGGGTAAGCATTGTACCAGGATGCTACTGCTGCTAGCTTCAGCATCTCATCTCATTCATGGGAGGTGTGCATAGCTGGCTTTTGCCCATAAACCCCAGAGATGAACCCAGGTATCTGATCCCATAGTCCAGGCTATAACTGGACCAATGCTCTGTTCCCATACAATCATTAAATGTTAGCACAGTAATGGCAGCCCTGGGGCTCTGACTTGAGAGATGAGGAGGAAGGACCAGAGCTGGGAAGATGATGGGGTCTGAAGGTCTAGGGAACTACTCACAAGTATGTGTCATATATGGGGCTAAAAAGATGATGCTTGGGATGGAGAGGGGCTGACCAGTTAGGTCCAGAGATAGCATAGGGATACTGGGCTGTCTCTGAGCAGAGGCCAAGCAGGGCTTGATCATGAATCCGGGCACAAGATTTCCTGGAGAGAAATGGCAAGATGGGAGAGCTCTCTCTCCAAAGCCCAGCCCCACTGACACCCTGATCTTGGTCATCTACCCTTGAGAACAGGGAGGAAATAAACTGTTGAGCAGGTTGCTCAGTCCGTGCTGTTCTCCGAGAAGCTGAGCAGACAGGTGAAGGCAGAACCGAGGTTTTTCTGACAGTTTGCTCAGTGTTGTTGGCCTGTCCTTCCTGAATATTCGGCTGGTGATGTTTTCTACTCGTAATCAATGAGCTTCCATTGATTTCCAGATAAAAATATTTCTCTGTGCACTTTTTAATGAGATGACAGTCTCACATGAACTAACAGCAGGTTAGAGAATTTCAGTTTGGACATGTTTTATTGTTTTAAAAAATGGCATCAATTCCTCACCGGGGACATTTGTGTGTTCTGCTCTCCACAGGAGTCATCTGCCACCACATCTGTAGTGTACCCTCCCCCTGCTGTCCTCACTGGGGACATCCAGGTGTCCCCCCTCCCAGCCCACCTCACCATCTTCAGGTTTTCTGCCCAGGGGTTCCCTCATTAGGTCTCTGGTTGTAGGTTGGGCAGAGTCCAATGGTAGAGATGACCGACTATTCCTAAATCTCTTCTCTTTAAAGATGGAAGCCATTCCTTCCTAGTCCTCCAACAATTGTGCTGTAGAAAGTTGATTTGCTTGTTGTGGGGTGGTGGTGCTGGGTGGGGTTCATGAAGTAGGAAATAGACTGTAGACTTAAGATAGCAGAGCAAAGAGAAAGTTCTGGAAGGAAGAAAAAAATGTTAAAATCTGTTTATGTGCCCCTGCTTCTTTCCCCAGATGGCTGTCCTAACTCATTTGTGACCCTTTGGTCTGAACTCACGCATGAAGCATGTAAGAACTGTAAGCCCACGGCAAACATCTTCCCTCGACCTGAGCTGGATCCCTGTGCCTCTTTCTTTCTTTGCTCCTGTTTGAGCTCTGAGGAAATCTAATTATCTTTTCACCAGCCATACATTTGTACTCTAGGGACATTCCCCCCCCCCCCCCGTTGTCATATCTGGCACAGTGCTGGTGGGACCTGCCTGCTGAGCAGAAGTTAGAGGTTCTTCTGAGCATGCTCAGTACCCAGGATGGTACCCTTGCCAGGGACTTTCCAGTGCAAGGGTCAGTCATGGTGCTACCGAGAGCCCCATGAGTCTTACCGAGCACAGGAAGCTCAGCAGAGGAGGCAGCCTGCTCAAAGTCACACCCATGTTGGTGACAAGATAGCAGCCTGGGAAACTTGGCTCTCATCCAGCTTGGAGGGTCTCAGTGCCAAATGGCGTCTCTGTCTCAAGCTTGGTTTTCATTCCTCCAAATAATCTCAGTTTCAGGAACACTGGTGCCTGTATTTGCTGCTGCGTGTCTGTCATTGTGCTTTCTGTCTGGGTAATCCGCGGCTTGCAGGCGGCCAAGGACGAGGTGCACATTCCAATGAAACGCGATACAACATAATTGCACAGATTTCTTTCACATCTGAGTGACAGCGTAATCTCCCCAATACATCTCTCTTCCCTCCTTGCTCCCTCTGCTTTCAGCTTTTTCCTCTTTTTCCAGATTCTCTGGGATTTAAGTGGCTCCCTGGCACCCAATCCCTGGGATACACATGCGACCCTGTCAGATAGTTTTTGTTCCCTATGATCTATGTGCAGTGTACTCAGGACTCAGGAGAGGGAACTGCACCTGAGCAACACCAGCCCTGGGAGGGGAGAGAAGAGGTATCTATGGGTGTGTGTGTGTGTGTGTGTGTGTGTGTGTGTGTGTGTGTGTGTGTGTGTGTGTGAGTTCCAGATACAGAACAGCAAGCATGTCCTGCAATGCTGGTGTCTTGGGACAGACATTCTCTTAGCATCATGGTGTCCGTGAATCAGAACCATTAGGAACGTCGTGGACTCTGACATCAAGCTTGGGTTCTGGTCAAAAGAGAGAGGAACGAGGATGGAGTGGGATTCATGGCCTTAGTGGAGAGACATGGGGAGTGGAAGAACCCCCTTGTGTGGAGGAGACACAGGTGAGGCCGACCCTGTGTATTCTTGTCTCCCGTGGGCTGTGTGTTCTATTCTGGGAGAACTAGGGAGCCCGTGAAACTCTGAGTGGGAAAGGCCTTAGAGATCTGTGAATGAATTCCTCTTTTTTTTTTTTTTTCTGGTGGCTTTGTCATGATGTGCACAGTGGTTGGGGTAGGTAGATGACAGTTAGTGGGAGGCTACCTAGAAAAGTCCAGAGGGAGTTGATGGGGAAGAAGAGGCTTGGGAACTTCGGAGGACAGAGGACCATCGAGGCAACCATGACACCTCCCTGGCTGTTTATTTTATTCACCTCTCTGGATCTCATGACAGTTGCTGAAGGGAGGCAGCATGGCCATTCCACAGAGGGAATCAAGCTGGAAGGATGGCAGGAAGCCTGAAGGAAGTGTGTCAGATGGTCAGAGGTCACCAGGCTGGTTGGGGGTGGGAGGGCTAGGACTTGGGGTTGCCCAAGGGTAAGGACTCTTAGTGGAACACTGTTTCCTAGGTTCCCAGGGCCAGGTGAGGGTCTCTGTGTTCTAGGGGAGAGATTAGCACTGGGGTGGGGGATGGGGGCAGTAGGGGTGCTCCTGGGTTTGTTAATCACTCACGTGCTGGAATAAGAAGATGGGTCCAGAGGGGTCTGGCTTGCTAAGCACCTTTGCCCAGTGAAGAAACCCTGTATCATGACTCAGAGGAGAACTACATTCAATGGGCCTGTTGACCAGACAAAGGAATGAACAGTCACATCGAGCCTCAGACCACAGGACCAGAGACTGTGTATACTCAGAGTTCAAACTGAAGCCTGCCTGACCTCACAGCTCTGATGAGCTGCCCTGGCCAGCTCCTACATGGAACTCTGCTTCTCTGGTTGCTCTGGTTCTCCTTGGCCTCCTGGTCTGGCTGTGTCTCACATCACATAGTAGGCCCGTCTATCCAGCAACTTGCTAGGCTTGCTGAGGGCCAGGCTTCCACTAGTCTCCTGTGCATCTATCTCCACAGCTACAGTTACTTATCCTGACTCTTCCTGGGAGGCCAGGGATGGCCAAAGCTGAGGCGGACCTGGGATGTCCCACCCATTAAAGGACCTCCCAGAAACTATGTCTCAGCCTCTTCCCAAACTTGCTCTGTGTGAGCCAGCCCAGGATTCAGGAGGTCTGCTGATAACCCGTGGTCTGCATCTTGCCCATGTTCCCTTGGATATCTGGACAGTCTTCTGGGGCCCCAAGGTCTCTGGGTTCCTCTCTCTTTCTCCCTCACACATGGCATCCTTTCAAAACACAGGCTTTGCGGTGGCCCCTCTTATGCGTACCTGACTGCTGAACCTCTCACAGCCTGTTTTTCCATCTGTCCACTGGGATGCAGAGATAAGAATGACCAGTGTCTGTGAACTTCCGTGTTGGGCCCTGGTGTGTAATCTGTGAGTAGTGAACCCCTCCCATCACTTCTGACATGTCCTTGCCTGTTTGATATAAGTTGGTAGACCTTTGGCCTGACATTTCAGGCTGGTACACCTCTCGGCTCAGCAACTCTCACCTCCCAGAAAAGCCTTTCATGTGTCTCTTAAACTTACTGCTAAAAGCTTCATGAGGATCCATGTTCTTCATGGTCCTTCCCCTTCGGGAGGCACAGTGCCTGAGGGGTCCCCAAAATACCTGAAGGGAGAGACAGAGGTCAGAGGGAGGGTGGGGGACCCGAAAGGAAGGAGAGGGAACAGGGAAGAGGGAGAAAAGACATGGGGGGGGGTTGAGCACAAAGCCTCAAATAGCCAGTGAGCTTCTCCTACAGGAGAGTGTCTGCTACCTCTTGTCTCTGCTGCTGAAAAATGGTTTCGCCAGACCTCTTAAACCAACTGTCAAAATAAAGTGCTCAGGGAGACACATCTCTTGCTTTGATGGCAAAATTTTCATGCGCTGATTCGCTGATTCTTTAATCCCCGCTCCCCGTGAAACCGGAGATGCTGAACACCCACCCCCTTGTCCCCCACCGCCCTGTCCCAAAGCCCCCATCCCCCTTTGCTTACAGAATGCTGCGGCAAATAACCACTTGGGTATGATTGCTCCCCCCCCTCCCCGGCCAGAGGAAAATGACGGCACTCAAGCCTCGCAGTTTAGTGTCTGAGGGAGGGGAGGAGATGCTGGCTGTCAGAATGGAGGCTAGGAGGAGGGGAGGACGGAGCGTCTGATGGTGCAGGCTCCAAATCTGTCAGCAGGAGGGACATATTGCCTGTGCCCTGTGCCACTGAGGCCAGGGTGATGTGTCCTCGAGTCCCGGCCCTCCACCCACACCTCTTCCATCCTGTGGTCTTCCCTCTGCTACTACCCACCTGCGCTGGTCCCAGCACGCTCCTCATTGGAGGAATCACCCACATTACTGTAACCGTAGGGGCAGGAGTGAAGGTATTCTAGAGACCATCTGATGAATCAGAGGGCCCCGAGGAATTGAAATCTCCCTCAAGAATCTCATGCTGGGGGAAGAACAAGGCGAAAGCCTGGTGTTGCCCTGTGCACAAGGTTGTTATAAGCACCATGCAAGACAGACGGAAGCTGAGGCAGTGATTGGATGGTGGGCGGGGCCACGTTTTGACCTGGACTGCTTACTCATGCATCCCTGTGACCTGGACCGCTCAGTCATGCAACCCCGTAGTAGTTTGGATAGGTTTAGCCCTCATAGATTCGTGTGTTTGAAAGCTTGGCCTTGGGGGTGGCACTATTGAAGGTGTGGCATCGTTGGAGGAGGTGTGGCCTTGTTGGAGGAGGTGTGGCCTTTAGAGGAAGTGGGTCACTGTGGAGATGGTCTTTGAGGTCTCCTATTCCCAGGCTCTGTTCAGGATGGGAGAGAGTCTCCTTCTGCTGCCTGCCAATCAAGATGTAAAACTTTCAACTTCCCTGGCACCCTGTCTGTCTGCAGGCTGCCGTGCTTTCCGCCATAATGATTATGGTCTGAACCTCTGAAACTGTAAGCCAACCTCAGTGGAATGTTTTCTTTTTTAGGATTTGTGTCTGTCATGGTGTCTTTTTACAACAATACAACCTTAACTAAATCAGGTCTTCTAAACCTAAATCTCATGTCAGATCCCCATAGATGGGTTTGTTCCCCTCCCCGCCCCCATGTGTGTTGTGTGTTGTGTTGTGTTGTGTGTGTGTGTGTGTGTGTGTGCGCGTGTGTATTTATGTATGTGTGGTCACTGTACCTGTGTCCTCCTTCACAGTGTGACTACATTGAATAGATCTCTTCTCTCTGGTTTTTAGTGTGACATGCTCTTTTCAATGGGCCTATTAAGGACTGGTGCTTTAGCTTGACAGCCAGGCTGCCAGGCACTGACCCTAATAACTCTACTGACATTATCAGCCCTTGGTCATTCATGTGACTCACCATGGACCACTGCGGGTCAGGATGTGTATAATCCCTATATAGCTCTGGACTAACAGGCATCAAAGATACAACTCCCCACCTCAAATGTTGATGTGGGGACCTCCTCTTCTGGGAAGAGGACTTGCCACTCATGTGTTGGGCAGAGATGGAAACTGTGCACACAGTTTCTATCCTTTGGAAAGGTTGGGAAACACATGGCAGGAAAGCAGCCAAAAGTGAGTGGCTCAAGCGATTCAGGTCTGAAAGGCTCAGAGGACCAGATGCGTAAAGGGAGGGAGGATCACCGCTTTCTGCAGAGCTCCCAGCTAAGGTTGGTTTTACAGACAAAGGTGTGTCATAGATTTGATGGCAGGGGAAACCAGCTTTGAGTCCCGAGTGGGTGAAAGACTGTGTTTATTCTCATCAGTGTTTCTGTGCTGTAAAGAAATTGAACCTGATTATTATATTTGAATTTCATCAATAAAAGATTTGGGAAAATTTGCTTTCTCTCTTATGAAGTATTTATGTTGAATCCTTAATGTTCTTTGTGGCTAAAAAAAAAAAAAAAAAAAAAAAAAAAAGCACAAATATTTGCTGTCTTTCCTGCTGACCTCTGCTCTTGAAGAAGGTTCCAGCTTGGTCAGACACTTGGCAATGTTAGCAAAGCTGTCTGCTTTCTTGTGCACCCCTGACTATTTATTCTTAGCATTTGGCCTCGTGGTTACAAGATGTATTTCACAACATATTCTAATGACAGCATTCAGTCAGGAAGAAGTGGGAAGCCAGGGTGGTGGCTGCAGATTTCCCCCACTGCCCTGTGGGCCCACCACTAAATCACTCTTTGGAGCAGGAGCTGTCTGCTGCTGCAGAGCAAGCCGGGGGCCTGTTAGCGAAGGAGACAGGGAGAGCCATGCCCACCGCTACTTGATCCTCAGTGCTGGCTAATGTACTTACCAGGAGTGTCTCAGAGGTGTGGGGTCTGGGCTGGGGACCAGGTCTAGGCACTTGAGGAAACCATGCTCTGAACCTCTGCCCCCCCTCCTGTTGTGGGAGACATGTGATCCAGAAGTATCTATGGTGTAGCTATCTCCTATAGGTTAAGGACCACAGCATGAGGGTCATGTATAGGTAACTGTTGCATGGGGGTTTCTCACTGTCTGCTAGTGCTGTGATTAGGTCTGTCTGTGAAACATACCCATGGCCTTCTCCCCAGCCCTGAGAGACACGGGGTGGGGGTGTCAGTTCACACATGAGATCACTTTGGTTCATGGAGTTTTTACTTCATATGTACATAGATATGATCTTTCACCTCCACAGAAAAAGCTCTTACCTTTGTCTCTGCTTTGCAGCTGGAAAACTGAGGCTCAGGACAGTGACCACAGGTCCAGGAAGGGTAGGTTATGGTCAGATTCTTGGGCTGTGCCTCATTTGTCCCTCTCAGGTAGAACTGGGACAACAGATATTCAGGGAGCCTGTCCTTGTTTCAAGGACGGTTACCAGCTCCAAACTTGGGGCTGGGCTGGCCTCTCTCAATCCTGTTCTTTGTTCCTCCTGGTACTCCAAGCCCTTAGAACTTGCCTATGGTGTGAGGAGATGTTCTCTTCTCCCCAGGATGATGAATGGACACATTGTGTATCTCCAGTGGTGGGATACACAGTTCCTGGTTGGGGTCTGTGTCCTGCTGACATTTCTTTGAGAAGCAGCATGCACTTACACAGAATAGAAGCACATGCTAATGACAAATAGTTACTCTGCATATTCATAGATGTTATTCTGGGGTTTGAATGAGAAGGCCCTCATAGGCTCATATGTTTGAATGCTTGGCCCCAGTTAGTGGAACTGTTTGGGAAGGATTGGGAGGTGTGGTCTTGTTGGAGGATGTGTGTCACTGGGAGCGGGCTCTGATTTTTCTAAAGCTCATGCCAGGTCCAGTCTCCTCACATCTCTCTGCTTTCTGCTTGAAAATCACGAATCATTATCTAAAGCTCTCAGGTATTGCTCCATCTCCATACCTGTCTGCTTCCCACCATGAGTAACCCTCTATAACTAACCGGAAGAAAACCTTCAATTTTTTTCTTTCTTTTATAAGAGTTGCCTTGGTTATAATGTCTATTCATAGCAATAAACAGCAACTAAGACAGTCACAATGCATAAAACCCACTTTCAATGTTCTACACCTACAGATGACCACGACTGTATAATTGTGTGAAGTCTCCTCACAGCATTTGTAATGTGAGCTTGGGTACCAGGCATGGCTCAGAGCCTGCATATAGGCCTGCTGTAAGGGCCACCACAGTCACTGTGGTCCTACATAGACCCATGTCTAACACTGCCCGCTGGTCCTCCTGGCTTCCCAGAGAAATAGCTTTGCTTTTGAGGGATATACAAGTAGAGAGAACGCTGTGTTGGAACCCTAAGGCAGGAGGGTTGTAGATGGAGCAGAGGGGAGACTCAGGGACGGAGAGGTGGGTGGGGGTTCAAGTGTGGAGTTCTGGGCTTCATGGGTAGGGTCAGAGTCAGGAGGGAGATTATCTGAGGGACAGTGAACTTTTCGGAGGAGTAAGGGATGGTCTTCACTGGGGGTCGGGAAGGCCTCTGAGGAAACCAAGCGCCACTCCTAGGCTCTGAGCAGAGAAGCCAAGCCCTGAGTGCTCAGAGGAGGAGGGAGAGAACACAATGCAGGCTGAGTTCTCTTAGTGTGATTTTCTGCTATCAAATGGGGACCCATGGAAGGGCCTGGTTTGCAGCCTTGATGCGGTGCATTTTCTGACCCTCTATGCAAACGCGAATTGCGCACAGCACAAATGGACACATTTGGATGAACTGACACCTAGAATTGCTCAGCGCCACTTGGCTGTGTAAAGACAGCAATTTCAGCTGTTCCGAAGTGGTGTTTTTCTGCCACCAGCAGATTTCTTTTCCCTCTTCAAATGGCACTTTCAGGGAAAATCGGCCTATCCTCTAGCCAGTTCCATGGAGACAGATCAAGACATCTCGTCTACATGAAGGAGTGTTCCCCAAACAGGGGCCTGCGATGTGGCTTCCTCCTCACACCCTGGAGGTCACACAGTAGAGATCTCCATATTTTTCCCTGTGAGCCTTTTATCCCTGTGTCTAAGCGGGGTGGCCATTGTCCCTCTTGGCCTCAGATGGCTTGGGCTTGTCCTCCTGCTCTGGAATACTGGATAGCTCCCTACTCCCTGCTGGAAAAGGCATCCCAGGATCCCAGCATGCAACCTCACCTCACTCCTTCTTGTCTTGCTATCTCTCTCACCTTTTAGAGAGTACCCTGCAGGAGAGATAAGGCCTGAGTGAACAATGGCTGGCTTTCAGTCACTGACTTTAGGATGGTGCCTCTCTCCTTTCAGAGTTGGGGAAATGGCCACAGACTGTTAAGCCATAGTTCCTTGACCTCCCTGTTCTGTGCATGTGGGCTGTCAGCAACAGGGGACTGATGGTCGAGGAAACAAGTTTAAACAACTGTTCATTAGAGAGAGCAAAGGTGAGTGAGCCAAAGCAGGCCAGTTTGACATGTCCTGTGTCACATTGGATGACTCAAAGCAGAAGGGGCCAGGTGACATGCATAGCTGGTAGTATGGACTAAAAAGCATGTGCCATGTACTGGTGTGCTGGATAGTTTTATGTCAACTTGACACAAGCTAAAGTCATCTGAGAGGAGGAACGTCAATTAATTAAATGCTTCCATAAGTCTAGGTTGTAGGCAGGCAAGCCTGTTGTAGATTTTTTCTTTTCAGTTGGTGACTGATGGGGAGGGCCCAGCCCATTGTGGGTGGTTCAGTTCTTGAGATGATGGTCTTGGGTTCTATAAGAAAACAAACTGAGCAAAGCAGGGGAAGCAAACTAGTAAGCTGTACTCCTCCATGGCCTCTGCATCAGTTCCTGCCTTCTGGTTCCTGCCCTGTCTGAGTTCCTGCCTTGTCTGAGTTCCTGCCTGTCTGAGTTCCTGCGTCCTGGTTTCTGCCCTGTCTGAGTTCCTGTCTCCTGGTTTCTTCCCTGTCTTCCTTTGATAATGAACTAAGGCACCTGGCTAAGCTAGTGCCTGCCCATGACTGTACCCTCCAAGGTTCCTAAATACCGTAGACCCCACTGCTTCCTGAGCCTGAATCTGACCCACAGCTTCCAGGGTTCTGTGATGTTCCAGGCATGTCTGTGGCACCCTGGCCTGACACAGGTTGTCCTTTTGTGGCCCTCACCTGATGCTCTGACAGCATTGTTATCCTAAAGTCACCCCTACCTGTCCAATGATGGGACGTCTTTCCATGTGTTTAACAGCCTCTGACTCCAGTGTAACAGGATAGTCCTCAGCCCTCCTTCCTAAGGCTTCCAGTTACCGATCCACCCCTGCTTCTCTTTTCTTTATGAAGTAGCCAGTTGTGGGTTCCTCTTAGGGTAGCAGAGTGGGCCAAGACCAAGTCTGAATGGTTTTGTTTTCTTCTTTTAGCTGCCGCAATCAGTACTACAAGGGATACAGTCATTCTTTAAAGTTCCTCTAGCTGCTTATGCTGGGAGGGAGGACTCCAAGGAGATGCTGAATGAGACAGAGTGAACTGTTGAAAGCTGACTACACAGAATCTAAAGGAGTGAGTTGCTTGCAAGCCCTGCCTCCTTGATTTTGATGTAAACCCAGCTCTCTCCGGGCCTGGGCCATTGTCATAGGCGCCTGCATGCTCCTGCTTTTGCTTGGCTCCTTTCAAGAGCGAATGACTTATAAGTCTTGCTAGAGACTCTCTTAATGGCCCTGCCTCACTGTGAGGCAGTCCACTCTTAGAGCAGCTTAGGATTTGCAGTACTCAGCCCTCCTCACTCCCTCCTCGCTCCCTCCTCTCTCCCTCCTCACTCCCTCCTCGCTCCCTCCCAGCCTTGGCTCCTTCCTTCACCCACAGCTCCGTAGTTCCTGATCCATGCAGGCTTCACTTTATTTATTTATTTTTATCCACAGAGATAATTTTTTGAGTCAGCTCCCCCCTCCCCTTCCCTCCCCTCCTCTGCCCCTTCCCTCTCCCCTCCCCCTCCCCTTCTCCTCCCCTCCCCCTTACCCTCCTCTTCCCTCCCCTTCTCTCCCCCTTCCTTTCCCTTCCTTTCCCCCTCCCCTCTCCCTTCCCTCCCCTCCCCCTCTCCTCCTTCTTCCCTCCCTCTCCCCTCACCTTCCCCTCCCCTTCCCCTTCACCTTCCCTCCCCTCCCTCTTCTTCAGGTCCTGCTCCAGTGTCACCTGCTCTAAAGGTTGTAACCCTGCATTCTGGCTCCACTGACCTATGTGGCCTGGGTCTTCATCATGTTCTCATGTACAATAATCCAGCCATGTTTTTTTTCACCCCCTTAGGACTCTGAGCCTTTGCACCTGCTGTTCTCTCCTCATAGCATAGCTGTCTCTCAGCAACAACCTTCGTGACTCCTTTGTAAAGTCCACTAGAATGTCCTGAGCAGGCAGGTCCTTGTGAACCTCAGTATACGCTGTCTGGTGTTTTGTACAGTTGGTGCTGTGATGGTAGCCCGTACCACTCTCTGGAGACCCCAGGGCATGGCTCTATCTGCTTCGGTCGCTGACTCTGCAATTAGTACCAAGAGATTAGGCATACTGGGGACTCTGCGGTCTGTGGAGGGCTCTAGAGAGATGTTCTCTGGACTGAAAAACAAAGGGGATAGGTCGGTATGGGGTGGAGGGCTGGTGGTCAGACCTGCCCCTGTGGAAGAATGTGCCGATGGATCTGACCGCCTTGCTCTTAGCTGCCTGAACCGTCTGGTGGAGTGGGAAGCTGCATGCTGGCTGTATCCAGACCAGCCAGGAGCACTCTGGCAGTTTGGAACTCCTTTATCTCCTCACCTGCTGTGGAGCACTAGAGGATGCCATGCTGGGATGAGGGAGAGCATCTTGGAGTGTAATGAAGTCAGCGTCCTGCTCTCTGGAGACCTCTGTGGCCCCTCCCATGCTCCCACCGTCTTATGATATTTTAAAAAAATTTTATTTTTGATTCACTACAATACAATATTTTCTGCTGCATTATTTTGTGAAGACCAAGCAGCAGCAGCAGCAGCAGCAGCAGCAGCAGCAGCAGCAGCGTAATGTCAACACACTCTCTGCAGAGCCACAGACAGATGTCTCTATGAAAATTGTAGGGTGGGGCTGAAGCAAGAAATGGCTTAGTTAGGAGACAAAGGGAAGGTGTCTGGGTGGGGCATGCTGGTCAAGGTCACTGTCGGAGCAGCATGCTGGAAGCCTAAGACTGGGGCTGAGACCTGCAGTTGGAATCTGCTTGTTGCAAACTCCATTTGCCCTCCATAACTCCAGCTATGCCACTCCCTCTGCTTGGACCTCCAGAACTTTCTGGTAACAGTAGGTAAGGTAGCCCAGTGATCTCAGGTTGAATTGCTTCTCACCCTCACTGCTGCTCCTTACAAGGACCAGAGCTTGGTCCTCAGCATCTAGATCAGGTGTGTTAGAACCACAACCACCTGGAACTTCAGCTTTAGAGGTTCAGGCAATCTTCTTTGGGCATTTGCAGACATAGTGCTCGTGTGTGCATACGCGTACACACACACACACACACACACACACACACACAAATTACAAATAGAGTAAAATTAAAAATGAATAAAAATGAATTTCTCATATGTTGGAAATTAATTTATAGAGTCTTAAAAGGTTCAATAATAACCTCCAACATTATGAGATAATGTTTCTAAATAGCCAATTTCAATAAAGGCACATGTTCATGCAGAAACACATATGTGATATACATATGGAATTATAAATGGAGGCTTTATTTATGACAGTTCAAAACTAAAACAAGCCAAGTGTTCATTTCATGGATTAGTGGATGAAGAAACTATGGTATGTCCAGGTGGTGGAATATTAGGCAGGAGGCAAAAAGGAACGAACTGTTGATAGAAACAATAAATTTAACTAATTTACTTGACTCTGGTCTCCATTTTACTTGCCTAGGAAGTAAATCCTTCACTCTGCACAGGCTCAGCAGCATCACTATTCCTTAGCCTGTGCTGGTTCAATGAGTGAGTGAGAGAATGGATTCTGCACTGAGAATTGGTATTACTTTCTGAGCTCTGCTTCTTAAAGGCTTCCTATTAAGGAGCCCCGGGAACTTGCTAGCTCTGGGGTCCCAATACCATTCAATCCCTGAAGAAAAGCAGGGTTCACAAAAGCTTTCAGGAGAATTTTTGTATTCCCAGCAGCATGAGCTGAGGTCTGATAGAGACCACAGAAAATGCCACACGCACCAGGCATCCTCCACAGTGGCATGGTGGGTTGGGTGTCTGACAGAGATGGAAGGCACATTGCGGCTGAGGCCAGGGAACCAGTGCTTTCTTGTCTGTTCTGGCCTTTCTGTCTGATGGCATCGACTTGGACCATACTGCCCCTCCTGGCTAGAATGCCAAAGCTCAGGGCTTCTCTCTGATTTAAAAGTGTGTCCACTTATACAACAGTCCTGCAGTGGCTACTCCAATCTGGGGGATGGTTTAGCCTGATCGGGGCCTAGTAATCAAAGACGGGACTTAAGAGCTGACCATCTATCCGATAAAATAACCGAGTGCTCACTGAGAACCAAGTGTTTTCCTAAGCACTGAGGATTCACCAGTGGTAGGAGGATCTAATGTTCATGTTTATAGACTCCGAGGACCACATTCTCCTGACTAGAGTCCTCACATCGATAGCAATGAAGGGCTTTGAAGAAAACCTTCTAATTCTTCTATTTTCTAGCACTTACTTTCTCTTTAAAACTATTTTAACTCCATACTTCACAATGTAAAACATTTATCAAAAAGATATGGATTCTTCTGAGCATCTTTTCTTGCCTGTAGCACCCTGTCTGCTCGCTAATCGGTCTGTCTGTCCATCCATCCATGCATCCATCCATCCATCCATCCATCCATTCATCCAATCAACATTTTTATGATGCTTTCTGTGTGTTACCTGCTACATAAGGGCCATAGGAGGGAATCACAAACAGAAACTCAGTTCTTCACCTGGTGTGCTTTCCAGGTGACCCAGGAGAGCCGTCAGCCAAAGAACAGAGGAATAAAGTGTCAGAAAAGGCTTCCTTCCCATTAATGCCTTGTGGGGGATTCTAAGCTAAGTGGTGATGTGATTTATCACCCTGGGTGAAAGTATCATTGATTTTCTCTTTCTCCATTCACTAGGCACTCTCTGGACCTCTGTGGCCAAGGTCCTGGGCACTTGGATGCTTTTTTGAGCACTTTCATGCCAGACTCTGTTATTACATTTGGTCCCTACAATGATGCTGGGAGGAAGGCATCATCAACCTCTCCCATCCCACTAGCAGTCAGGGAAATGGACGCTTGGGACTCCCGTGAGGCTGTAATAGTGATGTATTTTGCTACCTCTGTCTCATCAGTAACCCCCCTCCCTGCTGATGGTTCTGTTATTATCACAGCAATGATCACCATGGTAGCAAGGGCAGCTGCAGCTCCTCTTCCTTGAAGAGTCCATCATGTGACTGCCCATGTGCAAAGCACTTATGCCATGTCTGCTAATACGAGCACATGAGCAAATGACACGTGGCCTCTGGCTTCACATCACTAGAGGCAACAGCTCTGTGGGGATAAGGGTTCAGGTCAAGGCCAGGTTTGTGACTTGAATTCAGGTCTTCCTAGCTCTTAGAAAACAGGGCATGCTGGGGTGGCCGGGACAAGCAGGTGCCAGACTAATCAAAGTGACAAGTCCCAGACTCAGTGAGAGACCCTGTCTCAAAAAGTAAAGAGCAACCAAGACGTCTGATGTCAGCCTCTGGTTCCACACACACATGGACATGTGTGCCTGGGTATATGTGCTGATGCATGTGCACATATATGCACACACAGACACACACAGGAGCAGAGTAGACATGGAGCAGGTACATATTGGGGAGCTTTGGCCCTTACCAGCAGCCCCAGAGTTGGGAACTGGGTGGCTTTCAGGATCCCAATCAGAGAGTTCCAGCTCACAGCTCCAAGCCTAACGGGCTCCCCAAGTTCCCAGGGGCACCTCTGGAGCCCCGTTCTCCTCATCCCCTGCTTCTCCTTCGCTTTAAGTTACATCACTGAGTGTTTTTCTACTACTTACAAAGAGCCCTGATTTAGATGCCCATTGGGGGGGCAGAAGAACAAAACCAAACCAAACCACCTGCTTTTTAAAAAAAAAAAAAAACAATTCTTCCCGAAGCGAGTGTGTCCTGCTCAGAGGCCTCATCACACACGAGGAACAGGGCTCGCGCAAATGGATATGGAAATTAAACCCACAATCTGGGCGCGCGCTTGTTTGACAGGTGATAATTAACTGCTGACAATATAATTTCAGCCTGGATGCAAATGTGGTTTTCATTAAAAAGTAATCAAAAAGATGCTCCCATCTGGGCTGGTATGCTGCGTTCAGTGCTTCTTGTTTAGATGGAGCAAGGAATGTGACACCTGGGAGAAGTCCTTAGGGCACCCTGCAGAAGGCGACCCATCAATTTGTCCCATAGTAAGGCTCCAATATCCTCCGGTGGCCATCTCCTGTCTCAAAGGTATCTTGGGATCTAGGGTAGGTGATAGGCCTGATTTAGCCTGAGTTCTGACTTTTGGTTCTGAACACACCCCTCTCCAATCCCTGGGAATGTTCCATCATATACAGAAAAATGGTCAGGAAGTAGTGTGAGCCATGTGAAAGTAAGAAAGCACACTGTGTATCAGAACCTTCGGAGAACTCTTACCGTGACGAGAAATAGTAGAATATTCTCTTTAGACAAAAGAAAAAGGATGAGTTTGAATGCTGGAGTCTGCAAAAAGAAAGAGTGCTGGAGGCAAAGCAAAGGACAATAAAAGGAAAAGAATGCTGTTTTTCTTATCCTCAATTTTATGAGTTCCTCTCTTTGTTGTGATAAAAATCCCTGAGAGAGGACAGAGAGAGAGAGAGAGAGAGAGAGAGAGAGAGAGAGAGAGAGAGAGAGAGGACAGAGAGAGAGAGAGAGAGAGAGAGAGAGAGAGAGAGAGGAGAGAGAGAGAGAGAGAGAGAGAGAGAGAGAGAGAGAGAGGAGAGAGAGAGAGAGAGAGAGAGAGAGAGAGAGAGAGAGAGAGAGAGAGAGAGACTTGGCCCAGCTCACAGCTCAGAGGGAACAGCTCACTGTGGAGGGGAAGGTTGGATTGTCCTACCCAGGGCGGGTGGAAGCTCATGGCGTGACTTCTTCGCCTATCTGCAGATCAGGAAACTAGACCGAAGTGGGTGCGGGTTACCCTTCTGCGCCTGTCCTCATGGATCAAGTTCTGTAGAGTAGGTCACATTTTCCAAAGTTCCCTTAAACACCCAAAACAGCATCACCAGCTGGGGATCAAATACTGCAACACTGTAGCCCATGGAAAGACATGACACACTCATACGGTAACAGTGACCCAGAGCCATTTTTATGTCTTCAGAGCAATAATAGTGATTCTATATTGGACTGTCACATATAGACCAGTGAAGTGATTGGCAGCACTGTCCAGGGAACATGGTTCTAATGCCCCTGCACTATATTCTGAAAGGAAGGAACACTGTTCTTTGGAGAAAGACCCAGACGGAGAAGTCTATTGTATAAACTTCAGGGAAGCTACTTATATTTCTTTAAATGAGGTTGGTATATGGCCAATGCCTACAATTTCAGAATCTTGGGATGGGAAGGCAGGAGGATCAGACATTCCAGGTCATTCTCTGCTAACGCAGCAAGTTTGAGACCAGCCTGGGATCCACAAGGGCCTGCCTCATTAAAAAAGAAAACAAAACCCATGACAAAACCCAGGACCCACAGAATAGCATGAACTGCACAGGTAAAGCCACACAAAACAGAAAGCAGAAGTGGGGTACTGATGCAAGACAAGATAGAAGCATAGAGATGCATCACTTGGTCTAAATCTATCAATTAAAAGATAGCCATCTGGGGGTTGGAGAGCACTGGCTGCTCTTACAGAGGAACTAGGTGTAACTCCAAGCCTTCCTATAGAGGCTCATGATTACTGTGGCTCCAGTTCTAGAGCATCTGCTGACTTCTGGTCTCTGTGGGCACCAGGCACACATTCAGTTTCCAGACATATGTAGGCAAACACTCCCACGCCCCAAGTAAAGACAACAAACAGGTCAGTAGGTACAAGGAGAGATGAAGCCACTAGAAGGGGTTGTCAGTGGGCTTGTTGCAAACACACTTTACTGTTTGAGCATTTTGTACCCAGTGAGCATTATGATTTGTGCATTTTTCTATATGAACTCTTGAGTAGTTCTCATTAAAAATGACAACCAAGGTTGGAGAGGTTAAGAATGACTGCTTGCTTTTCCAGAGACCTAGGTTTCGTTCCTGGCACATATGTGGGGCGGCTCATAACTGTCTGGGGACAGAAAACCCTCTCGTGGCTTCTGCAGGTACTCATGCACAGATACAAATCCACACAAAACTAAAATCTATTTGTAGAAAAGATAACCAGAGAAAGACCTGGTTTCCGACGAAGGAACAATTAGACAGACAACAGACGTTAACAACAGCAACAGAGACCAAAAGACATTGGAACAGGAGTACCCAGGGGAACAAAGTCAGAAGAATTTAGTCAGCTAAACTTTCAATCAAAATTGAGGCAGAAAAGAAAATGTTTTCAGACAAACTTTACCCCTCACAGGCTCTGGCTCAGAGACCAGACAAGCATATGACAGACTTCGGGGAAGGTGTGGCCAGGAGCAGGAGGGATTGGCTCAAGGTATCCTGTCGGGGCTGGTGTTGATCACACAGCATAGTCCAAGTTACAGCTGCTGAGTGAGATCCATGTGCAACATGTATGATGGGAGACTTTACACTGTTGAGTGTGCTTTTATTAAAGTGCAAAGGTCAGCCAACCAGCACAGGAAGCCAGGTGTACATTTTCCAAATCAGTAGAGGGAATAAAAGTATTTAAAAGAATCTCTACCGCCATAAGGTATGGTAAGAAACAAGAAAACCACAAAGAAAGCAACAGAGAAGTTGCAGTCAAGGTAACAGTGGGTCAGTAGGTCAGTAGGTCAGTAGGTCAGAAGGAGAAAGCCTGTCTTTGGCAATCACCTGTGTGTATGTGACTTAATGACATCACCGCTCTGAGTCTCAGTTCCCTTCTCAACATCTTGGGAGGATGATGGCCCCTGGGGTGCCATGAAGGCACAGTGGTCCCCAGTGCAGGACAACGTAGACAGAGCTGTGCTCTTTGAACCTGTTTCCCGAGTCTTCTGTAGAAAAAGGCTTTGATAGGCGCTGCTCTGTAAGGGACTCTCTTCTCTCCTGTGATGAAGGAGCTTTCTCCAGCCAAGCCTCATTGTGTCAGAGAATGAGAGATTATCACGCAGTCTCAGATAGTCACCCGGGAACTTTCCCAGGGACAGAGACAAGAAGTGTCTCTGATAAGTTCTGCTTTATCTTTGCTCTTCACTTGGTGATAATGGCCTTGGCCATGTTCTGAATGCTTGAGTCCCAGAGCATTCAAGGGCCCCGTTGTTTTACTGGCTCTGGCTCCCTCCCCATCGCTGCCTTTGCAGGCAAGTGTGTTCCCAGGCCAGAAACACTAGGTGGTGCAGGTTGGAAAAGTGAGCTGCCAAGGACAGTATAAAAACCTGTTTTTGTTTTTAAAGTCCCAGAAGCCTCCAGTCCCCCCAAGGATGGAAGGACTGGTTTTTGCAGGAGTCTTTCCCAGGAAGGGAACTGGAGATGCTGTAAGGGCCTGGGACCTGGGTTAGGGGTGGGGGTGGGGGCAGGGTGTGGGGGCAGAGCAGCTCCATTAGGCAGAGACATGAGAGCCAGGACGACCTCTCCATCTGATGTCATTGGCTGTGTATCCGCCTCAGAGTCTCTACCTCAGCAACCCAACCACCTCTAGAGCCTCTAAGGAAGTCCACTTTCCTCAGAGGGACACGGAGCTCAGTGTGGCAGGCCTGTGTTCCCTTGTCTGTCTCACCTTTTACCCACCCCTCCTGCCCCGACTCCCGTTAGGCCCATTGACTGGTTCTGGCCCTCTGAACACGACACCGACCTTTCTACTTTACGCAGTCAAATGCTGTTTCCTCACTTTTCTCATGGATGTTTGCTTTTCCCAGCATGCCCACTTCTCCTACTGCTTCCCAGGTGAGCTTTTTACCTCATCTTTTACGATTGTTCCCCCATCTCTTTTGAGCTCTTATACTCAATATTTAACTTTACCTCCTTCAATATTGTCCCTGCCTTTCCATCTGAGCGCCTCATACACACTACGGGTCCTTTCCGAGACAGTGGATCACTTGAGTATCAGATACACACCAGCCAAAAACCCCAGTTGGGACATTGGTACTTTGGTCAGCCCTGTCCCTTCTATCTTTGTGAGGGTCATAGGGCATGGGGTCCCTGATATCTGCCCTGGCCTCTCTTACCCAAGTCTGAGTCTGGCACAGAGTGGAAAGCTGAGCTTAGCACTGTCACTTCCAGGCTACCAAGCCACTCCCTGAAATGCCACAAGCTTCCTTTGACTTTAGGTGACTTCTGTCAACTCTGTTCACACTGGAACCAGTTCCATCTGGCCTCATTGGGACAACCGAGGACCACGGTATTGAAGGGCACAGTGTTGAACAGACAGGTGAGGGTGGTCTGGTGGGATCGAGCTCCGAAGAGGAGTTATCAGACTCAGGGACCAGGGTGTGTAAGATACTGGCCTTTAGGTGGAGAAGATGGTTTCGGATGGGCAGAAAGAACTGGGAAGGGATGGGCATCTATAGCCATGTGGTAGAACCATGGGGTCTCATCAAACAAGCCTTTGCAAAGAACCCCCGGATGTCCTGCCCCCTCCAGGCAGGACTCAGGTAAATATTACCCGTTGTACTGTGGGGGTCAGACCCTCATGCTGAATGTGGCTGCATCAGGTTCAATGTGGAGGCCTAGACTCAGCTCACGGACCATCATTTAGGGCAATGTCCTGGCCTTACTCAGCTCCTGTCCCTGCGTACTCCCCGTGGGTACTTTCTGCTTCTCAGGGTGCCAGATATGAGCACAGGATGGAGGTGTAGAGACAGGAGGCTTCTTATGCAAAGAGAGCAAGTGACAGCTTGGAGAAGCGTTTGAGGGCAGGGCACCGAGAGGCCACAGTTAGGATGAACATGTAAAGCGTGAGTCTATACATGTTCATCTCCCTCTGCTCTCGACCTCGGATGTGGTGCATAGTCGTTTGAAATTCCTGCCTTGACTTCCCCACAATCACGGACTGTAAACTGGGATTGTAAGCTGAAATAACCCTTGTCCCTCACCCCAGTGAGTTGCTTTTTGTCAGAATAGTTTATCACAGCCACAGACATGTTTTCATCCTTTTCCAGGGATGAGGCATCCCAGGCCATCCTAAAGGTGAGCAAGAGGAAGAGAGAATCCTAGGGGCAGTCAGTCCTTTGCAGCTGCTGCTCAGCTGTGCCTGCCCTTCACTCTGGAGGGGCACTTAGCTTTCTTGTGTGATGAAACCAGCCTTCACTATCTGTCCCCTCTCTGTGTGTCCTGTGATTTATTTTCTTTTGGGGGTGTCTAACTTTTGATCCACAGCTGTGTTGGGGAGCTTGAAATACTCCTGAGTAATCTGCTAAGCAGAGAGACCGTGATACCTCAGTCAACCCTTATCAAGTGCCCACTGCTGTGTGCTGAGCGCCTGTTCTGGACACCGTGCTGAAGGCCAAGGACACTGAAGAGTCAGATACAGTCTTGGCCTTGATGTGGAGTGGGAAGGAAAAGCTTCAGTGGGAAATGTGCCCTGACAGTGGGACATGGTTTCTCCAAAACACTGGAGCTTGGGGACCCATCTTCATCTTGAGATCCCCATGGCAGTGGACTTCAGAGACTCCAGCTGCATCCCTATGATTCTCAGTGTCTGGGCAGATCCTTGTTGAGTCCTGGAGGATGGGCAGCCTCAGCAGCAGCTCCCAGACCACACAGCATACCTTCCCTTGCTAGAGGTAATTATACCTCCCGGAGGTTAATTTGTAAGGAAACAGGCAGGCAGTTATTTTAACAGGTGATTGTTAAGTCGTGCTGGGGGCTTGCTGCAGAATGGGTAATTGCCCGGGACAGAACAACAGTGGAGTCAATTCCATTTAGCTAGAGCCACCCATTCTGGGGAAGCAGTCTGCCTGCTCCTGTCCAATCATATCCTCTTAGATTCCAGCAGGCGCCTCTTCTCTGAGAACAGGGTGGCCAGTTTGCTGAGACCCCTGTTCAACAGTGCACAAGGACTCTGGCAACGCCCTTTTCCAGCTACTCCACTATTCTCAGACCCCTGGGCCAGACTGCCTGTGTGCCTGTTGTGTTTGCTCATTCAGCAAGTGACCTTTTGACCTTTGCCGTTACCGTCCCATCCACTCTTCCACCCCCTCTTTCTTTCAACTAGTGTGAAAATCTATTTTAAAGTTATCTCTCATAGATGGAAATTTTGGAGATGATCTTTGTATAGTCCAACCTGCTCCTCTTGATTCAGCCTCCCCCACACCCAAGTATTGAGACGAGAGGTTTGTTATTTCTTGCAGTCATTCGTGTGTTTACCCTTTCCCTCAGTTGCTAATGGACTTAGTTTTCCCCTTCGTTTGCTGCTGCTTTATCCATCTTCCCCTCCAATAGTCACACGTGAGGGCTGGGGATGCAGCTCAGTGGTAGAGCGCTTGCCTAGCATATGCAAGAGTCTGTGTTCAACACCCATTATTAGAACACACACACACACACACACACACACACACATCCATCTATCCATCTACATCTATACATATACATAGATAAACTTATACACATATATATCCATACCTATATATTCAGTCATTCATTAACTTTTTAATTCATTTGCCCATTGATTCCTTTTTAAATCAACTCATTTACTTACTTATTATTAAAGGACAAAATTCTAACAATCTATCTTAAGGGTTGTAATTGGCTTCTTGCCACTTCCAAGGACTCTGGCTGATGGGATGCACATGCTGAGGCAAGCCACGTGGAGGACACGTGATGTTTAAGGGTATCAATAGGACTCCATGGAGTGAGGCACAGCTGAGAACTTCTGGTGTTCCTGCTGGTTCCTCCTGTTCCCTCGAGCTGAGGCCGAGGCCTGGCTGTCTGTGCTAGGTCATGTCACAGCTGTTGCTAATCCGACTCTCCTGAACTGGACTGCTGGTGTATGTGTGAGGTGTTTGTGAGCGGATGGAGCTGCTGCTGCCGACCTGTGAACTGAACTGCCCATTTCCAGACGTGGGACTTACTCCAAAAAGAACCTTTCTAAACAGGTCCACTTTTCCCATATCCTTTCTTTTCCACTATGTCTGGTGGGTGGTGGGTTCCAAGGGAGGGTAAAGCGTTTAAGAACCATCATTAAAAATAGGATTTGGAAAAAGTTAAAGCTACAGGAGCTTGAAGCAGAAACCACAGAGGAGCATTGCTTATCAGCTTAGTCTCCAGGAAAGCTGGCTTTCTTACATGGCCCAGGATACCTTTCTAGGGATGGTGTGCATAGTCATATAGCTATGGCTCTCAGACGCTGAAGTGGGAGACGGGGGTGGGGTAGGGTGGGGGGGGAGGGGGCACAGCCACATGACAGTCATCAAGGAAGTTGTCCTTAGCACCATGGGAGGGAGACCCCATGGGAAGACCCCATGAGAATCTCCAAAGCTGAACATTTCCTTCAGTCAATCAACAAACTCCTATGAACACCTGCTGGGTGTTAAGTATGGGGCCTGTGAGGCTCCAACCTCACAGAGTTGATTTCCAGCAGTGAGGAAGGACAGGACTCTCAGTCCTGCCCACTGTGGCTTCTGTTTCAGCCATCACGTGGAAGTTTCTGGCTCATGCCCCGGTCTCCTGCTGCTCCGTTGCAGGAGCGCCATCTCCGCGTCGTACACTGTTATTAGTTGTTTTAATTTGTTTTTAATTTCCCCAGCATCATTAGGAAGAGAAAAGTCCAGACAAATGGTGCCCAGACAGTGGATCCAAGCGGGAAACTTCTTGTTCGTTCCCATAAGAAATCACCAGGTTAATGCAAATTAATTCAAGGCCAGCCATAACTGAAGAATAAAACGGGAGCCTGTTAACTTCATTTTCTTCCTGTGGTATTGATCTGTTCATCACCGTAGCTCACAGGGAACAAACATGCTCTTCAGGAGTCTCCCGGCTGAAAATAAATGCCTCATTAAGTTAAACATGGGGACCTGAGAGTAGCCCTGGTGTCAGGCCACTAATGAATGTCATTACAGGGAAGGCTCCATAGTCCTCAGAGGGACCTTCCTGTCTCCAGGAGCTCAGTAATTGTGCTTTGTGAAATGAAGGGAGAAAGAGAAGGGTCCGAGCCTTGGCTGTGTGTGTGTGTGTGTGTGTGATGGGCAGGAAGATGGGGGATGGGTGCTGTTACTTCTACAAGGAGGAAGCTGGTTTTCATCTTTAGAACAAAGGGAGAACGAGGGGGGGCTTGGGTATCCAGTCCACATGCTCCAGCCTCTTCTGAGCCAGATCCAGACGCTGACTCAGGTGGACTCTTAGAGGCCTCAGGGAAATTCAGTCAGGGAACTGGTTGGTCAAGAATACGTACTTGGTCTGCAAGCAAGAGGGTCTGAATTTTGTCCCCAGGACACACATGAAAAGCCAGATGTGGTGGTGAGTGCTTTGTCAGCACTGGGAAAGTGGGCACTGGTGGGTTGCTGGGCAAACTAGCCCAATCAGTGAGGGACTCTGTCTTAAAGAACCAAAACGAATCACACCTGAGTTTGCCCTCTGCCTGCATCACACACACACACACACACACACACACACACACACACACATACACACACACACACACCCACACACACACACACACACACACACACCACCCCCACATACCCACTGGAGTGGGCAGAAGAGGGAAGGGAGGAAGGGAAGGAGAGAGAGAGAGAGGGAAAGAGGGAAGGAGAGAGAGAGAGAGAGAGAGAGAGAGAGAGAGAGAAAATCCAATTAAACGCCTTTGTCTTATACTGACTCACCTGGGTAAGTAAAACATTTGAGATTTGAACCCATGTCGGTAGAACTCTGGGCGGGGACTCCTCCTCTGAGCCCTCTCTATAACAGTCCCCCAAACATTACTAAGCCCACAGACCCTGGCACAACTGATACCATCACACCCTCATTGCCGCTTACTTCCAGACTCCTTTATCCTCATGTCCCGAGAGTCTGCAGAACCATCGGCCCCGAGCTGACTACTAAAAAGAGAGAAAATGGAGAAGAAATTACATGTACTTACGACACCCTGTTTAGGGACATATTCTGGGAAAAGACACTCTCTGATTCTCTGGGTCTTATCAGCAAAATGGGAAGTGTCCTTCCTATCCAAGCACTCTATTTGGTGGTTCTGAGCAATGAGCTTGCAACTTAGTTTCTTATTATGGTATTTTATGGAATTTCATACTTTTACTATTTCTGTATTTATGTTGTTTGTTTAATGCCACTGTCATCTGTATGTTCTCTGAGGGTAGGGGGCGAGCAGCTAGTACAGAAAGTGGACCCTCAGCAAATACTTGTCAAATAGCTGGACAAAGGAAAGGCTGAGGGAGATACAAATGGTACGAATGTGTCCCAGTGTGTGTGTAGTCTGCAGATCTGCTGTGTGGTTATGTTGCTCTGGGCTGGGTTAGGCTAGTCTAGCTGGGGTTATGAGTACAGCAGGGTGGTTGGAACACTGTGGAATACTGGCTGGTAGCTGTTTGGTCCAGCAGCCTCAGCCAGATGGTACATCTTGACTCTATGCATCCTCCCCACATCTCTTGACCCTGGATGACGTGGGGTTCTGGAAACTGGGGCTCAGGGTACCAGAGGCTCCTGGCTTTGTCCTGTGCATTTTGGGTTGTAAAAATGAAGAAAGGACACAGAAACACATATAGAAAAGCTGGGGGATGGAGAGATGGCTCAGTGGTTAATAGCACTGACTTCTCTTCCAGAGGTTCTGAGTTCAAATCCCAGCAACCACATGGCTCACAACCATCTGTAATGGGATTCAATGCCCTTTTCTGGTGTGTCTGAAGAGGGCAACAGTGTACACAAATAAATTAAATAAATCTTATAAAAGAAAGAAAAACAATAAAACAGTAATTTTTTTTTAAAAGTTGGGGTCAAGGAGGCTGTGTATGTTCTGTTAGAGCTGTAACTATGTAAGACTCTGGGGTCTGCTGAGTTTGCTGTGTACAGCACACAGAGAGAAGAAAGCTAATCATGGCGGGAGGAGTCTATAGGCAGCTGTCTCAGATCAGGAGAAGCTTCAGTAGCTAATTTTTGCCCAGGCTGGTTGAATGTTGTCAGCATTTGAACTCAGGGCAGGGGAAGGCTTTGCCATCCCTCTGGGCCTTACTTTCATTTCCATGAGTCCGAGGCACTGGTCCTTGACACGGATGTTCCCATGTCAACAATGTACATTCAAGACTTTCTCTGCTACCCACAGATCCCCACCTGTGAAGGAGGTCTGGGGGAGCAGAGAGACTTTTAGGGCGATGGTGTGGGAGGGATTTTCTATGTGTCTAATTTGGTTTCTGTTGAGGCTCCTTCACTGGTCTCCTTGGACTCGGTATTGAAACTTAACTTTGGTTGGAGAGAAAATAATTAAGACTTGTAAAATCATGCTGGGAGTGTGGCCTCAGGGCTCCCCAAGGGGTGGCCAGGCAGAATTTTATTATCTCTGGGTCTTGGGCAAAGACCCCTCTGTGAACAATGGTCCACTTAGCTCTGGTTAATGGCTCTATGTTGCACAGACTTAAGTACCTTCTTGGAATTGATCTTCCTGTGAAAAGCGGGCTTTGGAGACACCAGGCAACCACCAGAGAGCCTTAAATGAATTGCGAGTTGTCAAGCGGAGAAACAGCGAATGTGGAACACACATTAGGAGAAAAGTAAAGGCCCCTGATGCCCAGGCCAGGACCACAAGGAGGGGGATGGCTTATACCACTGAGCTGATTTGTGTTCACACTGCAGCTTAGACCATTGTCACCCCAGGACAGGACCACAGGGAAAGGGATGGCTTACATCACTGAGCTCATCTGTGTTCATACTGCAACCAGGACTGCTGTCACCACAACATGGAGTGGTCCTCCCCCATTCTGGTTCCTCCATCCCTTACTCTCTGGGTGGGGGGAAAGCCCGAGTCATATTTCTTTCTCCTGGGTTGATGTCTCTGTCCAGGGAAGGATGATTCGGCTTCTCCTTCCATCCCAGGCTCCATCTGCTGAGAATTTGTCCCAGAAAAGAGATACATTGTATCATGGGGTGCAGGTCTCCAATTCCCAGGGAACTTGGCCATGAGAGATACAACTGTGGTCTTTAGGTAGCAGTGCAGACAGGGAATGTGTTCCTCTAGGGTAGAGGAGAGGCAGAAGTGGTCAAAAAGTGTTTCTTGGAAGCCTTAAGGATCCAGCCAGGGTTCCTGGCCTAATTTGTATTTTAGAGACAAGATGAGCAGGCTAGAACCCAGGAAGAGCTCTGGAAAATGGGTATGAAGTTGTAGGCTGCGAAGGGAGCTCAGACTCCCAGGAGTCTGGGATCCGGCTGTGTGGGCCTGTGGTCTCTGGCAGGCACCTGAAATAATCCAGGATGGCTAAAGGGCTCCCCAGGATGCAGAGCTTCTACAAGCTTCCACAAGATGCTGCAGTGGTTTGATGCCGGAGAAGCATAGGCTGTTGGAGGCTTCCCTCCCTGGAACTCTTCCATGTTTCCTTCATCTATCCCCTTTTCTGGAGTTTTCCATGAGCAGGGGCAGCCTGTGTGGAGGCATTGGAAAGAGCATCTGGGGCAGTGGTTCTGGGTTGTGACTTCATTGGGGGTCACATATTGGCTATCCTGCCTATCGGATAGTTACAGTATCACTCAGAACAGTAGCAAAATAACAGTTATAAAGTAGCAACGCAACCAAATGACTTTATGGTTTTTTTTGGGGGGGGGGTCTCACTATAACAGGAGGAAGTGTATTAAAGGGCTATAGCATTAGAAAGGTCGAGAACCACCGGCCTAACAAACACCTGTGTAGGCTAGCCTCTCTCATAAATGGGCATGGTCCAGCTTCCTTCCAGAGACAGGCCCCGTGTGTGTCTGGGCAATTTAGTTTCACACCCAGTTATCTGATATAAGCAAAAGTGGAATTAAAATGTCATGATCATTGTTGCATGTCTTCAGTGCATCTATTTGGCAGTGGACAGATTTGTTGGAGTCGGGTAATGGCATTGTGAGAGTCTTCATCAGAGGCCCGCCAGCTCCACAAATCTTTCTTAGTAACAAGCCTATCTTAACAAGCTGTAAGTGGAGCAGCATCTTGGATACTGTGACTATCAGCAAGATGAGTCCCCCGGGAAGCAGAGCTGGGGTTCCAGACAGACAGCCATGGCCTCTGGGCCCAGAAGACAATCACTGATATTTATGTTATGGGATTCATGAGATGAGGCGCTGGTGAGGAATTGCCCTGGGATGTGCCTGAAGGTCACAGAAGGTCACACCTCTGCAGATGGGTGGTGGAGGGGTATGTGTGTTTCCTGTTTCTATGACACAGATCCTCCAGTTTTCAGTGGTCGCGTTGGCGGACTTGGAGGTGACTCCGCCTTTCTTCTGACCAGTCACTCCACCTGGAAGTCAGAGATGACAATCCCACTTCCTGTTTATGACGGTGTGTCTGTCAAGTGTCCAGGAAGTTAGCTGGAGATGCTGCCAGCAGGTGTTGGGTTCATAGCAGGCACCTCCCATCAGTCATAGGTTGGTGACTTGATTGACAGGTAGAGTAGAACTGGGGAGGACAGTGATGTGGTTGCCTGGCTTCGAGGATACTTAATGGCTTTTTGTCAATGGCATTCTCAGTCTGCAATCCAGGACAACCTGCCCAGGAGTGGTGTTGTAAGACCCCAAGGAGTCTCAGCTCAGGAGTGTGTGACCCATAGAGCACAATTAGACAATAGATTGTTGTAATAACAGGAGTTTTATTTGAAGCCAGCAAGTCGAGGTTCCGAAACTCTCACGCAGGAGAGCCAAAGGCGGAACCCCATGTAGCAAGAGGCACACTCTTTTAAAGCCAAAAACCTCGAATTGGGGGTGGGGTGGGGGGTTGATGGTTTGCTTTGTTTGAACGACTCATGTCCCGGTCACTGTCCCTTTTTTTCCTTTAATTTTTAAAGATTGTTTGAGCAAGGTCAGGATATCTTAATCAGTAACTGCCAGCCATTTGGCCCAGCAGTCTCCTAGGGGAGAGGGGGGCGCTGGTGCTAATCTGAGCCTGCTTTTCTTCTTTGTTCTTCCGAAATTAATTGGTAGGAATGGCTAAAGCAAAAATGAGTTTCTCAATGGCACCACCCACAGTGGGCTAGGCCCTCTGATGTGAATCATTAACCAAAAAAAAAAAAAAAAAAAAAAAAAAATTCCCCACAGACATAGCCAAAGGCCATTTTATTGGGGGGAAGTCCTCAGTTAAGATTCCCTCTTCCCATGTAACCCCAGTTTGTGTCAAGTTGACAAAAACTAACCAGTGCAATTAAGCCCTTGCCAACTTGACACACAAACATGTCACTGTTAAACCATAACCTTTCCTTTTTCGTTTGTCCCCAAGAGCACATGTTAACATTAACATTATAATATAAAACACAGTCCATCTTTTAAAAGTCTTTTGAAAAAATCCCAGTGGGTAGTACCATTATGCAGTTATAGTTTGTTAAAAACTTGAATGTGTTCATTAGTGGCTCAAAAAGCTGTCGATAGGGCTGGAGAGATGGTTCAGTAGTTAAAAGGATCTGCTGTTCTCAAACAGGACCTGGGCTCAGTTCCTAGCATCAACATGGAAGCACACCACCATTCATAACTATAGTTCCAGGGAATCCAATGCTCTCTTCTGTTCCCAAGAGCACCAAAAATACTCATACACGTAAAATAAATTTTAGAAGCAAGAGCTGTTTACTAGGTTAGAGTCCACAGCATCTCATTGTGTCTGGATACACCTTTGCAGCCCAGCATAGAGGTGTGCCTTGGTAAGCCTCAAAGTTGGCTCTTCATTTATTAAGTTGACAGTGTCAAGGTTATCTATCACATAGCATTTCTTGCTCTTGGCTTTCTGAATTTCCTGTCTTGTAATAAATGAACAATTTGATCCCATTCTGAGATTGTAAGATAGTTCTCATCTGAGCAGCTTATAAGAAAAACTCCGCTATAACGGTCAGCTTCCTGGAGGATGTGGGATGGAGAAATGCTCGAGAGAAGCTGTGCTGGGGTCACTGCATGATCTACTCATGACAAACCTCAGTGCCAACGCTTACACATTAGCGATGCATGGTCTACAGCAATGTTCATGCATGCACATACATGCTCTTAGTCCATTGTCACAGGCATGGTCCTTACTCTGTGGAAGGGGATGATCCCCAGAGATCCATGGAAGAGATGTTTCACTTCCGGGCCTTTGTTTCCCTCTAAAGGACATGACCTCAGGGGCTTATTCTATTTCTGTGTCAGGTTCTATTCAATTCAACCAACACATTTCTGAATCTGCCTCTCCCACACTCCATGCTGGCTGGGCCTTGGGGGAAGGATACCAGTGAGGCTGAGCTGTGCTCAGGGGGTGTGTTAGTCAGGGTTCTCTAGAGTCACAGAACCTATGGATAGTCTCTATATAGCAAGGAAATTTGTTGGTGACTTACAGTCTGTAGTCCAACTCCCCAATAACAGTCAGCAGCAGCTGTGAATGGAAGTCTAAGGATCTAGCAGATGCTCAGTCCCGCAAGGCAAGCAGGTGAAGAGATAGGATCTTTCTTTCAATGTCCTTATGTAGGTCTCCAACAGAAGGCATGGCCCAGATTATAGGTGTGTACCACTATACCTGGATCTGGGACTTGCTTTGTCCCAGATGACCTTGAACTCAGAGATCTCCTTGCCTTAGTCTTCTGGGATTCATAGCCACTATACCTCAAGATCTCCATGCCAAGATCCAGGTCAAAAACGTGGATCTCCCAGCCTCAAGATCAGGATAGAAGGTGAGCCTTCCAATTCTGGATTGTGGTTCCTTCTGGATATAGTCAAGTTGACAACCAGGAAGAGCCACTACAGGGGAAGAGGGGGATGCAAGCTTCATGTCTGGTATGGAGATGGCTCTTCAAGGAGTGTGCACAGAGGCAATGTCTGAAGGGTCACTCTGACTCTCTCGGCCCTTTCTGGAAAAGCAGCGAGCACAGGGGTGAAGGGCTGGGTGGGTGAGGACACAGGTCTGCAGGGGCAGAAGATAACTTGGAGGAGGGGAAGCAGTGTCTTGTCTTAGTCCCTCCATTGCTGCTGATGCCACACAAAAGCGGCATTTGTTTCTTCAAACCAAACAGAACTAAAGGACAAACCAAATAACAGGACAACAGGTTAACGCAATGGCTTTTAAAGTGATACCCAAGAAGGTTGCCAGAAGGAGTCCCGTGACAGCAAGGAACGTGCAGAAAAGCAGTGTGACGAATGACAGCATATTTAGAAATTTCCAGTCTCCTCATCAACCAGGCATGGATGTAACATCTTCCACTCCCAAGTCTTCCCCGATCACCACTCTGAGGTTGCTCGGGCATCTCTGATGCCGGCAGCTGCTTGTTTTTTAATCTATATTTTCCATGCAGGAGAGCAGGTGTGGGTCAGCCCTTGAGTGCAGCTGAGGTGGATGGAGGTAAGGATGCTGGGAGCCCCCCGATATGGAGAGAATTCCCCACTCGTGCTTGTAGGAGAAAGTTTTTACTCAGGAAGTGCCTTCATCCCCCTGATGTGGAGTGAGTGTTAGAAATGTATGGGGAGAAGGAATCTTTCCTTCCTTCCTCTTTTCCCCTTCCTCTTCCTTCCCTTATTTCTCTTTCTCTTCCTCCTTCCTCTTCCTTTCTTCCTTCCTTCCCTTTCTTGTTTTCTGCATCAATTTGAGATGGCTATCAATATGATACATTATGCTAGTTGAGACTTTTTAAAATATATATTTTTAAAAGTTTCACTTATTTATTTTATGCATGTGAGTGCCCTGTTGCTGTCTTCAGACAGACCAGAAGAGGGCGTCGGATCCCATTACAGATGGTTGTGAGTCACCATGTGGTTGCTGGGAATTGAACTCAGGACGCCTGGAAGAGCAGTCAGTGCTCTTAACCGCTGAACCATCTCCCCAGCCCTAGCTGAGGCTTTAGAAGTTTTTGCTTATTATAGTAAAATATTCCCGGTGAAGCATCCATCACTCCAGTCGTTTCAGATGCAGACCCACGGCCTCGCATCATCATGAGGCTGTGAGAACCGGCACCACCGTTAATGCTGGAGCACTTACCTTGCCTGACTGAAAGTCCCATTAAGTAGTATGTGCTGAGTGGACCTTCCCTCCTCAGTTAAACCTCTTTGAAAACAGCCTCACAGATACACCCAGAGTCATGGTCTGGGTGATTCTAAACCCTGTTAAGCCTATCACAGATACCACATATTTATTTCTCTTGTGTAATTTTTTTTTTTTTGCCTGGGCCATCAGTACTGTGTTGGATGGGAGTGGTGAGGAAGGACACCCTGGTCTGTTTCTGGTCAAAGAAGAAAAGCTTTTTTCTTTTTACAGTTGAGAACGACTTGGACTGTGGCTTCTCACTTTGGGGCTTCCTTCTGTCCTTGATGGAGTGTTATGGTTTTAAACACGAAAGGATTTTAAACTCTCACTAAGTGTTTTGTTGCTTCGACTGAGATGACTGTATGCCTTTGAGTCTTAAGGTAGTGCGTCTTAGTGACTGGCTTTTGTCAGTCTGAAGAATCCTGGAAGTCTTAGGGACCGTGATAAAATTCCATGACCACGAGTAACTTGTAGAAGGAAGGGCTCACTTCTGTTCATGGTTTCCGAGGGAGAGTCCACAGTGATGGGGGTGGCTTGGTAGCAGGCTGCCGGAGCAGGTAGCTGTGAGACCACATCTTCAACATGGAGGAATCGGGTGTGTGTGTGTGTGTGTGTGTGTGTGTGTGTGTGTGGCTGAACCACTCCTTCCCCAGGGATGCACTTCCTCCCATAAGGCTACACCACATTCCTAAATAGTGCTGTCAACTGCGGCCCAAGTGTTCAAATATCTGAGATTATGGGAGTCATTTCTCTTTAGACCTCCATATTCCACTTTGGGTGTAGAATGACTTTAATGCTCCATTAAATTCACCTTGTGTATGTTATGTTTTGTTGCGGGTTTTTATGTGGGCATTCATCAGGAATATTAGCTTGTGGGTTTAATTCTTTTGGTGGTGCCCTTCTGGCTTCGGTGTTGGAGGGGGCACTTGCCTCAGAGAATGAACTTGCAACTTTCCTTTCTCTGTAGGTCTTTTTAAATTCATGGGAAGGAGCTGATGTTAATTCCTTAAATGTCTGATATTCTGCAACAAAGCTCTTATGCCCTGGGCTGCTTTAGTAGTGAAATTGTTATGAATTCAATTTCCTTATTAACTTCTAATATCCATTACATATACTGTCTAATATGTTTTATATAACCTATATAATGTTTATGTGATACTGTATATATAATATATAACATATGTAATAGATAACATATATACATATTATATTATATATATATTCTTAGGATTTTTTTCTTTTTTACTTTTTAAAAATTTATATTCCTAGGAATTTATCAATTTCTGTTAGGTTGTTATGCAGGTCAATATCACAGCATTGTCTTATAGGCTTTAAAATTTTTGTGACATCAATTGTAGTATCTTCTTTCACATTGTAATTTGGCTACTGGCTTCTTGTTTATTTTTTCCTTCTTAGTTTTTCCAGTGAAGAGTTTGCCAATTGTGTTGATCTTTAATGAACCGCTATCGCCATGATTTGCCTGTGTTCCCTTCCTCTTTGTTGACTTCCTATAGCTCAGCTCCAGTCTCTGCTACTTTGTTTCTTCTGGGGGCTGCAGGTCCAGTTGGTTCTTATTTCTCTCGCTGAGTTCTGAAGTTAGGACTTTGAACTCTTCCCCTTTCACTGTGGATGCTTACAGTGTGATCTTCCCTCATACCCTGCCACACCCACTGCTGTTTGGAACACTGTATTTTTTAAAAAGTATTTACTTATTTAGTGTGTATGTGTGTGTGTACCTGAGGGTATATATGAGTAGTATGTGTGTCCTGCACTTACAGAAGCCAAATAAGAGTGTCAGATCCCCTAGAACTGGAGCTGCAGAATGGATGTGAGATGGATGTTGGGAATAGTCCCCGGTCCTCTCGGAAGAGCAGCAGATGCTTGGAATCTCTCAACCCTCTCTTCAGCCACATTTCATTTCTCTCAAGCTGTTTTCTCATTTGCCTTTTTAGCTATCCTGTGACCCACTGGTCATTTAAGAATGTGTGGCTTGACAGGAATGGTGGTGGCACATGCATTTAATCGTGACAGTTGGGAAGCAGAGGCAGGTGGGTGTCTGTGAGTTCAAGGCCAGCCTGGTTTGTGTAGTGAGTTTCAGGCCAGGGCTATATACAGAGACCTTGTGTGAAATGTAGGTGTGTGTGTGTGTGTGTGTGTGTGTGTGTGTGTGTGTGTGTGAGAGAGAGAGAGAGAGAGAGAGAGAGAGAGAGAGAGAGAGAGAGAGAGCTACATATTTGTATTTCATTTTCCTTCTAGAATTGCTTGCCTGCTTCATTTCGTTCTGACTGGGAAGGTTACACTGCATGGTTTTAATATCCTTAAACCTATCGATGTGCTTTGCTCTGTAGCCTAACACAACGGCCTTCCCTGAGGAATGCACATGGGTGTCTTTTATTTGAGTCCCACTGGTCAGTAAGGTTGTTCAAGTGCCTGCTTCCTCCGCTCGCTGGTCTGTTGTTTCATTCGCGATTGAAAGTAGGGATATTGAAATCATCTGCTAACATGGCTACTGTCAATGTCTCCCTTCGATTCAGTCAGTGTTTGCTTTGTATATTCAGAGCTCACTCAGTGGCTCCAGCCACACGGAGTGAATCAATGTTCCTTCGATACACCGTGAGCAGCCTCCCTCCCTGGGGTCCTCACTGCGTTTCTCCCTCTGTGTTGAACTCCCAGACCCTGGCTCTCTGCTATTCCTGTACCTTGTTCTCATAAGCATCTTTTCTTTCCACTTCCAAACTGGGGAGCAGCTTCATGTTGTCACCACTCACCACATGCCCCAGTTTCCTTGAGATTTGTACCATGCCACAATCACATGTGTATTAGGACTGTTTAACCTTTGCCCCATTTACAACTTATTAGCCACGTGAGGTCAAGTATCCTCGTCATCTGACAGAGCCTGGTACTGACTATTGCCTCCATAAGCACCTTCTGAATGAATGAATGAATGGATGGATGGATGGATGGATGGGTGGATGGATGGATGGATGGATGGATGGATGGATGGATAGATGAATGGATGAATGGATGGATGAATGGTTCATGAATAGATGAATGAATGGATGAATTAATGGATGAGTGGGTGGATTGATGAATAAATGCATGGATGAATGGATGGATGAATGGATGGATGAATGGATGGATGAATAAATGAGTGGATGAATGGATAAATGATGGATGGATGGATGGGTGGGTGGATGAATGGATGAATGGATAGATGAATGGTTCATGAATAGATGAATGAATGGATGAATTAATGGATGAGTGGGTGGATTGATGAATAAATGGATGGACGAATGGATGGATGAATGGATCGATGAATGGATGGATGAATAAATGAGTGGATGAATGGATAAATGATGGATGGATGAATGGGTGGGTGGATGAATGGATGGATGAATACATGAATGAACGGATAGATGCATGCATGCATGAATCCTTACACCTATAATGAGATTCCAAGGCTCATGGTATCTTTACTTTTGACACTAAAGAAGCCAAGGCTCAGAGACACAGAACCACTTGACCAGAGTCACAAAGCCAAGAGGAGCAGAGCTGAGACTTGAACTCAGGCATTGAGAACGGACCTGAGCACCATGTATTGGTGCTTGTGGGCAGGAAGGGGATCTTCAGTACTCTCTCTCAAATCTTTAGCTCACCTTTAGTCCAGCCTTTCTGACCTTAAAGGGGCTGAACCCTTCAAGTTTGTAGGCCTTTGGGTGTGCTGGGCCTCCCACTTGAAATGCCTTCCCTTCCCACCAGAACTACCCAGAAAGCTCCCAGTCTGTCTCCCAGCTCCCACTGAGTGGCATCTCCCACAAAGCCTCTCTGACCTCCAGATTGGACTCAGCTAAGCTCTCAAGTCTTATTCTACAGCTCAGTGGTTTTCAACTTTCCTAAGGCTGAGGCCTTTTAACAGAGTTCCTTGTGTTGTGGTCACCCCCTCCCACTCCATAAAATTATTTTCATTGTCACTTTCTAACTGTGATTTTTTTTTTGCTACTGTTATGAGTCTAAAGTAAATATCTGGGTTTTCCAATGGACTTGGGTGATCCCTCCAAAAGGGTCGTTTGATCCCTTAGGGGTGGCAACCATGGTTCTGCTGCTATGGGTGGACCTGCCTCTAAGGATCAAAGCCAAGAGCAAGTTTTCAGCAGCAACACCAACTGTCATGATCAAAACCGCTGGCCTGACAGGAGCAGCTTGTGCTCTCATGCTAATCAATTATGTCACCAGAAACCTGTTTGCAGTGCCCACATGTAGGCTACAGGAAGCCTGCCCCCAGTTGGCCCTGATCGGGGAACAAAGTTGCCAGTGGTTGGGTGGGACTTTTAGGACTCCCGGGCAGAGAAGAAGAGGGGATTCCACCATGAGAAGGGCATAGGAGACCAACCACACCAGAAGGGTGCAGGAGGAAGAGATGGTTGAAATGTAGGTGAAAAGTGGAGTGCAACCCCAGGAGGGTCTAGGGCAGCAAAGATAAGATACAGATGCAGTAAGGGTTAACTTAGGGAGGGGAGAGTGTGCTAGCTGTGGGGAGGTTTGGAAGTGCCCAACCATTGAGCTAGTTAAGGCATATTAAAAATAAGTCTCTCTCTCTCTCTCTCTCTCTCTCTCTCTCTCTCTCTCTCTCTCTCTCTCTCTCTCTCTCTCTCTGTGTCTTTCCATCTGGGATCCAGAACACTAGGCTGGGTGGTGAGGAGCCACGCACGCACGTACCCACTGGGAACATAAAGCAGACTTTTAACATGTTTCTGGTGTATCTGGCAGTCGTGGTCTGTCACTACACCCCCTGACACTCCCTGACATCCCCCTCCACCCTGACATGAGCCTCACCCCTGTTTGATCTGTAGTTGCACAGTGCTTTGCTTTCTCACTGCAGAACATAAGCATGTGCTCATTTAAAGAGTTCAAGTAATAGCTCCCATGATTCTTTTTACCAGAAAAGGAAACGAAGGTACCTTCTGCATAGCAGTCTCTCACCTGGTAGATGTGTGTTAGGATCTTCGCTTGCCTGTGTGGCACCGACCTAGCAGTGCCCAGGAACCAAAGCTCCGGGGAGGTCTCCTGTGGCCAGACCCCTGAATGGACTGTCATATTAAGTCAACTGCATCACCCGAATGATGCCCATCTCCCCGCTCAGGCAAAGACAACATTCACTGCGGAGATCTAGCCACCGAGTCCTGAGTCCCCTGGCTACGGACTGCATGAAGGTGGTTCCCAAGGAGGTGTCCTTGTGCTGGGCTTATAAATCACCCTGAAGGTGGCTGCCTTCTGTCTCAGGACAGGGACAATATAATGACTCCTTCCATGGTGACTAGTGCTCAATCTCAGGCAAGTGTCCTGTGTGGGTCCCTCTTATTCCCGTGTTGGGTTTATTCGGTGAACATGCTCTGTAGTAAGGAGGGGGCTCTCTAGTTGTAAAGGGAGGGCTGTAAACAGTGAGATGTCCCTAACCATCACCTCTGCCTCCTGACCCATGCCTGCCCTTTCCTCTGATCTGTTAGTGTGGGGCACCCTATCGTGAGTCTGCTGTGGCTGGGGCTGGGGGGTCCTCATTAAAAGTGAGAATGGATGGGGGTGCAGTGGAGAGATGGCTCAGCGGTGAAGAGCACTGGCTGCTCTTCTAGAGGACCCAGGTTCAATTCCTCGCACCCACATGGCAGCTCACAGCTATTTGTAGCTCCAGTTCCAGGGGATCCCACCTCCTTACAAGGACAGATAAACAGGCAAAACACGGATGAACAGTAAATTAAAATAAAAAAGAGTGAGGATAGGCTAGGCATGGTGGCACATGCCATTAATACCAGCATCCAGGAGACAGAGACAGGTGGATCTCTGTAGGTTCAGCCCGGTCTACATAGCAAGCTTTAGGCTAGCCATGGTTCTATAATGAGATTCTGTCTCAAAACCAAACATGAGCAAAATAAAAAAAACAATTTTTTTAAAAAAAGAGTGAGAATAAGAAAGGAAGGGAGAGACATGGACAAACAGACAGACAGATAGACAGACAGAGCATGATGCTGTATGTCCAAGAGAGGGATGGCGGGGGGGGGGGACCAGAGAAGGACTTTCAGAGAAATTCTGTGAGGAACCTTTAATAAAATACAGAGCCGAAGAAAATAGGATTCAACTTTTCAGGAGATGCTGAGAGTTACATCGAGTGACCTAGTTCAAAACAGTCCACACCACAAGGAGCACAGAGAAGTCAAGTCCTTGCTAGGACCATACGTTAGGGGTATGGCCTGATTCCTTAGCCATGCAATGTTAGATGTGACCACTGCCTCAAAAGGCCAAGGCTAAGGCTTATAACAAGAACCATGTTCACACCTCAGGATGACCTTCCGATATGGAGCCCAGGCCCTTCCTGTGTGCTTAGAGCTTCAGTACAGACCTCTCCCAGCTTCTACTGGCTTCCCCATGGGTTCTGTCTTCCTCTTGTTTCTCTTTGTGATGGCTGTGTGGCTCGCTGGATGGATGAAACACTTGGCCATGTCTCTCCTGCTCTTTAAATACAATGGCTGCTCTGGCCCAACGTGCTGTGTGGCCACAAATGGATGGATGGATGCTGGTCTACTTTAGGTTTCTGTTCATCTGGTGAGGGGTGAGTGCAGAGGGCAGACTCATCTCTCAGGGTACACACGTGTGTGCATGCATGAGTGAGTGTGTGTGTGTGTGTGCAAGCGCGCGCGCGTGCTGCTTCCTCTAGCTGGTTTATGAAACCCAGGGCTGCGCCCACCTTTGCCCTCCAGCAGGACAGGCAGGACCCTGAGGAAATCACAGCCAGCAGCCTTGCTCTGGGACAGAGAAAAAGAAAACATTCTAACTCTGAAAGCAAATGTCACAGGCTTGGGAGGATTTCTGAAAACAAACTGTGTGAAGCGAGAGTCGAGCCGGGGGAAGGAGGGCTCGGGGAAGCAGTGTTTAAAGACCGGGACTGTGCACACAGAAATTGGACTTTTCTCTTCTGAAATACAAGGACGTTCTGGCCACACTGGATGTGGCCTTACCTAGAGCCTAGAGCTGGGATTCTGTCCCACAAGGGCACCTAGGGTTCTGCACAGATACTCTTCCAGTCTTCAAGTCTTCATCTCTGAGCAAAACATCACCTCTGTCTCACGAAGACCCTTCTGCAACCTGATGACCCTGGAGGTTTCCAGAAGGTGACCCTGGAGCAGAGGACAACAGTCAGGCCCACTCAGGCCTGGGATTCTATGATAGGCTCTGTGAGCATTTTGTCTAAGCTCCGCCCCACAGTTACCTGGCAACAGCCAGGTGTGCCTGACCTATAAGAGATGCTGCCTGCCACCTCCTCTCTCTCTTGCTCTCTTGCCTTTCTGCAATGACTCTGTCATCTCCTCCACTCCCCCATCTCTCTCATGGCCGGCCTCCTCTTCTCTTCTCTTCTCTTCTCTTCTCTTCTCTTCTCTTCTCTTCTCTTCTCTTCTCTTCTCTTCTCTTCTCTCCTCTCCTCTCCTCTCCTCTCCTCTCCTCTCCTCTCCTCTCCTCCTCCTTTCCTCCTTCTCCTTCTCCTTCTTCTCTCTCTCTCTCTCTCCTCTCCTCTCCTCTCCTCTTCTCTTCTCTCTCTCTCTCTCTCTCTCTCTCTCTCTCTCTCTCTCTCTCTCTCCCCCCCTGCCTTCCTCTGAATAAACTATTCTATACTGTACCATTAGGCTGGTCCCTCAGGCAGAAGGGTTGCCTCAGCATGGGCCTGCGGAGGCACCCCCTTTCCCCACACCTGACTACATACCCACCAAACATATTTCTTCTCTTTTTATCTTTTTTATAAAACACAACAGCCTGTGTTCAGATGTCACTTCTGAGGGGCGGCCACCTTCCTTTGCCACCTGAGCCAAAGTGGACAGAGGTTGCTGCTGTTAAGTCTCAAACCTGGGACAAATATCTGAGAGGTCCATTAATAAATATATCAAAGCAGATGCTAGTCTAGCAGCCAGGTTCTCCCAGCTTGTTACAGGGTTTGCCCCCAACCCTAACAGTCTCCAGCCCAGAGGTCAGGCTTCTCTCCTGCAGCTCCCCTGGTCCGTAGATTACGCAGCTGTTTTAGCCACGCCAAACATCTAGGCTGTCCCCCTTGGTCAGTGCCTCCCCTCCCTTCTCTCCTTCCCACCCTGTCACATGACACAGTTCAGTGTGGTCATGTTCACTCTGGGATCTCTCAGCTATTGCTGACCCTGCCTGTGCTCTCCCTTGATGCGATAATAAACCTTCTCCTGTGTCAGATGCAGGGGCAAGCCTTTCCGTTTTTTATTTATTTATTTATTTATTTATTTATTCATTTATTTATTTATTTATTTATTTTTCACTCAGCTTCTTCTTCATTCCTATCAGGAGATAGCAAGTTGGCTGGGTTGGCTGCCCCATGGCTCAGCAAAGCCAGTGATTGAAGGGCTGTCCCCGCATCCCTGACCTCTCTCTTGACAGGGCGAGTCCCTCAGAACCACAGGGCTGGGCTGGGAGGGAAACCCAGGAAAGTTGCTTTCCACTCCCCCAAAAGCTGGTCATACAAGAGCTCCCCTTGACTGAAAGACCTCACTGGTTTGTGCTTTAAACACAACCTGGGACATGCCACACACAGGACCTTCTATATCACTGCAGTGGCTGAGGCGGGAGCATTCGAGCTAGGTTCTGGCTTCACACCAATGACTACCTGTCTATCTTCCTGTCTTGCTGCACCCCTACCTCCTCCGACAAAGGTCCCATGTAGACCAGGCATGTGCCAACCCTTTTTGGCCATAACGTCATTTAATCCTCACCCAGAATCATCAGGAGCAGCCTTTCCCATGTGCTCCTTCCCCTGTTGGGGGCTGGGGTGGGCTTGGTCAAACTTCAAGAAGCTCAGATGCTCTTTTGAGATGCAGGAGCCAAACAACTAGGAAGGGGAACTTGATCCCACGTGCATCTTTCTCCAGAGGCCTTGTCATTACCAAGACTCCAGCCCCCTACTTCCCAACTCTGTTGGGTGACTGGGAGCCACAGATAAATTTTAAAAAGAAGTGAAGGAGAAAGAAAGCAGGTCTGGTGGATATTTTTTTTCTCACTGCTGCGACAAAACACTTGACCAAAACAACTTAAGGAAGGAAGGAAGGAAAGTTTTATTGGCTCCGAGGCTACTGCCATGGGGGAAGGCATAGCCTGTAGGCAGAGGGGCATGGACAGCCTTGCTCTCCTTTGGAGCGCCTCTCTATCAAGCCTGTGGTTAAATTTATGTCAAAGCTTCTTCTTTTAATAGGCCCCAGCGCTGCTCCATGCTGGCTCCTTCTGGAACTCCCTCCTTAGGCAAAGTCAAGGATCTGGGTTTCGGTCAAGTAGACATCTCCAAAAGAGCCCCTCAGGCTGTTGTGAGCAGTACAGTGGGGTTATCTGCTGCTGTGCACACTGCCTGGTCCCCAGGGACCACTAGGTTCCCTCCTCCATGTTACCCCTTCATAGGCCTTTATGACACAGCTCTAGGTTAGCCCCTGGACCTTCCCAGTGAATGTTGGAATTCTCTGAGTAAGTTGGGAGACAGAAGGCTTCCTCCCTCCTCCCTAACCTCACCTCAACTCCCTCATAATATCCACGGAGGCTGACATTGCTCTTTTCCTCCGAATCTCTGTCCCAAGTTGGAGGCTGGGCTTTAACCAGCCCTTCTGCTTGGTTTTTCCCCTCAGAGGCCTCAGGAACCAGGGCATAGATGGCTCAGCTGTGAGTTAATCCAAAGCTGCACTCACTCCCGGGACAGGCAAAGGTGGCAGCAGGGTGAGGGTGTCACATGGTCTTGGAAGAGCTGGTCCCTCAAGTCATGCTAATGCCTCAGGCCTTTTAGAAGCTGGTGAAGGCACTACCCACTGTCTCTATGGGACCATTCATTATACACTGCTCACTGCAGGTAAAGTGCTGCCCAGTCCAGGCACGCAGTGACCCGTGGGCCCCTTCCATTCTGGCTCATCCTGACTTGCTCCTTGCTCCTAGCGCTACACATTTATGGATTAGGTAAGAATCATGTGGGAGGCAGGGGAGGCTTAGAGCTGTCTGAGTTGTGGGGCTGTGTTTGCAAGGGGCACAAAAGCCACTGAAGAGATCACGGCTTGAATTGGAGAGACCAGGTCCCAGTCTGAGGCCCTGAGCTCCTCAGGGTCTTCATTAAAGAGTGAATAGGGTTGACACTGAGGCTGCAGAAGACAAGAAGGTAAATTAGGAAATATTTAATGTTGGTGGGGGCTCGAGAGATAGATTAGCAGTTAAGAGCACGGGCTGCTCTTGAGAGGACCCAGGTTTAATTCCCAGCACCTGAATGGCAGTTCACAACTATTTGTAACTCCAGTTTCAGGAGACCCAGCACTCTTTTGGTCTCCATGGACATTAGACATATATATATATATCACAGACATGTATGCAGGCAAACTAGTCACATACATAAAATTAAAAATTATTAATTCTTTGGGAATTTCACAGATGCATACAGTATATTTTTATCCTAATCAGCCCATTCCTCCTGATCACTCCTCCTAGATTCCCCCCTTCATTCCCCGAACCTGACTTTCTTTTTTTTTTTAATAACCCACAGAATTCTACTTACATACTTCTGAATGTGATGTCATCCACTGGGGCGACAAGGTACCACACTCTTAAGAAAAACCAAAACCTGACTCTCTTCCCTAGAAGCCATCAACCACCAATGAACCCTCAGCTGTGGATGGGGGTTTAGGAAAACTTAACTTTTTAAAAACTGATTATTTGGGAATCTCACATTATGCGTCTCTATCATACCCACCTCCCAATCTTCCCATGTTTGCCCCTCCCCTGGGCCCCCCCAAAGGAAAAAGAAAGTCCATTTTGTGTTGTTATATATACTCACTGGAGCATGGTCAAATTCCTAGTGGCCAGTCTCCCCAGCGAGAATGGGTCTTTCTCGGTTAACATGCCCGTCAGAAGCCATCGTACAGTGACTGGGAGGGGCACGGCCAGCTCTCCTGTGCCTACGGACATTAACACGACTTCAGGCAGTAGCCCAGACCATGTGGGCTTCAGTAGTAACACAGGCCAGAGACATCAACATGGCCCCTGTCTGTATCAGGGCCACCAGCCCACACATGGCCCTCAGCAGCTGCAGAGGCCCCAGGCCTCAGGTTGCTCACATAAGGAAGACTACCGAGGTAGTGAAGCCAGAGGACATCACCAAGTCATCAGTCGGTGGCACAGACAGCATAAGGCCACATGGATCTCAGCTTCATTATTATATCCTGGGGCAGCAGCATGGACCCCAGCCATCGCCATGGCCACCAGTGACTTCCAGTGGCCTCATCGACAATGGTAGCCCTTCAAGAAGGCCCAGTCTAGGAAGTGAATCTTTCTTCATCTCAGGCCTCCATGTTGCCTAAAGCCAGGGGGAGCCACAGCTGGGCAGCAGGTTTGGGAGCTGAGTCTGCATCTGTATAAGCTCCAGGCTGTTGTACACCACCCCACCGACCCTACTAGGCAGTGACAGCATGCCCGCCAGCCCTCTCTCTCTCACCTGTCACCACCATCACGTCCCCAGTTCTGTCTCTTCCAATAGCTCATATGCTGCTCCATTTTTTCAGTCTTTTCTACCCCTCCAGGGTTAGATAGGAATAAGAAGCTGGGAGAAGAAGTGAGCAGGGGCTTCAGAAGTTTAGGGGCCGGTTGGGGTTGGAGGGAGAAGTGCTGAGCAGAGCTACGGGTACTGAGTGTGAGTCTGGAGGCCAGCAGACACTTTGGTAAGCTAACAGCCATTTGTCCCCCCCCCCTTTTTTTTTTAGACATGACAGGGTAGAGTATCTGAGTGGAGCACAGCAGGCATGTGTGAAGGATGGGCTGTGACATTCCAACATTGTTATGTCCTCCTGGTATGTAAGGCCCTGCCAGGGCCACCTGTACTAACGGACACCTTGCCACTGAGTGCTCTAAGTCCCCCTTGAACAGCTACAGTAGGCTTGGGAGGAGGCATAGGAGTCAGGCTCAGGATGGGGCTTCTGCTCCGGGCACTTGCTTAGCTCCATGCAGAACCATGCCCAGGCATAGCCTGCTCTGTCCTGGTGGCTGGGGTCTACACCCTGTCTTCCTCCCTCAGCCTCTTCTTTAGCTCTCCTTTCTTCTCTGCCTCTACTGCTAAGCTCCAGCCCAGAAATATCTTCCTGCCCACAGCTCATCTTTGCAAATCCAAGACAAAAAGGGCTTCAAAGGAGGTTGGCATTCAATCTGTGACAGGTCAGCAGGACCCCATTCCCACAGGAGACTGGAGATGATGGATAGTGAGGCAGACAGAGGTAGGGTTGGGGGACACTGTAATGAGCTACTGGGATTGTGGGAACCCACTTGAGTGTGGGTTTGAAGGGCCAAAGTGGAAATGTGAGAGGTCGAGTTTGGTCAAAGCCCTGAAGACAGGTAACTGTCAACCAGCAGGTGCTTCCTGAACTCCTGATTGCAAATCCACTTTGCCTGGATGCACCACAATGGGGCAGATGTACAAGGCTCTAGGCACACCCCAAACCCCACCTCCACAGAAGAGAGAGTGATGTAGACTTTAGCCAAATCAGCCACTCCCTAAGTCCCTCCCCTGCGCGCGCGCGCACGCACACACACACACACACACACACACACACACACACACACACACACACACACAGCATTAGAAAAACAACTATGGCCAATCTTAGAGGCAAAAGAATGGCAATCCAGTGGTTGGAGCCCGGGCTGTTTAAAAAGGAGAGAACAAAGGAGAGAGGCATGCGACAATAAAGACACACGTTGAAACCTTCTCCTCGGTCCTGGCTTCTTTGTGGTCCTGACTCCTTTGTTCTTCATGAACGCTTTATCCCAGAGCCTTATCGCAGGCACTGCACTTTTCTAACAGGCAGGCAGGGGTTTATGGCTCTGGCCAGCAGGGCTATAATCTGAGCACTGGGTTGAGTTTTGGCCATCCAGAGTTCACAGGCCTGGTGGCACCCCACTGAGATTTGTTCCCACACCTCCCAGCCTGAGTTCCTGTGGGCCAGGCAGAGCACACCAGAAGCAACCTTCCCTGGGACCTGCAGTGTGAGGAGCTACCTTTCCCCGGAGGAGCAGAGCGGGACCCCCCCCACAAGACTGAGAAGTACAACAGTTGAGAGGGAAAGGATGGGGTGTGGGGTGGTGCATGCTCTCGTTTGGACTTACCAGACCAGCAAAGCCATTAAAAATGATTGCTAGGAAGAATGTCCATGTGGTCCTTTCTAGTGTTTAGCCAGTGGAGTCAGTCACTCTGCCCTGCTCTGGAGTTAACATTGCCTTTGACTTGTATGATGTCATTGGCTGCTTGTGGGACAGGGGTGGCCTGGTGAGGCTCCATCAGCAACTTGAGCCCTGGCAGACTGTATTCAGTTGCCCACAAAGGTAAATGGGAGGGACTTCCTGTTATGTCTTCTTATCAAACACTTATACTAGGTGTTTATTGACTGGGGTACAGAAAAATCAAATCTATGGACCCTTGGATGCACGTGTTTTGAGTTGGGGTCTCACTAAGTTGCTGGTGCTGGTCTTGAACTCACTCTGTAGCTCAGACTTTTTTTCTCTTTGTTTTCTTCCCCTTCGGTCTCTCCCTTCTCTCCCGTCTTTTCCACCTCTCCTCTTACCTCTCCTCTCATGGTCCTGGGGGCGTGAACCCAGGGCCTCACGCATGCAAAGCAAATCACTCAACCACTGAGCCACATCCAGGTGGTTGGATCTGTACTTGACCTGGTTTCACATGATAGCAGATCACTGATCGACATCACAGAATCTCAATCTTAGGGACAGATGAGGCCCTCTCTTCCCCCAGCAAAACAATGAGATAGTCCCCCAGGACAGCAACAGGCTTTTATTATCTGTTTCTAGAGGCCTGTGGTCTCTAGTGATGTCATCTAGGGATTGACCTCACAGGTGACCTCTCTGGTTACAGTCAACAACCCAGGTGGGTAGCTCTGTGGCAGTCATACTGCCCAGAGTTGTCTGAGGCAGGTGAGCAAAAGCAGTTGCTGCCCTTGCAGAGGGTCATTTCCCAGCACCCACTTCAGGTGGATCACAACCATCAGAAATTCAGTTCCAGGCGTCTGGCACCCTCTTTTGGCCTCTGTAGGTATCTGCACTTATGAGTACACACATTTACATTTAAAACAAATCTTGAAACATTGTGGCTTTTTTAGTTTAACATACTTGGGTTAGATTTTTGTCTCTAAAGGCTACTAGCTGTGTGATCTTGGCTATATCTGTCTGTCTATCCTAATCTTTCTTATAAATACACATCATAAAGTTGAGCCTCTTTTGCTCACGATGGATACATGAGCATGGATATAATTTATTATGAATTTAAGCCTCTTTTGCTCACAATGGATACATGTGTATACATATAACACATTAACTTCTCAGAGTTATTTTGGATGTGAAATAACACCCTGCATCCAAATCTCATCACGGAGCATGCCCGATGACGCACAGTAGGTGTTCAGGAAATGAAGTGATAGTATGAATAATTACATGGTTATCAGGCTTCTTCTGCAAGGTTCAACGATTGCCGAAATCCCAACTGTGAGGATCTCAGCAGCCCAGCACCTCCCTGCAGCCCTAACTGGCCTTTCAAGTGATGAATTGGACTCTTAAATATTTAAGCAGCCTTGGCTGTTCTGCATTAAAAGTTAATAAGTCTCAATGGAGCTTCTGTCAGGTGAGTTTAACATCCTGCTGTGGACCCATGGCAACACCCAGAGGCATGGGGTGGGAATGATACAGTGTTGGAACACCTGCTGAACTCTCCTTCCACATAGTCTCCTGCCTGCTCCCTGCCAGTCATCCTTGAGCATATGTGCGTGCGCGCACACACACACACACACACACATACACACACACACACACACACACACACACAGAGACACCTTTCATAATAACTTGCTTCTCACCCTTACCCCACCCCCAGCCTTGGGAACTGAGGTGGGGAGAAGATGGGGCTGTGGGGAGCAGGAAGATTGGGAATGAAGATGAGAAGCTGGGGGTGGGGGGAGACACTCCCCTGGGCTCTGTTTACTCCGGGTCCCACCAGGTGATTTTTGACAGGATAAAAATGTCCTTTGGTCCTCTTTATCTCGCTCAGACGGTGCTCTGGGAGAGGAGCACTTGACATTCAGGTTGTGGAGAAGAGAGGGAAACACAAACATGAGCAGCAAGCAGCGTGTGATATTGTGTGATATTCAGCGCAGGCAACCAGAGAAACTGCAGGCAGCTCCTCCAGGCTCCTTCAAACTTGGGAGGATGAGCAGGATGAGGACCAGCCTCAGCCCTCTCCCTGCCGGAGCCAGAGCTACTCACTTTATGTTCTACCCTCCTGACACAGTCTCCCTGTCAAACACAGAGGCTGCCATTTCTGTCCCAAGACCTCCCCTCTTCCAACTCTTCCCTCTGCTCCACGGAAAAGATCCTCTGGCCAAGGGCCAAAGAGGAATTTCCCTTCACCGGATTCCTTCCACATTAGCAATTGCATTTGATACCAGCATGGAGTCAACCAGGTTGATTTTTTTGCCAGTTTCAAGTCACCCCACACTGGTGAACAGGCTGAGGCTAGGGGTGCAGGTGGGGGGGGGGTGCTGACTGTTCTGGGACCCAGGAGGGGTCTTCAGTCCTGACAATAGAGTCTTGAAATGTTCTACCTCTGCCGCCATCAGGGAACCATGAACAGAGACTTACTAGCTGGTTGACACATGAACTATCTGGTTTGAATCAAAGGGCTAAGTCTGTCTCTCTACTTGGAGCTCCACTTTGTCCAGCCCTGTATAGGCTGCATGAAAGCCCTTTGCTTTGAGACAATACCATTAGCATATCCTGCTGAACTGCCTGGGTTCAAATCCCGCCTCTGCCGTTTGTAAACTGTGTTGCTCCGGGCAACATGTCTCACTTCTCTGGACCTCGTTTTCTTCATCTAAACAGGGGAGAATCATAGTAGGCACCTCCTGTGGGGCTCGGCAGCCCTCACTGCGCTGCATGGCAGCTGCAGTGACAATTTCTTAAATTGCTGGTTTTAGTTATGAGAACATTCAGGAGAAGACCTGCTGATGTATGCACCCATAGACGGGCATGCACATCCTCAGTGTTTCAGAAATAAGTATGAGCATGGGAGAACCAACTAACTCATCTAGATTTGGGACTTAATGTACAGTGCTAGAGAGTCTGTTTTTGTCTCTTTAAGGCTGTGGATCAAATCTGGGGCTTTGTGTAAGTCACTGGACTACATCCTTCTGGCCTTGTATGTATGCATGTATGAATGTATGTGTGCATGTATGTATGTATGTGTGCATGCATGTGTGTATGAATGTATGTGTGTATGCATGTATGTGTATATATGTATATATAAGTGAGGGTTCTATAAAACCACCAAACTAGACCACTCTATGGGTAGTGAATTGGCTGGTTTTGTGTGTCAACTTGATACAAAGTGGAGTTATCACAGAGAAAGGAGCCTTCCTTGAGGAAATGCCTCCATGAGATCCAGTTGCAAGGCATTTTCTCAATTAGTGGTCAAGGAGAAAGGGCTCAGCATATTGTGACTGGAGCCACCTTTGGGCTGGTAGTCTTAGGTTCTATAATAAAGAACGCTGAGCAAGCCAGGGGAAGCAAATCAGTAAGCAGCATCCCTCCATAGCCTCTCCATCAGCTCCTGCCTCCAAGTTCCTGCCCTACGTGAGTTGCTGTCCAGACTTCCTTTGGTGATGAACAGCAACGTGGACGTGTAAGCTGAATAAACCCTTTCCTCCCCAACTTCATGGTCATGATGTTTTGTGCAGGAATAGAAACCCTGACTAAGACAACAAGAAGGAAAGGCTTACTGGGGATTCATTCTGCCTGGCTGTCTCTTGGGAGCAAAGAGAACAGCAAATGGCAGAGAGAGCCTGGCCAGTTTTAAGGGAACAGGCAGTGACTGAGGTGGTTGGGGGAGGGGTTATGTGAACCAGACCAGTCTGGCAGTTAGAGTAGTGGGGTCTTTGATCTGTTTCAGGCTTGTTTGAGTTGGTCAGGAATTTGAGGTGCTTGGGTATAGGGGGAGCATAAGGCAATGTCACCTTTGCTGACAAACAGAAACCTGCCTAAAAGGTTTCTGAGGACTGTTGAGTTTAGGGTGTAGTTTATGGCATAGCATCCTCTTGTTTGCCCAGTTCACTGCCAGCCTGAGCTGAGCCCAGACTGCCATCTGAGACACTGGTGGCAGCACTGCTAGTCTGGGGGCCTACTTTAGACTTAACAGTGTGCATTTATTTTTGTCCTTATTTTGTTTGAGACAGAGCTTGCTGTGTAGCCCAGACTAGCTTCAAACTCCTTGTCTTCCTGTCTCCTCCCCCTGAAAGCTGGGATTATAGGTGTGTGTTCCCGTGCAAAGGTACATGGGTACTTTCCTCTCAGCTTGAGTCCCAATTTTGTCATCTGCTAACAGATGGTTTCACATAACCACTGTCTCTGCCTCTAAACTTTTAGATTCATGAGCAGAAATGGCTAGAAAACAATGCACTCCTTGGACAAAACAAATTTCCCTTTATGTGCTTCCTGACTCTTTCTGATGGCCCAGCCTTGGGGTCCTTCTTCTACAGAGTGTAGGGACGAGTTGCCTTCCTACACCCAGGCTTTTGTCACCTGACCAGAACCTCCCATGTTGTTTTTAGAGCTTTGAAACTCAGAGAACAGAAATGGATCTGGTTTCCTGACCTAGAGGACCCTGGGCTACTTAGGCAAATGATTCCTCAAACTTCAGTCTCTCAACTCGGTGAGCTCAGATCTCAGGGTGGGGTATGCAGGAAATGGGGTGGGGTGTGGGGAGCTGTAGCAACTCAACAACATACTCAGTTGCATACATAGGTTTTTCTAGCTCAAGACACAATCTGCAAATATCTGTAGACCTGTGTCTGAGCTCTTCCTGCATGTGCATGGGCTTTTCACTGTGGAAACAGGGGTTGTATGAGGATCCAACCAACACAGTCGTTTAGGGGAATGTTAATATGAAAGTTTTTATCTCGGGCTGGAGAGTCAGCGCAGTAGATAATGTATTTGCTGCTCTCATATGAGGGCTCAGACCTCCAGCACTCATATAAAAAGACAGCGGTGGCAACACTCACCTGTAATCTCAGCTCAGGGTTTGGGGAGAGAGGAAGAAGTAAGATGGGGTGTGAGTGAATAAAAAACAGGGCATTGACTCCTAGCTTACACACACACACACACACACACACACACACACACACAGAGAGAGAGAGAGAGAGAGAGAGAGAGAGGCATACACACAAAGACACACACACTTAGATACACACACAGACTATGACACACACACATATACACACACATACAGAGAGAGACATACACACAGATTAAGACACAAATTAGGCACACATACAGGCATGCACACACAAACATGCACACACAGAGGCATACACACAGACTAAGATATACACACAGACAACTTACTTTGATATGCAAGCACCAGGCATAGACACAGACACACATAGGCACACACATAACACAGACACACACATACCCAAACACAATACTTAGACACACACAGGCATACATACACAGACACACACATGACACAGATACACACACATATCCAGACACAAACACTTAGACACACAAACAGGCATACACACATAGATACACATATGACACACACACACACACACACACACACACACACACACAAACATGTCCAGATACACACACTTAGATATACACATAGGCGTATACACATAGACACACATGCATATACAGAGACACACACAGAGAAACAGGACATAGAGAAACACAAATACACAGAGATACAAACATACACAGACATAGACACACCCACACAAACACACACACTTTAAACAGAAACAGAAGCAAACCTTCTGGGACAATCAAGTCCAAGGGCCCATCCTTCCCGAACCTGGCACTCAGAGTTGCTGTAGGAAGAAGCCTGCCTTCAACCACTGTAGGGCAGAGATGCACACTGGGTAGCTTACAACAGTTGCGCTTGGGGTTCAGAGAAGTTGAAGCTGCTGAGCAAAAACACTAAGGAATTATTGCACCTCTGAGTGTTGCTGGGAAGCCTGGATCCCAGTGTGTGTGTGTGTGTGTGTGTGTGTGTGTGTGTGTGTGTGTGTGGTCAGGGAGGAGTTGGTTGGCCTGGGACTATGAGGTTTGAGTAATAACGTGATCACCTGTCACCTCCAAGTGACTGCTCATGGAATGTTGACTTAAATGGAGAGCAAGAACAGTAAACAAAACCCAGCTCCCATAACCAAGGTCACATTATCGTTGCTGTTTGAAGCCAATGTGTTAAAGAGTTTTATCACATAGCAAGAGCTAGCTGAAACATGTTGCAAGGAGCCAGGTTGTTGAATGCCCTCTGGAGTATCTTCATTGCAGAAGAGTACTTTAGTGCAGGTACTAGGAAGGTACCTTTAGGAAGTACTAGGTACCTTTAGGAAGGCAGATGCCCAGGGTCAACTCTTGGTCACTAGGGAGGTCACTGAACATATCTTACTTATTTCCTCATCTGCTGATTACAGGCAACAGTAGCATGTGTGTTTCCTGGGATGTCGGTAGAATTCAATGAACACACAGGAGAAGCGTTGAGAGATGGCTCAGAGGTTCAGAGCGCTGGTTGCTCTGGCCGAGGACCTAATTCAGTCCCAAGCACCCACACAACAGGTCACAACAATCCGTAGGCACCCACACGGAACATACATGTGCACAGAAGCAGCATACTCACACATGTAAAATAAATCTAAAAAGCACGAGACCTTGAGGAGCCCCTGGGACATGCTGCTACTGACCAGGGTCACTCAGTCCTCATGTTGGGGCTTCTCATTCTCTCTGGAGACCTTTGGAGCCCTGGTCCATGTGCCAAGACTCAGATGCCCCAGGGCTGGACACGTGGTGTCACTGTCAGGCCTAGCTCCAGGCATGAGATTATGTCTATCTGTCTCCCTGTGGTATAGTTGCCTGTCCCTTATATAGTTAGAACCTTGCCTTAAAACCAATACCTGAAATATACCCAGGGCTCCTGTAGAGGGTAAAATTCCGTCTGCACCCGAGGTGGGTGGTTGTTTCTCTAAACAGCTGGGTTCTGGGGCAACCTCAGTGCTTACAAGAATATCAGAGCTGCCAAAGGTGATAGCAGTGTCCCTCAACAGACTACTTGGCCTTGTGAGAAATTAGTCAGTCAGGCATGGAGTCAGGTTCTCTCAAGGGACCTACTTGTCTGCCCCATGACCTCCCTCCCCAGCTTTCTTAGGTGGTTTTACTAGGCCAGGGACCACCTGAATCAGTGGACAGAGGAGCAGCCAGGACCCTGGGAAGAGCCCGGGAGAGTGTTGTGGGAGCAGGGAGTGTGACATTCACTCTTCATTGGTCATTTTTTAAAAAGAACTATTTATTTATTTTATGCATAGGAGTACACTGTAGCTATCTTCAGACACACCAGAAGAGGGCATCAGATCTCATTACAGATGGCTGTGAGCCACCATGTGGTTGCTTGGAATTGAACTCAGGACCTCAGGAAGAGCAGTCAGTGCTCTTAACCCCTGAGCCATCTCTCCAGCTCACTGTTCATTATTTTAAAAGCAACACTTACTTTATTCTCTCTCTCTCTCTGTGTGTGTGTGTATAAGAAAAAGATAGATGATAAGAAAGACACACATAACACATACACAGGAAAGGAGGGAGGGAGGGAGGAGGATATGGGTGCCTGGTGAGGCCAGAAGAAGGGTAGGATCCCTTGGAGCTAGAGTTATGGGCAGTTGTGAGACACCCCCCTCCACTGATGTAGGTGCTGGGAACCAAACCTGAGTTCTCTGCAAGAACAGCCAGCACTTGTAACCATTGAACCATCTTTCCAGCTCCTTCTTCCTGTCAGTGAGTGATGAGGAAAACTGTGAATCTCATTCTGTGGATGAAGAAACTGCAAACCAGAAGTGATAGCTTGGTGCTCCTGGTCCTAGGGATCCTGAGTGTCCCTACAGCAGGGACGAGAGCCACCTGTGCTCTAGCTGTGGTCCCTTAGGCTTCTCACTTAGCTCCCACCTGGCCTTGGCCAATCCACCTCCAACCTGCTTATAGGCATATAGGCAAAGGCTTGGGAGTGGTTGGAACTCTGGTCTGCACCTTGCAGTAGCTAATAATCCTTCTCTCCTGTGTCTGTCTGTCTGTCTGACTTAATGGAGTCCAGAGAACACTGCTGAGACCCCAGAAAAGATGCCCCATTTCTTCAAGTTTGAGGTATATGGGATCATATAAACAGAGCTACAGGTTAAGGCTCCAATGGGGTGAAGAGGGCAGCTCTGCCATGCCACAGACCAACTAGGCAGTAGTAATGGGCTTCCCAAGGCATAGGAGATGACCAAGTTTGTGGTGAACTGAGCAAAGGTGGCGTTGTTGGCATTTTTATAACAGGGCGGAGCTGAGGTTATAGCCAACGCCTCGGCTGCGCCTTGGGAATTTGAAATTTTTGTAGATGCCAAGAGATGGTAGAGGCAGTGGGCTTGCTTCTCAGACTGTCCAGATCTGGGGCAAAAGGAAAGGCCGTCATAAAGTTAACAGATTTCTAAATTGAATACTGTTGTTGTGATGGTTAATATCAATTTTTAGACCTGGGATCACCTGGGAGTTGAGCCTCCAGGAACACCTGTGGGGGATTGTCTACTTCAGGCTAGATGAGGTAGGAAGACCTTCGGTTCCTGCTCCCCTCATCCCTACCATGATGACCTGGACCCTGAAACTGTGAGCCCAAATAAACCCTTCTCTCTTCTCCCCTACCTATCTCCCTCCCTCTGTCCTCCCCCCCCCCACTATTGTTCCACAATTTGCTCTAGATTTATGGTGTTTTGGGTAGGTTGGATGAGAATGGCCATAGGTTTCTATGTTTGAATGCTTGGTTCCAGTTAGTTGACAGTTAGTTGAACTTCTTGAGAAGTATTAGGAGGTGGGTTTTGTTGAAGTATCTGTGGCCTTGTTGGAGTTGGGGCTTCAAGGTTTCAAAAGTTTACTCCAGACCCGGTGTTTCTCCTTCTGTACCTGCTGCCTGTAGGCCAACAGCTCCAGCTCCATGCTTGTCTGCTTCACACCATGTTGATCACAGATGGACAAACTCTCTGATACCATAAGCAAGTCCCCCAATTCAATGCTCTCTTTTTAAAGTTGCCTTGTTCATGGTGTCTCTTCACAACAATAGAACAGAAACTAAGACAATGTTTATCATAGAAAGGACTTAACAGTGCCCGATGCTGGTCTACAAAATTACAGGAATCCAGACCCTGTAATCTGTTTGTCTGTCTTGATATCATTGTCAAACACAGAGGCTTGATTCCATTCAAGGACAGAGAACATTCTTCACAATAGATAGTCATGGCACACAGTTGACCTAAGTGTCTATCGTGGATTAGGAAATGAAGAAAATGATATACAATGAAATAGTGCTGTCTTATGGTCTTATTGCTGTGAACAGACACCATGACCATGGCAAGTCTTCACCAAAATACCACAAAAACAGTCTCTTAGCCACATACTGAAATTCTCCACTGAAACCGCTTGATCTAAGTCATCACATTCCAAATCACTCTCAGTAACAAAGTCTTCCATATTCTTACTAGGATAGCCCATTAAGCCCCATTTAAAGCCTTCCACAGGTTTCCAAATCCAAAGTCCCCAAATCCACATTCTTCTAAACAAAAGCATGGTCAGGCCTATCACAGCAACACCTCATTCCCAGCACCAACTTCTATTTTAGTTAGGGTTTTACTGCTGTGAACAGACACCATAACCAAGGAAAGCCTTATAAATAATTTAATTGAGGCTGGCTTACAGGTTCAGAGGTTCAGTCCATTATCATCAAGACAAGAGCACAGCAGCATCCAGGCAGGCATGGTGCAGGAGGAGCTGAGAGTTCTACATCTTCATCTAAAGGAAGCCAGGAACAGACTGAGCATCCTCAGGCAGCTAGGAGGAGTGTCTACAAGCCCAGCCCCTGAGTGACACACTTCCTCCAACAAGGCCACACCTTCTAGTAGTGCCACTCCCTGGGCCAAGCATATGCAAACCATCACAAGTGCTATGAAGCAACTTATGAGGCTAAAGAAAAAGAAAAAAGATCAGACCCCACAGCCTTTGTCTAAAGACTTCTTCCCTGTGACACCAAAAGAATGGTCCAGAAAAGAACCACAGGATTAGTTGGACTTCATCAAAAATGAAAACCCTTTGTTCTCGGAGGAACCCTGGTAGACCCTATGTATAGACATGGTGTGGGGCACACCTGTAGACCCAGCACTGAGGAAGCTGGGGTAGGAGGTCTTAAGTTTGAAGCTCGCCTGGGTCAGATAGTGAGGCCATCTCAAAAAGTAAGAGGGAGAAAAAAATAGACTTTGGGTGGGTGAAAAGAGAAGCCAAGGATCTGCAATCTCAAAACTCAAGAAAAGTTGGATAGTTAGCTGTAGTTGTCAATTTGGCAACTAAATCCTTGAACCCCCCCCTGGAAAAAGAGTCTTGCTACACCAGGTTGTCCTGTGAAGATTGTCTTAATGAAGTTAATTAAGGTGGGTGGATCTAGTCCACTATAGGTGGCAGCATCCCCTAAGCAGGGGGATGAATCAAGCAAGCCAGTGAGCACAGTGCATTCACTCTCTCTGCTTTCTGTGGTTGTGATGCGACTCCTCCAGTTTCTGCCTCGATGGACTGTGAGCTAAATTAACCCTTTGTTACCCAAGCTGTCTATTTGGTCAAGGTATTTTTTTTTTTTTTTTTTTTTTTAACCACAGCAACAGAAATAAAATCAGAACAAAATGTAGTGACCCGGTAGAAAACGACAGACTGTGTGAAGAAACATTTCACAGAACGGAGATGACAGACAACGGAAAGATGCCAGGCGTCTTCACACTCAGAAACACAAGAGCACAGGAGACAGCCCTGTAGATCCACTGGATGCCTCAAGCCATGAAGGTGAACTGTGCCATGTGTGGGCGAAAGGTGGCAGGGTATGGGGTACATGTACTAGTAAGAATAGGAGCAATACAGTCACTTTGGAGGACAGTAAACAGGCTTGGTGACACAGGCCTATAACCTCACCTGCTGGGAGGGGCTGAGGCAGGAGGGTTTTAAGTTTGAGGCCAGCCTGACTAATTTAAGGAGACTGTGAGTCACAATAAAGAAAAAGCGAGAAGAAGATAAAGCCCAACTTTGCCCCAATTGTGTGTGAATGTCTGGTGTCAGAAAACCATTTCAAAGTTTCTTGACAATTATATGCTCCCAGATGCTGTAGGAATTCCACTCCTGAAAAATTCAAGGCACGTGAAGTCACGTGTCCATGCCAAGAATCCCTCACGAGTGTTCGAAGCGGCTTCGGCTGTAATCACCCAGACTGGATGTTGTGCAGATGTTTGACCAGAGGTGACTGCACAGAAGAACTTTTAGAGTCCACAGCTGGTGGGGGGGAGAGGGATTCTGCTCGTCACTTCAGGGGGAGGCCATTTACATGTGCTCTGTCACCGAGAACTCTCACTATAATTGTGCTGAAAGGGCCTGTTGATACAAAATATAAACTGACTTGTGGTGACAGCCGATCGATGGGAAGAAGTGAGACAAGCAGAGGTTGCTAAGGGACCCGGGAAAGATTTGGGAGTGACGGACGGCTGGTTTTGTTAGCTAGAGTGTAATGGTAATTTGTGGGTGGATATATATGTCAGTGTTATATAACTTTACGTTTTAAGTATGCACAGTGGCTTGGAAATTATTTATCCATAAAGCTGTTGAAAAATAAATCACCACCAATTAAGGACATTGGGGAAAGAGATATTTCTGGGATTCAGCACACAGTAGGCATGCAACAAGCTGAGCTGTACACAGGCTTCTCAAAGTCTCACAGTGTCTTGAAAGCTTAACAAGTGAAGTGGCCTCTGTTAGGAACCAGAGGGGGGCATGGGGACCCTGCACTGCTCTGAGGCTCAGGTGTGGCACCGCACGGAGAGCATGGGGGGTGTCTCAGTTGCACCTGTTTCAGGTGTGGCACTCCAATGAGAGCCTCGGGTCTCAGCTGCACCTGGAATTCTGAGAGGATGGCAGCTGCTGTGACATTCAAGAGCCCAGATAAAGCAGCTGCTCACTCCCACAGCCACCTCAGGCGTCACGGGCTGGCCTCCTCGGTGGTCCGCATCCTCCATGCCCTGTCATCCAGCCTTTATTCCTTCCCATGGCTTGTTATTTGTGAACCCCCTTTCAGAGAAGGGGACACATTTCCTTTGTCATCTTACCAGCGAGGCCTAGGTTAGTCACACCAGGCAGTGTGACACTCCTTCGGTCAGCCAACAGAGAGGCCTGCGAGACCATGTCTTTTTCTTTCTGATTACAGTGGTTATGTATGCTGGCTAGGCTGACATTTTCTCTCCTGGAGAGATGAGGCTCTTTAGAAAGTGCTGATTTAATTTGGAACCCCATCAGGAGAGCTGCAGACCTAGTGGAGCTGCAGGGGAACAGAATTCTAGGTGGAGAAAACAGGAGGGTCGTTGGGGAAACTGTGAAAGAGAGGACACAGCCTGACAAAGATCACATGGTGAGTTGGTGCCACAGAGCTCAAGACCTGACTTTGCAGTTTTTGCTGATGCTGGCCTGCTCTTAGATACTGGGGTCCCAGCTCTAGGCTGGGTTTGGTCACAATCCCATGGTGAGAGCAGCTAACAGAAGGGAGCAGTGTGGGTTGGCACAAGAACAGGGACAGTGGCCTTTGCTGTCATGCCGGGGGGAGGGGCCTGAAACAAAGATTTTAGTCTCAATTGAGACCTGGAGTCTCCACACTCTGAGATGACATTGTCAGAGGCGCTTGAAGAAAATCAGACCCGTGTCATCTGTCTGAAAGATGTTGCCAACTGTTAACGCCTCCCGAAGGAGGTGCCATCTGATCCCACTCAGGGAAATGCCACGTTCAGGCATTTAAAAGTCAGTGTGATTCAGGGATAAACTTTCCCAGTGTTGATGAGCTCCCTGTAAGTCTGAGCATGGAGGGGAGGGGAAGACATAGGAGGAAGGGGGGCGTCAACACGAGTCTGCACTGTCCCTGTGACATGGGACGTCAAACATAAGAAATTGCCATCTCCCATGAAGCTTCTATTCTGGTGGTGGGGACACAGATGGGTGGTAATTCCAGGGGGTGACAGAAGGGAGGAAGGTGAGTAGCATCTAGCTGGGGGTGTGCCCAAAGGAGTGGGCAGGGGTGTGAACAGCTCAGAGGCAGTGAGTGGTGTTTCCCGGCTTCTAACAACAGAAAGGGGATGAATGTCCCCACTCACATTTGAAAGAATGTGCTGGCAACCTGACACAGGCTAGAGTCATCTGAGAGGAGGGAACCACATTGAGAAAATGTCTTGACAAGATTGGGCTTCAGGCAAGCCTGCAGGGCGTTTTCTTGATTGGTAGTTGATGTGAGAGGGGCAGGGCCATGTCTTGGGTTGGTGTGGTCCTGAGTTCTATGAGAAAACAGGTTGAGCAAGTCATGAGAACAAGCCAGTGAGCATCATCCCTCTGACCTCTACGTCAGTTCCTGCCTTCCCTGCCCGTTTAGGTTTCTGTCTTGACTTTCTTCGAGGTGGATTATTAGGAAGTGTGAGCCCGAGAAACCCTTTTCTCCCCAGCTTACTTTTTGGTCATGTTGTTTCAGCATATCATTAGTAACCCTAACTTGAACAGCATGGAGGAGGAATGTAAAGAGGGAGGACTGAGAGGAGGAGTCATAGGAGGACTACATGGGCAGAGCCCCTGTGATAGCAGCCGACACCCACTAGGGGCAGCGTGAGCACAAGGACAAGCCCTGGACCAGGCCCTTTCTTTCCTGAATAACCTGCTCAGGCTCCCTGTGGGCTAAACCTGGCTTGGGGCAGAGGGGCCCAGGGCCCAGGTCAGGGGTGCCAAGTGAAGTGAGGCTCCCAAGGGTGCCCCAAGGTTCGGGGGGGAGGGGATCGCACCGCAATGCTGCCGGTGACTGAAAGGCGGCTGGGGCATGTGCAGAACAGGATGGAGTGCTTGGGCTGATCAACTGAGGCAAAAAAACTGGAAGAGGTTAAGGTCCAGAGCAAAGGTGCTTACTCTGGCTGGAGAGGTTGGGCTTTAAGTTCAGTGGAAGGCAGTGGGTGGGTTCAAGCATGATGATATGGGCCAGATGTCTGTGGGACTATGATTGGTGGGGGCTGCCAGGACTGGGGACAGGGCGGACAAGGAGGCTGACATACTGGGCAGGTGTGCTCAGAGGCTGGGATAGGGCCCCAGGTAGGAGAAAGAGGAACAGGTCATCACTTGTGGTGGTGGTGACATTGGGGTGAATTTGGACGAAGAACCTTACCACTGGCTGATGAATCAGATGTGGGGACAGGGCCCAGGGGTAGGGAAGACACCTCATGGAGGAGGATTCAGGGAGATTTGGCAGGGCACCTGAGTTAGGTAATGGTGCAGAACATTGTGAAAAAGAATGGGTATTCTGTTTGTACAGGAAAGCTGAGGCAAATCTGAGGCTGTTCACAGTGAGGAGAGCTGTTGTGGTGGTTTGTGTGTTTGGTCCAGGGAGTGGCACTATTAGTCGAGGTAATGTTGGAGTAGGTGTGGCCTTGTTGGAGGAAGTGTGTCACTGTGTGGGTGGGCTTGGAGGTCCTATGCTCAAGCCCCGCCCCACTGTGGAAGAGAGAGTCCTCTCCTGGCTGCCTTCCCATCAAGATGTAGAACTTTGGCTCCTCCAGCACCATGTCTGCCTGCGTGCTGCCATATTCTGATGGGTTGGACCTCTGAACCTGTAAGCCAGCCCCAGTTAAATGTTATCCTTTATGAGAGTTGCCTTGGTCATGGTGTCTCTTCACAGCCATGAAACCCTAACTAAGACAGTGGTCCCTTGTGAAGAGAAGTGTCCCTCCTTGTAAAGGTGAGGAATTGGTCACGTGGAGTCTGAAGGTCACTTTTAATCTCTAGAGCTGCTCTATGTGTCCTGTTACAAGGATGCTAATGGTGAAGTAGGGGCAGAGGGAGGGGTCAGCATGGGTGGGGGAGGGCCTACACAACACTTGAGGGTCCACCCCCCCATTCTCCAAGGTGACCTCAGGGGCCTGGTCAGAGTTCCCAGGCTACTTTTTCAGGGGGGCTGGGGTCTAGGAAGTGAGAAAATTATATGGGAGGATTTTCTAAACAAACAAACCCTTTGCCGACACCTTGGGGCTGGTTTAGTATCCCCGGTGTACCTAGAGAAGGAGAGTCCAACTTGGTTCCTCATGTCTGGAAGGAAGCAGTGAGTAGCTGGACCAGCCCTCTAGCCCCCTACCCTTTGAAGGACATACTTGTTTGCTTTATGTGTTTGGCTGTTTTGTCTACATGTTTGTCAGATTTCCTAGAACTGGAGTTACAGATGGGTGTGAGCCACCGGGTAGGTTCTGGGACTTGAACCACAGTCCTCTGGAAAAGCAGCCGGGGCTCTTACCTGCTGAGCCATCTCTCTAGCTTCCTCAAGTTTTAGAGTTGATAGTTCATAACACCTCTCCTTAAAAAAAAAAGCTAGCTTGGATTAATTGCACAAAATAATGAGTTTTCTTGAAAAATGCACATACGTCATGCCCTGTGGTCACATCCACTCTCTGGCATCGTCCTGTCTTGTCCTGTCGGGCTGCTCCCTTTCTTCCCAATAGCCTCCCTTCTGATGCTGTCAGGTCTTTCTGTATTTTAACCCAGATTCCTAGGGTCTTAACATTTGAAAGCTGACATGAACACCGAGAGCTGCTGAATTCGCTAATTCATTCATTCACATATTCATTCATCCATTCATTCACCAATTCACATATTCATTCATTCATTCATTCATGTACATTCATTCACTCATTCATTCATTCACCATTCATTCATTCATTCACTCATTCATTTACCATTCACCATTTACTTATTCATTCGCCATTCATTCATTCACTTGCTAATTAGTTAATTCAAATACCCCTAGTGTACCCACTGTGGGCTGAACTCAATCTTGAGAGCCAGGAACATATCTGGGCACCAGATAGAACACTTAGGGGTGCCATGTTCCTGTTTTACAGAAGAAAAATCTGGGGTCAGGGAGGTTTAGAGATTCTAGGAGCCACACAGTTGGAGTTGACAGTAGGGAAGGGAGGAAGGTAGGAGGAAGAGAAGAGGAAGGGAGGAGGAAGGGAGGGATGATCAAATCAGGCTAAAACCAAAGCAGCAGTGCTTCGTGCCAGTGAGTCTGACTGAAACAGCATTGCTTTCAGGAATGTAAATTGTGTGTGTGTGTGTGTGTGTGTGTATGTGTGTGTGGTTATAGTTGGTTGAGGTTTGGCAAATGACATTCATGTGTTCTGATTTCAACTTGTTCCTCTGTGCAGCACCTCCTAGTGGCAAGAGTTATTTCTGACCCAATACCACACCCTAGAGCCTGGCTTTGGTACAAGACAGTCACAGCATAGCATTGACCCTGAAATTGCTTTCTGGAGATGCTCATGTATCCTAGAACACCTTGGCAGAGATGGAGCTGGGACAGGCTCACGGTTCCAAGCTTTCAGCACAGCCCCTGCCATACCCAAGCTCCCTTGTTTGTTTATTGCCACCACCAAAATGCTTTATATCACCTAGCACCTGGAGCCTGTCACTCAGTACAGTTAGGGTAGAATTGGACTCCAGGGACAGGAGGTCACTGGGGTGTACACAGTGCACTATGAGGACCCTGGTAGGAGGAGACAGTCTTCCACAGAGGTTTCTGTTCCTCCATACAGCTTCATTTATTCTCCATCCTTCCTGTCTTTTTGTACTCCGACCGGTGTCTCTGAGGTCACCTCCTAGACAAACCACACAACTCATGACCTTATTCTAGGACTTGTAAAGGGGGTCTCTGACACAGAGGTGTGACTTTCTCTGTCCAGAGGATCCATAGATGTAGTGGTCTTTCCCATGGTACAGTAGAGGCCAGAACCCCGACATAGGGCCCCAGCTCCTTCCTCAGCATTTGACAGGTCCTCAGCGAAGAAGAAGAGGACAGAGATTGCTGGTCCCTGCAGAAGTCATGCTGAGTCTTGAGCTCACCCTGCCACTTTCATGACCCATTGCAGCCGCTGTGGGCACTGTACTCTGATCCTAGACCCAAGGCCAGGGAGGTGCAAAGGCCCCTTGAGTCCATACTTCCTGGGAAGCATACCATCCGACCCAGGGGACTAAGGAAGAAGTGGAAGAGGCTAGGAGTGGGGTGGCATCCTGTGAAGGGGAGAGAGCATACTGTGGCCAGTGGCCTGGGGTGGGTGGGCTTTTCCTTGGTTCTGAGGCTCAGAGACATGACTAGGCAGACTTCAGCCACTGCCAAAGTGGCATTTTGATTTTGTATTGGGGATTAAACCCAGAAAGCAAGGTAAGGGCTCTCCCACTGGACCAGATCCTCTAGTTTGCCATACAGCAGAAGACACTGAGGCATGGAGAGGCTAGCAATGAGATGAAACGATCTCCAAAGACTTGGAAGCTGGCAATCTAGGGGGCAACTGTGAGCCACTCTGGTTAGATGTCAAGCCTCCAGGCCAGAATCCTGTCAGCCTTTCTTCTACTGTGTGACCTTGGGTAAGTGCCTAAACCTCTCTGAGCTTATCTTACGGAGCCTGAGAAGTCATAGTATACTTGCTGGACAGAACATCGGGGAGATACAAATCCAGTGACTGAGATATGCTGAGCTCAGTGTTGGGGACTTGTCAGCCATTGTCAAGGAGACTCTGGTCTTGAGGATTAGCTGTGCCCTTCTTGTCCTGGGGGTTGGGATCTTTAGGGGAGTCACATTTTTTGCAGGCCCTCCCTCTTGCTCCCCCTTGCTTCCAACTGGGGTGAGGGTAGGGGGATACCATTCAGTTCCAAATGTTCCTTCCCTCTTTTCTTCTTCCTTGAAAAACAACTTCACTTAAAAAGCCATCTGGGAGGATGGATGGCCCAGGCGCATTTTGTAGAATACATTTTCAGGGAGAAGAGCCAAGAAATTAAAGGCACAGCATTTAGGACTCCAGACTCATTAGGCCCCGTAACTCTGACTGTGGGGATTGTATATCCGAGTTAGACAGTTACTTCCTATCCCCGCTGCCTGATGTTGTGAGTTTGTTCTCATTTGTCTTCCAGAGGCTGGTCCCGGTGTCTGAGGTTCATTTTCTCCCTCTAGATAAATCTGTCTGTGTCCATCTTCCACCAGGGACAGACTGTACCCGGGACCCTCCCATGTTAACTCTCCCCTTCATCACATTCACCTCCCGACTTGCTGGTGGCATCCCCTCTGCCTTAGCAGGGTTCTTCTGAGATGGCTTCCAAGGCCAGCTTGAGGCCTGTGGGGCCCTGAGGAGTGGACAGTTTCATCAGAAGGCCAGGGGACAAAGCAGCGGAGAGACAAGCAGCCTGAAGTTCAGAGGCTAGTAGACCCAATCGGAGTCCTGGCTTTGAGGTGTCAAACCATCAGCCACTGGCTTGCCTTCAGCTTTAGTTTCTCCATCTGGAAGATCAGGTGATAAGATAGCCTCTACTTCCAGGGTTGTCATGGAGATGTCAGGACACAGTGTGTACTGAGGACAAAGTTCAGTGTCTGGCACGATTTGTACTTCATAGACAACAGAAGTCAGCAGAGTTGGCTTGTTCCCCTGTGTGAGATGTACGGCTCCAGAAGTCTGTGGTTAAAGATCCCAGGCTCTTGATTTATTCAGCCGGGGGCACCAACCACTCTGAGATTCTAAGGCTATAGGATATTGTGACTTAGGGCCTTCCCAGGATGACAGGAGTGGCTGAGCAAGCAGAGAGGAGAGATGGTGGGGGCTGTGTCTTTGACGACATCAGACATCAGATGGTAGGAGTCTGTGGTCCTGAGAAGAGCATGGCACCATGAGGTTTTACAGCTCACTGTACCGAGAACATTTTCAGGTGACAGCTCAGGGAAGTCACAAACTTGAGGAGCTCAGAGCCACAAGAAGCTGGGCTTGCAAGGACAAGTAGTAGAAGAGAGAGTTGCATGGGGGAGATGGAGCCCACACACACTTATGGGTCCCTCTCAGTATTTGACTGAACATGGATTTGGCTAGGCTTGCCTGAACAGTGAGCCTTGTTGCACTGTGAGAAGAAGGTACCAAGAAGCTCATTTGAGAGTGCTGACCAGACCATGGCTAGCACTGTGTTTGGCCAGGAGCCATACTGGCCACCAGCTAGTGTGAAAGGCATAGACCTCTTAGGGCCTGGGTAAAGTGCTCTAAGGATCTCCTATCAGTTGCAGGGAATAATTGGCTACATAGGAATGATGCCCTGGGCTGCCTAAACTTGTGTTAGTTTTCTAGGGCTTCCTGATTTCATACCCCACAAAGGGCAGGAGGCTAGGACTGGGTGCTGAGGAAGGCGTCTGCAGATAGTTCTTTCCAGGACTCCCAGCAGTGTTCTGAGCCGCTTTCAAGCATTTCATGTTCACAGTCCCTGACCATACTGGGGTCATAGATGCTCCACTTTCCTGTGTTTCCCCCATTAGCCTCTATTTTCACATAAGCCTGTTTCTGAGGATACTAGTCCCAGACTTAGGTCCCTTGACACTCTACCCTCATCTGGACCAATGACAACTCCAAATGCCCCGCCTTAGATGGCGGCACATTTGTGAGGCAAACACGAAAGTTTGAGTACATTGTTCAATAGGATTGTGTAAATGCTGCATAAAATAATACCCAGGGACTGAAAAGGTGGCTCAGTAGTTTAGAATGTTTGATGTTCTTCCAAAGGGTCTGAGTTCAGTTCTCAGAACCCATGTTTGGTGACACGCAACTGCCTGTAACTCTGAGCCCATAGAAATCTGACATCCTCTTCTGGACCCCTTCCTGCTTTGGCACTTATGGGTGAACACACACACACACACACACACACACACACACACCACTCACTCATACACATAGACACACAAATTTTAAAAACATCCTTCTTTTAAAGTAAAACTCAAAAAAAATCAATTTATTTCCAATTAAATTTTACCACAGAAAAAAGCTCAAGAATATTTATAGAAATACAAAGTATCCATATATACAAGGTTAAATTTACAGTGTCTGACACCTTACAAAAGATTACCAGGCATGCAAGGAGGCAAGGAAACACAGCTAAACGCCAGAAGAGCATTATCTTTAACTGAAACCCATCTAGAACTGATACCAAGATAGATTGAAAAGTCAGGAACATAAAAAAATGTTAAACAGCATCCAGATGTTCAAAAATGAAGCAGAAACACAGATATCACCGGCAATCTGAATTTGAGTTCTAGAGATGTACAGTTAAACTGTGAGGTAATAATAATTATTTCAGATGAGATATATAGACAAGAAAAGATATGGAGAAGACTTAAGGCCATTGATGATCTCAGAACACATCAGGAGCCCTCCTACAAACAGACAAATGGAGATCCTGATGTGGTGGAGAGGATGTATAGACATGCTTTGAAGATGTGATACTTGAAATGCTTTCATATTTGCTGAAAATCTGCAAGGTGTTGTAGGTTCAGGAAATACAACAGAAACACCAGTGAGGTTACCACTCAGATCTTGATGTAATGGAAATATCTGAAAGGCCACCAAGAATGAAGCTGTGCATAGATGGAGTAGCAAACGTGGTGGTGGTGACAGCTGACTACATCTCTTAAGCTATGGAAATCAGAAGACAGTGGAGCTGTGTGTTTGTAAGAAAACTCATCCTAGACTTCTCCAAGTAAAATGCTTTCCACAATGAAGGCAAGAATGAAGACCTGCTCAGACACACAAGATTAAAGAGCCAATCACAAAGCATGATGGGAAATGGCAGGGGATCAGCATGAAGGGATCGGGTCCCCAAATGACAGTGTACTTATTGGGCTTTTGTTTGTTTGTTTTTTTTGTCAGATTGACACAAACTAGAGACATCTGGGCAGAAGAACCTTATTTGAGAAATTGCCTTTATTATATTGGTGTTTGGGCTGATCTGCTGGGCACTGACTGTCAGGAAGTGGATTGATGTGGAAGGCCCTCCATGACTTCTACTTCAGTTCCTGCCTCCAGGTTCCTGCCTTAAGTTCCTTTAGCAATGATCTATAATCTGTGAGATAAACAAACACTTTCTTACACAAGTTGGTTTTGTCCAGGGTCTTATAACTGCAACAGAAACCGTGTGTGTGTGTGTGTGTGTGTGTGTGTGTGTGTGTGTGTGTGTGTGTGTGTGTGTTATGTACTCTTCAGCTGCACACATGTTGAGGCCAAAGGTCAACCTTGCAGTCATCCCTCATGAGTTACTCACTTTGCTGTTTTTGAGAAAGATTATCTCACAGGCCTGGAATTTGCTGATTTGACTAGGATGACTGGCCAGTGAGCCCTGGGATTCACCTGCCCTTGCTTCCCCAATCTGGCATCACAAACACATGCCACCACCACCTTTAATCTATCTATCTATCTGTCTGTCTGTCTGTCTGTCTGTCTGTCTTTCTGTCTGTCTATCTGTCTGTCTATCTATCTATCTATCTATCTATCTATCTATCTATCTATCTATCTATCTACAGTTTCCAAGGATAAAATTCAAGATCTCATGATTGCAGGGCAAGCTGACTAAGCCACCCCCAGATGCACTATTTATATCTTTTAGGAGCCATTAGGTATTTGAATAATAGTCACAGTACCATATGATAAAGCTTATAATGTCTGTGCAAATAAGACATATGCACTAGGGCCAAGGCTGAGAGGAGAGGAGTGGAAATTCACACTATTATGAGCTCCTCCTACCTGCTTTAAGTTCTGGGTGGACCACGTTAACAGCCCCACCTGGGCGCCCTCAGATTCACGAATGAAAGACATACATACACATTAGCTTATTTTTAATATGCTTTTTAGTTCAGTGGCCAGGCTCTCCTAAGCCTCTTATGGATAATGTGTCCTTATCTTCACTCCCAGCTCAACACCTTAAATTTTGTTCTTTACTTAGTTGCCCTGTTACTGTCTCCTTGTTCAGGCCCCTAAATCTGTCCTCAGCTTAATTATGTTTCTAATCTGCTGCCTGCTGCCTCAGACCCAGCTGGGGAAGTGACCAAAGGCCACTCCACCCAAGATCTCACATGGCTGGTAGCTCTTTCTCTTTCCAAAGCATGGCAAATCTCTTCTCCTCTCCTTTGTCTGCTAGTCTGCCTGCAGGAAACTGGAAGTCTTGCCTATCTTACCCAACCGTTAGCTGCTAGCATCTCTATTGATTGACTAAAAGCCAATTGGGGAACAGGACCTTCAGTGTTTACACAGATTACCAATCAAAGCATCAGAACTACCCAGTACATCTCACCTTTTCTGTCCAACTTTAAAAAAGAAAAACCTCTTCTCTCAGACATAAATTGAACAAAACCATAACAACTATGTAAATTACACAGTGTAATACACAATTAACCTCCACTCCATCATATCTGTCAATTAGATAAAGTACTCCGCCGTCATTTCTAACTTAAAGAATTAGAATTTTATCCCTGGATTATGTTTAGATTTTAATCTGTCACACCATCTGAAAACCATGTCTTTTACTCTATAACCTTTCTCTTAACCCGTGTTTGATCTTCAGGATCCACACGGTGGAAGGAGTAAGCTGGCAGATAATGTGGCACATGCATTCCCAGAAACACACACACACACACACACACACACACACTAAAAAAAACAAATAAACAAGTAAAAAAATAAGTAAAAAAGAAAAAATACAAGCAGAAAAAATTAAACAGAAAAATAAAATAAAATGAATCACAAAAGGACTAGAAAATTTGCTGCTTCTTTACTCCTTTCAAATGGATTTTGTGTTCGTCTGTCCATCCTGCTGTTTCTAAATCCATACTGAGGAACTACACCCTCTTCAGACTTACACCCTCCTCAGCTCCCTTGTACTCCAGCCCCACCCTCAACATCTGACCCCTATTTCTGTTGAGATTCTGTCCCAGGAGGCTGGTTTTGATTCTCAGATGAGATGGGCTTTTTTGCTTCCATGTTTCTTTGTGTTTAGGCAACCATCTCTCTCTCTCATTGTCACTGGGAGAAAAGCCTCTGTCCTTTACCCCTTGCTAAGATCACCTCAGGAATCCCTTTAATCCCCTTTATCTCTGATTGGTCAGAAGTGGACCACTGATGAGACCACTGCATCATCTTCATCACCATCATCCTTATCATCATCATCATCATCATCTTCCGACAGGGCCAGTGTGTCAGTAACTGATCAGGGGACTGAGTCAGCTCCCTCCCTGTTCTTACTTCTCCTTTATCACATACACTAAGAGCAGTCCGCTCTGAGGACCCCACCCACAATAGTGAAACCAGGTGAGAGAAAGCAGACATCTCACCTTGATCTCCAGGTCTGTCTCTACCGTATCACAGCCAGCAAAAGAGATCCAAGATCCACAGGGTTCATAGAGGCCTGGCTGTGCAGGAGTTGAAAGCAAGGTGTAGAGAGGCCCTTCTGTCTCAAAGCCAATGGGCTGCCCAGCAGAGAGGGCTCACCGGGGAGCTTGTTAGAAAGGTGTACTCTCCAACTCCCTGCCAGTGCTCCTGCATGCTAGTGAGCAGCCAAGTGGCCCAGGTGTGCACAGATGTCCAAGACTTGATGCCAAACAGTGGTTCCCATTGAGATGGGGCATTAGCAAGGACTGTGGTCAGCCCAACACACACTCCAGACTCAGAACCTCTGGCCCTGACACCTTTCCGATGGCTGATATTCTAGTTTGTAGTAGAGTTGGGAAGGACCTGGCACATGACGGGCAGATTGGTTGAGTGAGCTGCAGATGGCAGATCTGTGAGGTAAGGGAACAAACCACATTTCGACTCTGGTGGTTGTACAGATCAGCAGCTTTGGAAAATAAGATGGAGACACTTACATGCTGTGTCAGCCTCAGGATTGAGGGACTTCATCCTTGGGGACAGGGCTCAAGGGGGCTTCCAGAGGCATTGTGTGCTGGGCAGAGAGGAGAGGGCACAGAGGTAGATACTGGTAAGTCATGATACAGATGCCATAGAGAATACCTCAGTATCTCTAAACAAACCATGAATGTTTAGGGGGTCCATGAATGGGCATGAGCGTGCCACCTACCAGGGCTACTTCTTATCACCCCACCTTCATATTTCTTGTATTTCTCAGTGTGAGGATGAACCCAGTGCTTTGCAATGCTGAACAGGTGCTCTGTCACTGAGCTACATCCCCAGGCCATGCTTACTTATTACTCTGCTTATGGTCATTAACATTGATACCTTCTGTGTCATTGCTGTCTTTAACTATCTCATCATCTCATCACTATCACCATCATTAGCATTGCCTCCATCACCATTACTACCAAAACTATCACCATTGCTACCATCACCATTACTACCATCACCATCACCATTACTACCAAAACTATCATCATTACTACCATCACCATCACCATCATTAATACCATCATCATGACCATTACTACCATCACCATTATTACTACCATCCCCATTACTATCATCACCATTACTACCATCACCATCACCATGTTTATCATCATCATCCTTATCATTACTGCCATCACCATCATCATAACCACTCTCACCATCATACTTATTACTGCTGTCTCTACCACCATCACATCACAACCATCAGCATTCTTATCACTCTCACCACCATCTTTACCATCACCATCCTCAATATCATACCATCTTATCACTCTCATCATTGTTACCACTATCACCATCATTGGCAACACCATCATCAGCGCCATCACCATAATGACCATGACCAAGATCCCCATCAGCATTATCCCATAATGACCACGACCAAGGTCACCATCACCATAATGACCGTGATCAAAGTCAACACCATTACCATCACCACTATTTGTCACCAGTCCAGGTCCATGTTGTAGCCACTTCCTGTGTCTACATAACTTGCACATCCTGATGTAAGCCCCATGAATCAGTTTGAGTGATGTCATGAGCCTGAAGTTCATAATTTGACCCCATAGCCTTGTAACATATGTCAGTGCTCAGAGGCTACTAGAATGGCAAAGGACACTGGCCATTTTGTTGACATTGACTTCCAAGGCCCAAGCATTTTCATGCTCCTGAACCTCAGGTTGTCCAGGGCAGACCTCCCCCAACCCCTGCCCTAAGGGTTTTCCTTGACAGGTCTAAGGAGGCTAAAGTCAGCTCATTCTCTGCCTTCCCTGGGCTCCCCATCTCTACCTTCTGGCGTGTGAGTAACGAGCGTGTGCTCTGACCTCACACCTCCTGATTTCCCACTGCTTCTGTCCCCATAGTCCCCAGCCCAGGGCTTTCACCAAATGAATACCACTATACGGTGATGAGATGAGGGTTCAGCCAGTGAGCCCTGAAGCTGGGCATGATGGGAAGGTGGGCCATGGAGACCCTTAGCAGGAAGAGCATGGCTCCAGAGCCTGTGTTTTTTTCTGTCTTCTATTTAGACAGCCACACCAGATCATGACAGCCTGGGAGGATGAAACTATAGATATCTCATTCCTCATGGAATTTATAGTGTCCTTGAGTTCATCCCATTACTGTGAGGCTTACAAAACTGGGGAGGTGGTGCCTCGCCACAGGGAGTGGAGATAGGGGGTGAAGGTCAAAGTTACCAGGAGGCAAAGATAATAAATAGCTTAGGGGTTTGAGTTGTGACTCGCCCAGAATAGGAGATTCCTAAATTCTAGGACTTGAGAGTCTCTCTGTCCTCTGAGAACCAGGGAGAAGCAGAGAAAGAACAGCCTGAGAATTCTCTGGAATCTGAGAGTATCAAGGGCTGATTTCTGCCACTCAGTTTTCTGCCAAGTCTCTGGACAGAGGTGAGGTGCTCTGTCTCAGGCTAGATAGTGAACTAGGCTGAGGGGGATAGAGTTGTGGGTCAACAGACTCCATTTCTAAAGGTGAGAAAAAGGTGGACTGGTGCAGTCAACCATTAGCCACACAGCCCAGGCCTCACGGCAGTGGGCACAGGGCTCTGTGCCAGGGAGAGCTAAAGGAGGTAAGCTCCTGGGAAGGAGTCAGGTGTCACTCCAGGGTTTTTACCTTCCTTCTCAGTCATCACTCTTGTCACCATCTCTCTGTGATCAAACGCTTGTCTATGAAGGTAGTTTTGGGCTGAGATTAATATGTAAATCAACACATCACTAGGATTGGGTGACCGGCAAGGCCCGTGAGCCTGGTCCAATCAGCTGGAGGGAGGCCATAGAAAGAAATGCTCCGGCTTCTCCTAAGAAGGGTCTTCGTGGGAGGTTTGGCCAGCAGGAGCTTGGCTCTGGAAAGTCCCCAGAGCACAACTGCTAAGCTGATCCTGGCCCCAGCCTCCTGACCATGACCAAGTCCTCCTTGAAGAATTGGATGAGGTGGCCGCTTAATAGTATAAACCAGTTTCTCTAATTCCGCCTCTATGCTGGCTCTGGCTTGCTCTTCCTGTCTGCCACTTCCTCTCTAGATAGGTATGTATTATATTATGTATATATAATAAAACATACAACACAAAGAATTATTAAAAGCTTGTCCAGGGTAGATTCAATTGGGTGTGGATTATATGAGAGGCACACATGTGCTTGTGCTTGAGTATACACACACACACACACACACACACACACACACACACACACGGGGTGGGATTGAGGGAGGAAAGGGAAGGGAGATGGAGAAAGAGAATCTTAGGGTTTTGCTGCTGTGAACAGACACCATGACCAAGGCAATTCTTATAAGGACAACATTTAATTGGGGCTGGCTTACAGGTTCAGAGGTTCAGTCCATTATCATCATGGTAGGAGCATGGCAGCGTCCAGGCAGACATGGTGCAGGAGGAGCTTCGAGTTCTACCTCTTCATCTGAAGGCTGCTAGCAGAATACCTTCCAGGCAGCTAGGGTGAGGGTCTTAAAGCCTATGCCCACAGTGACACACCTACTCCAACAAGACCATACCTACTCCAAGAGGGCTAAACCTTATAACAGTGCTACTCCCTGGGCCAAGCATACACAAACCATCAGAGAGAGAGAGAGAGAGAGAGAGAGAGAGAGAGAGAGAGAGAGAGAAAGAGAGAGAGAGAGAGAGACCAGGTCTACAGTCCAGTCCAGTGTCTCTCCCTCCTTGGCATAGACTTCCAGCAACTTCCCCTGGGAGTCCTCAAAAGTTGACCCCAGATAGCCCCTCACAAAGTGCAGGGTTCTTATTTCAGCTCCATCTTCTACATGGCAGAGCCCTAAAACAGCTGCGTCATTACTCCTCTGGGGTGTGGTGGGAATGGTGGAATGTCACTTATGACCTTGGCTTAGCATCATCAAGGTCCCTGTTTCACCTTCTCTTATACCCTGAGGCCCTCCAGTTACCCTGAAGCACATGCTCACCCTCTCTCTACAAGGGAGCTAGGCAAGGGAGAAAAGCCCAGCTCCCCAGAATCAAGTTCCCACCTCCCCTCCCCCAGCCCAGCAGTGGCAGTCAGCTTGCTACCTTCCCCTTTAAAGGCAGCAGTCCATTAACACAGGGGGCCTTGTTTGTGGCTATAAAGTTTTAAACTCTGCATCTCGTAGTGGGTGGTTTCTAGTTACACCAGATAAAAATGGAGCTGGCTGGAAGAGATCAAGGAAAATCAATAAGTAATAAAAGTCGCTGTGTGGAAAATGTATCATCTCCAGGGCAGGAGGAGCAGGTGTCAGCCCTGGGAGAGCCCCAGCAGGTGGCTCGGCAGCTGGGGAGGGGAGGGGGATTATGAAGGAGGCTGTACCAGCCAGATGGCTCTGTGTCTCTGAGCTGATGGGATAGAGTAGCAGGGAGAGAAGGGTGGCTTACAGCCTGGGGTATGGTCTGCTGTGGGTGGGGGGGAGGTGTGGGTGACACGGTACAGATCCTTGACCTGGGCCACTGAACAAGTGGCCAGTGGCATGGACATGAGACACTGTGGCTACTGGGTGTCCTCTCTGGTGTTCTAATGGGGCTGACCACAGAAGGACAGATCTGGGCTCTAGGGAAGAGCTCAGCTTGTCTTCAGCTCTAATTGGTTCCCATTCAACATCATCCCCCAAATCCTCCACCTAGGATTTGAAGACTTGTTAAGATGGCCAAGAAGTAGCCCCTCTGCAGAGCAACATTTATGGGGTTCAAATTAAACACATCACTTTATGGATTACATTTAGATTCCTCAGAGCCCCATGAACAGAGGCTGTTATGTACCCAGTACATGGATAGGAAAACTGAGTGAGAAAGAGGTTCACCCCAAGGTCACACAACTCATGGACTTCTCCCCCCATACAAACACACCACCTCTTCTACACAGCTGTTGAAAACACCTTGTGGTAAGCCATCTTTCCCTTTGATATATTGAAGGGGAAACTGAGGCCCAAAGAGGGCAAATGACTTGCATATTAGTAGCCAGGGCAAATGTTTTGATTTTGGCTTACTGTTTCTTTAATTGTAGGCTGTTGTGTCCACCTTCTCCTCAGATAAGGGCAAGGAAGTGATGTAGAGGTCAGAGGAGGACAGATAAGGGGGATCCTAGGCAGCTTTAGGGCTGCCAAGAAGGGATGATGCTTGTGGAAGGTAGCAGAACCTTAGACTTCATCCCCTCTCCCCAAACCATAACTCAGAAGTGCCTCCTTTACAAATGAGAGCTGGGGTAGAGCAAGCAGGTTAGTGATGGTCATAGCTGGTGCTTTATTAATTAGGCGTCCCGAATACATTAAACCGGGGCATTTAATTTAGATTTACGGGGATAATTTAGATTTATGGGACTAGTTACCACGCATTAAGTAAGGAAATGCTTGTTGGTTTCATAGGCAATAGTTACTGAAGCACTTGAAAGAAACCAATAAAAAGTTTAGCCACATCCTGTTAGCTCAGAGATGAGGGATCCTGGGGTGGGGCAGGTGTCCCGCAGGGGCGGGGCTTCCTGACCACACCATCTTGTCTTCCTCCTGGCGGGTGTTTTGTACATGCAGACACTCTGCCACAGAGGAGGCCGCGCTCAGCAATGCCGGCTGTCTTCCTGCATCCTTGATGTCTGGGCACAGTCAGGTGGAGCCACGTGTGGGAACTTCTGTGACAGGAGGCAGCGACCAGCATCCTGCTCTGACTCTGGAACTTGGAGACCCTTAGGAGTCATCTCTCTGTGTTCTCTCTTCCCCAAAACGTTGAGCTGAAGAGGCTTTGATGGATTCTAGAGGTCCCTTGTCTTAGTTAGGGTTTTACTTCGGTGAACAGATACCATGACCAAGGCAAGTCTTATAAAGGACAACATTTAGTTGGAGCTGGCTTACAGGTTCAGAGCTTCAGCCCATTATCATCAAGTCAGGAACATGGCAGCATCCAGGCAGGCAGGGTGCAGGCAGAACTGAGAGTTCTACATCTTCATCTGAAGGCTGCTAGTGGAAGACTCACTTCCAGGCATCTAGGGTGAGGGTTGTAAGCTCACACCCACAGTGACAGACCTACTCCAACAAGACCACACTTCCTAATAGTGCCACTCCCTGGTCAGAGCATGTACCAACTATCACAGCCCTGAAGGGTTCATGATTGGTGGCCTTCAACTCATGTCTGTCCTAGTGCTGGTCACTCATGTGTGTCCTGTGGCTGTGACTTTCTGATCTATTCCCTCTCCATTACATGGAGTTCTGTTCTCTCTGTCCTTCAAAAGCCATAGGGATCCTGTGGGCAGGATCTGTTCTGAGCTCTGAGCTGAAGGGAAGCTTGGATCAAAAGAAAACCTGAGGCCAGTCCTAAGGGAGTCACAGCCCAGGAACACAAGTAGCAGGCTGATTAAGTCCAAAGATGTCTGTGAATTCCAGGAGCTTGGGGAAGAGGGCTTAGGGGGCATCTTCTTGATAGTGCTTGATTTGAGAAAGGCCACCCAGCCTTGTGGTGGCAGGTGTGGAGAGCCTCAAGCTGTGTTCCCATCTCCACAAGCAGTTGGAGATCCTACAGTCACATGTGGCTTTGACTCTTGTGGGCATCTGCCTTTTCTATATCCTTGAACTCCAACCTCGTCAGATGCTCCTGTGAGTCTGCCCAACAAATCTCTGATTGTGCCCAAGAATCCTGAGCAGGGTGATACCAGGCAGCGACTCCCAGACTCCTCACATCAAACAAACACACACACCACACACATATATGACACATATATACAAACCACACATACATCATACCCATACATCATCTTCCCACATCACCCCCCTGTTCTCACCTTTCATCCCCCACCTTCACCCCCGCCACCCTCACCCTCCACTCTCACCACACACACACACACACACACACACACACACACACACACCATGCACCACACACTCCACACCCCCGTACCCATCCCCCACCAGTGGAGCATGTCTAGAATTGTTTCCTGAAAGACTCATGTGTTAAAGGTGTGGATGCCAGTTGATGGGTTTGGCGGGGGTGGGGGGTAAGTGTGTCATGAGGATTCTCACTCTGTCAATGGGTTTATCCATGGATGCAGTCATAGATGAACGCTCTGTTAGGAGGGAGGGCCTGGTTGGAAGAAGCACCACACATACACTACACCACACACACACCATGTCATGTCATGAGTTAGGAGGATGTGTCTCATTCGTGCCCCCTTCCTGTTTTACTCTCTGCTTCCTGGTCTCCTTTAAGTGAACAGCTCTGTCTACTCCCTACCATGTGCCCCCCCCCCACCTTGTCCCTGTCCCTGCTGCAGCCATGGGTGAGACAGGGCCAGTGTAACTGCTGCCCCAGTGGCTGTCATGCCAACTACTCCTAGCACCTGAATCTAAGGGAGCCTGCAATCAAGGAGAACCTGCTTAACAACTGCCGGTCCACATTGTTCCCAAGAGAGGAGAAGCCGAGAGATACTGGACAAATGGCCAGCCCAGTGGGTGAGGACTTAGCTTCTGTGTGAGGCGCGTCCTTCAGTCTTTCTGTCAGCGTAACACCAAGAGTCTGTATGTGCAGACATAGCAATCCCATTCCTTGACTATGACCAGAGGCTGCAAAGTCAACTTGCTGACACCAGCAGGCCCTTCCCCGTGAGCTGTGTTCCCCTAAACTCATTTCTGACCTTGAACAAGGGCCTCTCCAGCATTCTCATCTGTGAGGTGTAGGTATCTGAGCTGAGTTAGCGGGGCTGGGCACCAGTAGACGGAGAGAGGCGGGGTCTGGGGCCCTGGCTACGTCTAATGCGTATTGGCACATCACCGGAGAACAAGCTCAAATGTCAAGCCGCCCACACCTCAGCCCCTTAATGAGTTCTGTATATCCAGGTTAATGTCGCCCTTGGCAACGCTGATCTGGTCTCTGTTCCCTTCAATAGGCTCGCTCTACACACTGCTCGCTGGACAAGAGATCGGCTCTGTGTACTCTGGTCTGGGCGAAAATAGGCCCTTCAAATTATAGTCACTGTGAAGATTGGATTTGTAAGCTCTGGGGCCTTGCTAGGCCGGAGTGCTGGAGCTCCGAGGATTGTTCTGTTTGGGTTGAATTATGAGCTTCAGAGTGTTGGAATTCAGGCCCACATGGCAGGGGTTGAGGGGCCTGGGAGAATCGGGGGGAGGGAAGGTACGGGGGGGGGGGTTGTCTGGGAAAGTTGGAGAGGAGTGGCTGGCTAAGAAGGACTTCTGCTTTCTCATCTTGTCATGTACACCCATGTTGGTTACTTGGGCTTCCTAAGATGATTCTCTTCCATGTAAAGTATAAATTATACTGTCCAGGGTTGACACATGCTGTTTCCATCCCTGCCCCTCCTCCTTCAGGTAAGGGAGGCCCCTGACAATCTGTGGGTACAAACACCAACACTTTCTTCTTTTCCTATTTATTTATTTGTTCGTTTGTTTGTTTGTTTGTTTGGTGAGACAGAGTTTTACCTATGCAGGGATGACTCTGAATTTTTGATGTTCCTGCCTCTACCTCCCTTTTTCTAGGCTTGCAAGCAAGTACCACTACCAACAGTTTCTATGGTGCTAGGAACTGAACCCAGGGCTTCAGAGACGCTAGGCAAGCACCCAGAGAGCTGTGTCTCAGGCTCCAGACATTGTTTCTAACCATAGACCCCCTACCCTGGATCCCTCATTAAAGACAGTCAAACATTAAAGATGGGGCAGGAAGCTGCAGAGATGGTTCAGAAAGCAAGAACATGTTATCTCCGTAAGCAATGGGACCAGAGTTCAATACAGAACCTAAGTGAAAAGCCAGGGCATGGCTGCACACACCTATAACCAGGGGCGTGGTAACCACCTGAATGGCTTTTGGTGCTCAGTAAGAAATCTTGACCCAGGGGAATAAGGCAAAAAGAAACAGCTAAGGCTGAGGACAGACTCCCAGTCTGCACAGGTGAGCAGTCATGCGCACCTGCTGTGGGGGCTGTTTACTAGGGCAGGAGGTGTCCTGTCAGCATCTGCCCAGAGTTTTTGTGCAGATTAGAGACACAAGGAGATCAGTCGGTGGACCCGGATACCGAAGGCAGAAACAGACGCCAGTACATCACCCCTGAAGAAGTGTATGCGGCAAACCGTAGACAAATGGCTACTGGAACCTTAGAGAATCAGAGAGGGGGTCCACACATATGAGGGCTAAATGCAGGAGCACCTCAGTGTGGTGTGTATTGGGAGAGGTGGTATTGAAGATCAGGAGAAGCCAGGACTTCACCCAGTCCCACCTGCAGCTCGGGGTGTGCCTTTCCTCACAGTCAACAGCAGGTCGTAAGGCTCCAGCTGGATGTCCCGGGTTAGGACTTTCATTCTCAGAAAAAGTGCCGGAGGGGAGGGTGTGGTTGGAAGTGTGTGGGTCAGACCTGGGCTATACTCAATCTTGTTTAGAGAAGCATCTCTCTGCAGAGGACAGTGGTCACCCTGGAGCCTCTAGTGTCTGTCCCCAAGGACCTTTACCATTGTCTCCCCTAACTCTCTCCACTCCCCACCCATGGGCACTCTTTGAAGCACTCCCACAGTGGCTTTGCTACGTGCCTCTGTAGTGACGAAAGCCATGGAGCTTCAAATTTGCTACGCATTAGTCTTTCAGCTGGTGTGCTCGGGCTTTCTTTACGTTAAGATATAAACTCTTTCTCTAGCAGATCTGTGGGCTGCTCCCCCCTTTCTGCTGACCATACTTTTGACCCTCAGGATGGTATCCTTTGGAGTATGTGGGTTTTTAATTTTCATGAAGTCCAATTAGAGATGCGATTGTCTTCCTAATTTCATTTCCGATGTTCATTAGTAGTGTACGGGGATCCACTTAATTTTTGTTATTGACCCTGCAGCCCATAGCTTTTAAGCCTTTATCAGACCTCATCAGATCGCTTGAATTCCTTAGTGTTTTCTGTGTAAACGGTCCTGCCATCTGTAAAAACACACATTGTTTTTTCCTTTCCTGCCTAGCTGTCTTTTTCTATGTCTTTTATCTTTTTCTTTGCTGCTACCCCTCCAATCCCTGCAGTGCCGGGGGAAGGGGCGGTCCAAGGCTCCTCCTTGGTCTTCTGTCAACATGAGGTCCTTAGAGAAACTATAGCTTCTTGGGGTCTATTGTCTCAATGGTCTGAGAGCTGAAGAAAGGGGTTCAAGTATATCTTAAAAATATCTTCATTTCTGGAGCTGGATAGGCGCTCAGTGGTTAAGAGCACTGACTGCTCTTCCAGAGGTTCTAAGTTCAATTCCCAGCAACCACAACAACAACCATGGTGGCTCACAACCATCTGTAATGGGATCTGATGCCCTCTTCTGGTGTGTCTGAAAACAGCTACAGTGTACTTATATATAATAAATAAATAAATCTTTTTTTTAAAAAAAGGAATATCTTCATTTCTGTCACAACCTAGGTACTGGCCAACCACTTTCCTCTCCTGACCCCATCAAATGCTGATCTGGTAGAAACCTCCAGCCAGGGACTTTTCAGTTGAAAATGATCCCAGGAAGCCACCTAAGGGGTCGAGGCTGGACCAGGCGACACCGAGCAATCTGAAGCTACCTCAGTGTTACTTCGTGAATCTTGCTGCTGTTTGGTTGGTTGGTTGAATGATTGACTCAGGGTATCAATGGAGCCTAAGATGGTCTTGACCTTGTTAGGAGCATCAATGAAAACTGTAGCTCTCACGTCAAAAGGGACTAGGGATAGTCCATTCTGGAGCTCCAACTGAGTGACCAGAGCCTGGGGAGCACAGATTCAGGTTGCCCTAAATTCCACATTTAAACATGATAAGAGTTTTATGAAAATTTTGTAGTAACAGAACAAGGAAGACCATAGACCAATGTACTTTTCAGATGTATTGGTGGGAGGGTCAGGCAAATGGGTTAGAGAGGCAGTGGGGCAGGGGTGGGTGAAGTTGGGGTTGAGTGGGGTTGGGGTTAGAGAGGCAGTGGGGCAGGGATGGGTGGAGTTGGGGTTGAGTGGGGTGGGGGTTAGAGAGGCAGTGGGGCAGGGGTGGGTGGAGTTGGGGTTGAGTGGGGTGGGGGTTAGAGAGGCAGTGGGGTAGGGGTGGGTGGGGTTGGGGTTGAGTGGGGTGGGGGTTAGAGAGGCAGTGGGGTAGGGGTGGGTGCGGTTGGGGTGGGTGGGGTTGGGGTTGAGTGAGGTTGGGGTTAGAGAGGCAGTGGGGTAGGGGTGGGTGGGGTAGGGGTTAAGTGGGGTGGGGGTTAGAGAGGCAGTGAGGTAGGGGTGGGTGGGGTTGGGGTTGAGTGGGGTTGGGGTTGAATGGGGTGGGAGTGGGATAATATCTACTGCAGGTCTCAGATGCTATCTGATAACATTCCTAGCCTTGGGTGGGTAGAACCCAGAGGTATGTTAAGTCAATAAGGCTTTGCTGGTTCCTTACAGGGATGTTAGCTCAGACATGGAGGTGGGTAAGGAATGGCAATTAAAAGGGGGATACAGACAGTCCTAGGCACATTGTGATCAGGTTCTGGACCTGCAACATTTCAACCTCTCCACAATTACTGAATCAGTCAATCAACCTGGGAACTTTTGTTCAGGTAGGGATGAACTTGCATTCTGGATGCTTGACCTCCCTGGTGCTGGGAGACAGGCAGGAGCCATTGTACCCTGTTGTGACCTGTAAAGTCCCAGCCCTTAGCAATGGCCAGTCAGGCTGCAACAGCAGGGTCAAGGCTCATAGAGATAACCATGCAGAAAATAGATAACCTAGCCATCCTGTTTGTCAGGTGGTTTTGCCTTCATGTTCGGTTCCTGCAGATCATGTCAGAAATGCAGTTTTTAAAATATTAACTTGCTGACCCGTATGAAAGTTCCCCAGCTTGCTGTAACCACAATAAATACCCCGCACCCCCAGACTCGAGGCTCTCCCTTCTGGCCCATTTCGATAATGATGGTGGTGGTGGTGGGTGGTGGTGAGAGCCCTTGCTCGGGAGTTCATAATAAAGATCCTTGTGTGTTTGCATTGAAATTGGCTCCTTGGAGGTCTTTGGGCTCTCTGTGACTTAGGAATAACAAGACCCCCATTCTAGGGCTACTTTTATTTCCTTCCCCCGATATTCATTCTCAGTCTCTTTCAAGTCTCCTGCCCTAGAGCATGAAATAAGCCACCGCTGTGGTTCCCTGCACCTTCTTTCCCATAGCCCTTTGCAAGATCCTGTGGTCAGACAATACCTCATTTCTGATTCACTGGAGGTTTGACTGTGGACAAGTCCTAATTAATATCTTTGTTCCTGAACTCTAGGAACTGCCCGGCTTAGAGTAAGAACTCAATAAATATTTGTTGAATTAATGGAAATGTCCGTGGAAGACGACAAGACTTCCCCGGCACTGTTTGTTCTTCATAGGAAGACAAAGACACCAGCCACAGCAACAAAAGTCCGGTGCTGGCATTTCAGAAAAATGCTTATAACCTCTGTGTTGTTTAGCGTCTAGGAGGAAATGGCTGTCTTGGCAAGGTGGGGCTTTCCTGAGGGAGGAAAGTAGAGAATTTCTAGAGGCACTCCTGCAGGAACTGTTCTACTGCTGTGGAGAGACCAAGGCAACTCCTAAAAAGAAAGTGATAGGTTATTTTTCCACCGCCTGGGAAATGAGCAAATTCAAGCCAGATTAGAATATCTTAAAGGCAGGTTTATTGGGAAGCTGCTCTTGGGCAGGGGAATTTACTGGGCCCAATGACAGAGCACAGGGAAGTTGCCCATGGGGAGATAGGTGTGGGGAGGGGAAAGAGGGCCTCTGGAGAAAGGGGGGATGTTTGAATTATATAGGGAGAAGCCTCTGGGGGAAGGGCAGTCCAGCCCCTGGGTTGGAAAGTTCAGAGTTGGAAGCAGGGTAAGCAAGATAAGAACTGAGGGATGCTGGGAGAACCTGGAGGCCAGGTCTGCTTGGATAAGTAAAATATGCACCTCAGTCCCTTGTCCCCAGTCTGAAACCAAACAGGACACATTTAACTGGGGGTTTGCTTGACAGAGGATTAACACATGATCATGACAGTAAAAAACAGAGGATGTAGCTCTACAGCCTGATCAGCAGGCAGCAGGCAGAGAGAGACACTTGGCCTGGACTGGGCTTTTAAAACTTCTAAGTCCTACCTCAGTGACACACTTCCTCCAACACCTACTAATCCTTTCCAAGCAGTTCCAAACTGGGGGCTAAATATATGAGCCTATGGGGGCCCACTCTCCCTAAAGTCACCACAGGCATCAAGATCACAATATGAATTAAGCTATGGACCTATGACCCTTGTTTCCATGACAGGGGGTGCCTAGAAACTCCTAAGTGTAATAAAACAGCACAGGTGAGAAAAACCACCCTCAAGGCTGAGAAGAGAGTTCAGCGGGTAGCGTAGCATGAAGAACTAAGCTTCTATTCCCAACACCCACTGGAGGCTGGGTGGGGGCAGTGGTACATGTCCCTTATCCATGTTATCCAAGTGATGGGATGGTGGTCAGATGGATCTTGAGAGTTTGTTAGCCAGTCAGACAAAATGGCAGACTCCAGGTTCAGTGAGAAACTCTGTGTCAAATCATAAGGAATAGGTAATAGGGGGAGGCATTTGCTATCTGACTCTGGCTGCTACACATGTGAGCATGGGCGAGTGTACCCTAATTCACAAGTGTAAACACATCTCCAGATGATGGAGAAGAGCTGGGACCGTGTAAGTGATGGAGACTCTCATTGGCCCAGGGCCTATGAGCTTTAGACCTTTCCCACATCTCTGACCGTTGGTGAAGGTACCGTCTTAACAAATGGTCTCTATTTCTGCCCCTATTCACAGGGCTCTCAGAGACACAAGAATCTGGAAATCTTAGCAGGTGCATTAGAGACTCTGATCCACACCTACAACATCCCACTCATGGCCTTTGAGGGAGGCAAACTTGGTATGTGGTGTCCTGACCAACATTGCTGTGTCATAGAACCCAGTGTGTCTCCCCTAGAGTGTCTGCTGGGCAGAAACTTCCCAGCCCCGGGCAATCTTCCTGTGCTGGCTTCAGCTGACAATAGCATATTCTGTCATCCATGAAGAGACTGGCTGTTCCCCTGCATCACCCCAGGCCTTGGGTGCCGCAATGTCTTAACCCCGGCTGCCAGCCCAGCTTTGCCAATGTTCCTGATGTACTCGAAGGCACTGTATGTGACTCAGACATTTCAAATACATTCCATTGTTGGCCTGGCTGCTTTCTCCCCCTGACCAGGGGCCAAACCTGAAGCCCTATGCCTTCCCTGACCCTCTGGTCAGGTGCCCCTCTGTTACTAAGGCAACTGAACCTCTCTTTGATGGGTTCATAGTCTCGTTAATAAAAGAATTGAAAAATGGGCCAGGCAGGAAGCTTGAGGACAATTTTATTATAAATTGAGGGAAAACAACAGGCAGGAGAGCTGTGTCTGGCTGCTGTCCAGAGAAGCCGGATGAAGAAGCGAGAAAGCCATGCCATTTTTAAGAAGCCACTCGGTGGACGTGGGTGGGAGAAGAGAGGGTTGATCTCAGAGTAGGCCCAGAGTATTGTGGAGAATACCCAGGCTTTGGCCAGTGTCTAAAAGAAAAAGATAGGAAAAGAAGAAAAATGAAAGTCACACTTTTCCCAAGTCAGAAAATTGAGAGGGCTCAGCAGAGTCACATGGAAGATGTTCCTTAAATGGCTGCAGCAAGGAAGGCTTCTGGGAGATATATGTGAGATATCCCACACAACACACAACATATATCAAAATTCATAATATATACTATATAATCTATAATTTATAATACAATATTCGATGTTCTTTTTCTTTTTTATTAGATGTTCTCTGTATTTACATTTCAGATGTTATCCCTTTCCCCCATCCCCTCCTCCCTCCCCCTCCCATTGCCTCCATGAAGGTGCTCCCTCTCCCAACCACCCTCTCCCATTTCAGTGCCCTGGCATTCCCCTACACTGGGAAAACAAGCCTTCGCTGGACCAAAGGTCTCTCATCCTATTGATGCCAGAGGATGCTATCCTCTGCTGCATATGCACCTGGGCCATGGGTCTCTCCATGCAAACTCATTGGTTGGTGTTTTAGTCCCTGGGAGCTGTGGTGGGTTTGGTTGGTTGATATTGTTGTTCTTCCCATGGAGTTGCAAACCCTTTCAGCTCCTTCAGTCCTTTATCTCCTTCACTGGGGTCTCCTTGTTCAGTCTGATAGTTAGCTGCAAGCATCCTCCTCTGTATTAGTCTCTGGCACACTCTGGATGATCTTTTCCCGATCTCTGCTCTCTATTTGTCCCTTTATTTCATCCCATGAGTGTTTTGTTCTCCCTTATAAGGACTGAGGCATCTACCTTCTAGCCTTCCTTCTCTTTGAGCTTCATAAGGTCTGTTAATTGTTTCTCGGGTATTCCCAGCTTTTTGGGCTAGTATCTGCTTATCAGTGAGTATATACCATGAGTGCTCTTTTATGACTGGGTTACCTCACTCAGGATGATAGCTTCAAGTTCCATCCATTTTCTTAGGAATTTCATAAAGTCATTGTTTTTAATAGCTGAGTAGTAATCTATTGTGTAAATGTACCACAATTTCTGTATCCATTTCTTTGCTGAAGGACATCTAGGTTCTTTCCAGCTTCTGGCTATTATAAATAAGGCTGCTATGAAAATGGTGGAATATGTGTCCTTGTTAGATGTTGGAGCTTCTTTTGGGTATATGCCCAGGAGTGGTATAGCTGGGTTCTCACATAGTACTATGTTTAATTTTCTGAGGAACCGCCAGACTGATGTGTAGAGTGGTTGTACCAGCTTACAACCCCACCAACAGTGGAGGACTAAAGTTCCTCTTTCTCCACATCCTCACCACCATCTGCTGTCACCTGAGTTTTTGATCTTAGCCATTCTGACTGGTGTGAGGTGAAATCTCAGGGTTGTTTTGATTTTCATTCCCCCAATGACTAGGGATGCTGAGCATTTCTTTAGGTGCTTCTCAGTCATCAGATATTCCTCAGTTGAGATTTCTTTGTTTAGCTCTGTACCCCATTTTTAATAAGGTTATTTGATTTTCTAGAGTCTAACTTCTTGAGTTCTTTGTATATATTGGATACTAGCCCTTTATCAGATGTAGGATTGGTAAAGATCTTTTCCCAATCTGTTGGTTGCCATTTTGTCCTTTTGACAGTGTCCTTTGCCTTACAGAAGCTTTGCAATTTCATGAGGTCCCATGTGTCGATTCTTGCTCTTAGAGCATACGCTATTGGTGTTCTGTTTAGGAAAATTTCCCTGGGCCTATGTATTCTATGTGCTTCCACACTTTCTGTTCTAATAATTTCAGTGTACCTGGTTTTATGTGGAGGTCTTTGATCCACTTGAATTTGAGCTTTGTATAAGGAGATAAGAAAGGATCGATTTGCATTCTTGCCGACTGCCAGTTGTGTCAGCACCATTTGTTGAAGATGCTGTCCTTTTTCCATTGAATGATTTTAGCTCCTTTGCCAAAGACCAAGTGGCCATAGGTGTGCGGGTTCATTTCTGGGTCTTCGATTCTATTCCATTGATCTTCCTGCCTGTGTCTGTACCAATACCATGCAGTGTTTATCACAATTGATCTGTAATACAGCTCGACAATATTCTTTTTTTTTAAAGTCTTAAGTTTCATTTATTTTTACTTATATGTGTATGTGTTTATGCCTGCTTGTCATGTGCTCTGGAGGTCAGAAGAGGGCACTGGATCCCTTGGTACTGGAGTTGTAGGCAGTTGCGAGTCACCAACATGGGTGCTGGGAACTAAACCAAGGTCCTCTGCAAGAGCAGCAAGTGCTCTTAGCCTTTGGGTGATCTCCCCAGCTTTGGGTCTGTAATGTTCTCGTCTTGGGAGCAGATCTGAACGTCTTGTCTTCACTCAGGGTCAGAGTGGACTCCAGTATGGTGTAGAGTCTCTAAGGTACTAACGCTTGCTTAGCTACTTACCACATTCTGCGCCATATCCACATGCTCACTGTCTTGGTTGTCCTCAGCTCCTCCCTCCCACCCTAACCCTAACTGCCATGCAGAGGCAGGGGCATGGTCAGGGACACACCGGGCATGCGCAGTGCATGTGTGGATGCATACACAGGAGGAGGTCAGAGTACAACTTTTGAGAGTCAGATCTCTCTCTCCTCCCACTGTGGATTCCGAGAGTCAGATTCAGGGAGTCAGGCTTTTCCAACAAACCCTTTACCTGTTGAGCCATCTTAATATGGTTACCACTTTAAGGCTTGGACTCAAGAACACTGAGAGCTAAGGGGAAGCTTCCAGAAGCGATTTTCCTGTTTAGGGCTCAGGTGGGTATTTACCCTTACAAGACAAAGTGGATCAGACGCACTCCGCTGCCCAGAGCACCCAAATCTGAGACATCCTAGGAGTGACTCTGCCTTCAACAGACAGATCTGCTCCCCACTTCAGAGAAGCGCAAGCTAGTTGTGCCTAATCACCCCTCTGCCTGCATTCGCATGCTCTGCAAATCTCAAGTTGCACACGAATGCTTTTTCAAAGAGCCCTATCTTCTCCAGAGTGCATGACTTTTCCAGATTCATCGCTCTTAACAGACCTGGCACGAGAATGAACAAAAGATGCTCTCATTTAAAAAACAAGGACAAAGGAAAAGGCTGTCGGCTGGGAGAGAGGCGCTGGGCTCTCAGTGCCACGAGCATCAAAGCTAGTGTCTCATTTTGGCAAATGACTCTCTCCACTTTTCTGTTCCTAAAAGGCAGAGGGTGGGGAGGTGCCCCGTGGCGTGCCGGCATCTGCCATGTGATAGAAAATGGGTTTTGCAGTGGAGTCACAAGAGGACAATCGTAGATGCTGAGGATCTATTTCCACAGACAGAACCTCATAAAGCCGAGGGCAAGGAGCAGAATCAGGGGCTTTGGGGTTCCGCATGGGAAACTCCGGAGCAGTACCCCAAGGGTAGGACACTGATGGACAGGTAGTGACAACTGCTGTTGGTCCTAGACACCAATTTGAAAGGCTCTTCAGATGTCACCACGGCCTGGGATGCAGAACACCCTCTGTCCTGTGTGGAAACTGTACAAGGAAGTCCTTGGTGAGGCTCCATTTTGCAGACAAGCAAACCGAGGCTCAAAGGGAGGGGCTTGTTCAGGTCACATTGCTGGAGATCAGACCTCTGACTGCTGAGTTGTCCTGGTTTAGGGTGACTGAGGAAAGAGTCCCACATCGGGCATGTCTGTATTTCTGGTTCTTTGGTATCCCCACTGTAGTCCTGAGAGGCAGCCTTCTTTCTTACCCAGCCCTAGGTTTCAGAGGATTAGAGAAAGCTGGCCAGACAAGACTCCTGTGTGCAGGGCAGTTTCAGTCTCAGCTAAGGGAGAACAGTCCCTGGGCGTGGCTCCATAGCTCCGCCTCCTTCTGGCCCCGCCCAGCCCTAGGAAACTGCCTCTCATCCTGATACTACTGCCTAGAAACCATCACAGCTTCTGAGCTGCCTGCTGAGCTGACCCAGGCCACCGCTGTGAGGTATCTTTGCCCATCCAGAGTCCCTGCCACTGTGGTGACAAAGGGCTGATACACTCGTTCCTACCAAGAGGAGAAAAAGATGTGATAATTCCTGGGTGCCTTTCAGGACAGGGACCCAGCTGCCGGACCTGGGCTGCGGTGTTCAGAAGCGTGTTGCTCTGGTGAGGGACTGGGGTTTTAGACAGAGCTACCTGACACTTAACCAGCTTAGCTCCCGTCTGGCTGTGTGAGTTTGGACAGAACTTCTCTAAACCTCCATCCTGCTGTGAGGTTATGGGGCTGGGTTATTTTTGGAACCTTTGTGGCCCGATTCTCTCTGAGTCCCTCACGTTTGACTAGGTGTTCAATTTCATTTTCACAGCCCTGGATGACCAGGGTCCAGGCAATCAGAGGCTCATAAGAACTTGGTTGGAATCCTTCCAGGGATGCTAGCCCAGCTCCCATCCCAATGGGCGGCATCTCGTTCCCTACACATATCCATGTACCAAGTCTTTTCTCTAAAGCTTTGGAGCCTTGCAGACTGTAGTATGTTCTCCAGGTCTCTGTAGCAGTGACCCTTGGACCTGAGCCCCACCTGACTGACCCAGCTACAGCGGCCCCTGCCATACACCCTAAGTTCTGTCGTCTGCAATCTGTCTGTCCCACACCCTGACTGCAGCACCAGCTGCCAGCCCAGCTTTCAGCAGGACAGATATTAGGACGATCCAATGGTTCCTGCTTTCTATAGTGTGGGAGATGAGAATCTGAACCCAGAGTCCACCCTAGAAGACACCTGAGGCCCAAATCTGTTTCTCCTCACCAGCAGGGCCAGACACCCACCTCCTGTGTCCTGCCACATGAAAAAAAAAAAAAAAAAACCAGCCCCTGTTTTGGCTGTCTTTAAATTGTTCTTCCCCAGGCCAGTTCTTCCCATCTTTCCCCAGACTCTTCAGCTGCCCACCGCTGAGCTCTCTCCTTAATGCATCCTTTTGTGAGGCTGCAAATTGCTTTCAGTTCCATGAAGTAACTCTGGGGCTCTGCATAAAGTCAAATCCTCAGGCCTAGAGGACAGGCTTGTCACAGGCTGTTCCTTTCTTCACAGCCAAGCACAGGGGCCATTGTTGAGACACAAAGGAGATGGGAAGGCACCTTGAGTGTGGCAGAAAGGTTCCCTCCTGGAAGGCTGTAGATGCATTACAGGGCACGAGCCAGCCTGGGAGGGAGGCTCTTCTGTGTGCACGTGCCAAGGTCTCCACGCTCATCAGGGAAGAAGATGCCACGTGCTCATTGTGATAACCTGATTAGAGCTCATGGTCACTGAACCCTTCCTGTGGGCCGGGCAGAACTGAGCAATTCAGTTCCATAGACCTCAGAGGAACTTATGAAGTAGGTCTCGCAATCCCCCTCTGCAGACGGCACTGAGGCTTACAGAAGTCTCCACCTAGGCACCTTCAAAACACAGAGTAGGTGGCGCCAGCATGTGTAGGTTCAGCCCCAGCGTGCAGCTGAATGTTCCCACAGCAACAAGACCAGCCACAGACATGAGGGACACACTCCCATGTCACTGGTAACACTCTCCTGTACAGCAGGGAGTAATAGTGACATGGCATGTGTACCTTTGTGACTGGCCACTCCTGTTCCCCAGGATGCCTGAGTCAGCCAGGCCAGGCCTATGACACAAGAAAATATAAATAAATAACGTCCAAAGAGATAGCCCAATTCTGTTAATTGAATGCTTTGCATTATGGGAGAAGAGAGGATTTTATTTCAGGGGACAGATGCTAAGGATACGGGACAAGGGAACGAGGACAATAAGGTAGAAGATATATGTATACCTGAGGCATTCTGCACTGCCTCAGGGTATAGTATGAAGGTTCAAAGAGAGGCCAGAAGCATAAGGAGGTTCAGCCTCCAAGCAGTCAGGGGTCCCCCCCTCCCCCAGACCTTGGAGTCAAGACAGAGCTCTATTTTCCCCATTTTAAAAAACTGGTTATTTTATTTATTTACATTACAAATGTTATCCCACTTCCCAGCCTTCCCTCCACAAACCCCTGACGCTCCCCTTCTCCCCCACCAGAGCCCTATTTTCAAGTAGGCCAGTGCCCCAGCAGCACAGATGTGTTCCCACTTCAGCACAGACACAGTGAAGAACTTCCTGGTCCCACTGGACAGTGAATCATACCTTGGCCCTTAGCAGAGGCACTGGATCCAAGATCTCATTACCTGTAGGGGGCAAAGTCTGTTGTGGTAAATATTAAAAGAATTCTCAAACCCTTCCTATAGCCCACATTGTCAAACCATATGGCATCAGCGGGGTATATTCACCTCAGAGGCGGCTGGTTCCAGTGTGGCATCACACCACATTTCCCCCAGGTATCCTCTGACCCCAGCGGTCTCTCCGCCCCCATTGCTAGCTGCCGCCTCTCCTAGCTTCCTCTCTGATCTCTGCTAGCTGGAACTCTGCTCACATTCCCTGCAGCCTGGTAAAATCAGGACTCTAGAGGTCCCAGCAGGAGCTGGTCTCTCAAGACTCTGGGACCCACTCTGGTCCCCCGAGGCTCTATGATTCGCTCTGGTCCCAGCAGCAGCTGCCCCACAGACTCTGCTCACACCAGCCTGACTAAATTAAAGCTCTAGAAACTTGTAATTTAGCAATGATTTTCTCTCAGTAATATATCTCAGTAAATTTACATTCCACAAAACATCCACACAATAGCCAAACTGATATGATATAATTTGCCTACCTAGACAAGACAGACTCATCCTATAAAAATCCATTTCTTATAATATATTCATAACTACCTGTGGCTATTCAAAGCCACAGAGAGATGGGTCATCTTCGTCCTCCATCTTGCCCCCTCCTCTCTTGGCTTCTCCCTCCTTTCCAAAACTCTGTGCCCGCCTTCCCTTTTTACTACCCCATCACAGGCTCTGTCTCATCTTGTGCCTGCCCTCGTATATATCAGCAGAAGTCCACAGGAAGGGCACAGTGGACAACTGAGCAAAGACAGAGCTTTGAGCATGTGCTCACCCACCGTGGACCCTTAGAAGGGAGCAGGAACTGTAGCTGGAGAGAGGCTTAGAGGTCACCCAGTGAGTATACAAAAGACGGGTTTTATCACGATTTTGCATACATGCATACTATGTATATGGTACACTCCCGTTACTTTCTCTGTTGCCTCCAAACTCTTCACAGATCCCCTTTCCCAGCAGCAAGAGAGAAATCCTTCTGGTCCATTTTCAATATGAGGTGTGCTTGGATGTAAGAGTACCACCTGAACAAGGTTGCTAGGCACCTCCCTTGCTGGGTGCTGGTACCCACTTTTCTCAGAACTTGGAGGGATGGAAAGTTGGAAACAGATGCTAAGAGGCCAAGTGACCCAAGGTCCAGTCTATTTATTTGATGAGGCTTTGCACTCAAAAGGAACAGGATGGAGAGTCTGGGAAGGGGGCTATGCTAGAAGAACTCAGAGATCCTACCTCTCTGAGTACCAGAGCTTGTGGGAAACAAGGGCAGGGATTTCTAACCATCTAGGACTTTAAAAACTGCTGTCTTGTGCCAAGTGGTCAGCCAGCCACTTTGGCCTTTTTCTCTTCTTGTTCTCCTTTCTGCACTCTGTACACTCACCAGACCTTCGAGTTCGTTTTTATGAAGAGAGGGTTCTGTGTCTCCTGTCTCTGTGTCACATTGCTCCTACTTCTTGTCATATAAGTTTATATAAATCCACTCCCTGAGTGAGGAAAAACATGATCTGTCCTTCCCGACTCCTCCACGGCTCGCTCTGGTCCCCGGTCTTCTCCATCTTCAGTCACCTCATCTTCTAGCTCAGTCTCCCTCCGCTTGGTCATACACACGTGTGTACTGTGGAAATCTAGATCTGAAGTGTGAAGGAGAGCACATGGCATTAAACAACTCTCCACCCCACTCCCCCAGCCCCCAGCCCACGCAGTCCCTCCTACCCTCTCCACTCCAGGCATCCTCTGGGAGGTCAGAGGCTTCTCTTCTTAGGGTGTAGCCTCAGCTGCAGTTCTGAGGAAGGCTGTTCTGAGGCTGCTAACAGATTTGCAGAGGAAAAGGCTCCCTTAAATAAAACTGACATAGGGCACTGAGATTTCATATTTCTTGTTTTCTATGCAACAACACAAACATCTCAGGCAGGTAGCCACAAGCGTTTTTTTCTTCCTGACTTATGGGCCTGAGTCACCCGCAATGGGGTGGGGTCTGTCTCAGAATCTGCTTCTCAGCCCTGTTAGGAGCCACAGGTTCCATGTGCTGGCTAGTTTTTATGTCATCTCGACACAGTTAAAGTCATCTGAGAAGAGGGATCCTCAATTAAGAAAGTGCTTTCATAGGATTGGGGTGTAGGCAAGCAAGCTTGTAGGGCTGCAGATCTTCCTAACATTGCAACCCTTTAATACAGTTCCTTGTGTTGTGGTGATCCCCCAACCATAACATTATTTCATTGCTACTTCATAGCTTTAATCTTGCTACGGTTATGAATTGTAATGTGATTGATCCACAGGATATCTGATATGCGACCATTCCGAAAGGATTGTTTCATCCCTTACAAAGGGGTCATGACCCACAGGTTGAAAACTACTGCCATAGAGCATTTAAGCATCAGTGATAGGTGGGGAGGGTACAGCCCATGTGGTGGGCCATTCCTGAGCTGGTGGTCCTGGGTTCTATATAAAAAAAGAGCAGGCTGAGCAAGCCATAAGAGTCAAGCTAGTAAGCAGCACCCCCCCCCCCCATGGCTCTGCATCAGCTCTAGGTTCCTTTGTCTTCTATGATATGAAAGACTAAATGCCTTTCATGCACAGCTGGTTTTGTCATGGTTTTAATCATAGCAACAGAAACCCTAGTTAAGGCTCCCAGTCATGGTGGAGACGGTGTGGTGACATCATTTCTGCCATTTTCACAATGTTCCAACAGGAGCAGGGCAGAGGGAGGCATCACATTATTAGTCCATGAAAGAAAGCAACAGAGAGAAAAACTTGACCCCTCCCTGCCCCACACCCTGTCATAGCCGAAGATTCAGCCCCCTCTTGAAGAATCAGAGTGCCCTCTTTGGGAGGGGCAGAGATCCCTAAGTCTTTCCATATTACTTAAACAGCCCAAACCCCTGCCCTATGGCTGAGGATGTTCACGGCTTTTCCTATTGTCTTAGTTAAGGTTTTATTGCTGTGAAGAGAAACCATGACCAAGTCAACAATGTGTGTTTTTTTTTTAAAGATGTATTTATTTATTTTATGTATGTGAATACACTGTAGCTGTCTTCAGACACACCAGAAGAGGGCATCAGATCCTATTACAGATGGTTGTGAGCCACCGTGTGGTTGCTGGGAATTGAACTCAGGACCTCTGGAAGAGCAGCCAGTACTCTTAATTGCTGAGCCATTTCTCTAGCCCCGCCTCCTGCTCCAGGGCAACATTTAATTGGGGCTGGCTTACAGGTTCAGAGATTCAGTCTATTATCAAGGTGTGAGCATGGCAGCATCCAGGCAGGTGTGGTACAGGAGGAGCTGAGAGTTCTACATCTTTATCTGAAGGCTGCTAGGAGACGACTGGCTTCTAGGCAGCTAGGATGAGGGTCTTAAAGCCCATGCCCACAGTGACACGCCTACTCCAACAGGGCCACATCTTCTAATAGTGCCACTCCCTGGGCCAAGCATTTGCAAACCACTACACCTGCCATTGTGTTTCCTGAAGCTTTATGTCTGTTTGCATCCTCATACCTTGGCCTTTGACTCTGGAAGTTTCTCCCATTTCTTTCTTGTCTGTGCTCTCTTCCCAACTCATGTGACCAGAAGCTTCTCCCCTGTGGCTAATTTGTACTGCTAGTTTTGTTGGATTAAAAACACCTAGGGCGTTATGGAGGCACAACTTTTGGTACATCTGTAAGTGAGTTTTGACTGCGGAGGGAAGGCTCATCAGTTAAAATTGGGCAGCTGTATCACCCCATGTGCTGGGACCCTAAACTCAATAAAAAGAAGACAAGGAGAAAGCCACCAGAGCCAAGGAACTCCTTTGTGTCTCCTGATAGGCATCGTGAACCAAACCACTCTCACTGCTGTGTTTTCCTGCTAAGAAGGACCGGATTCCTCTGACTTATGAGCCACGGCAATTCCATCCTCTTCTCTTGAGTCCCTTGGGTCACTCAGGTACTTTGTCACACACAGCCTTTAGCAGAGCAGCTAACACATGTGCAAACCTGGCTGTTCCGCCCTCTCCCTCTTCCTGTGCTTAGCCACAGGTGCCTATTCTGTTTCTACATCTTTTTTTTTTTTTTTTTTTTTTTTTTTTTGGTGTTACAAGAAGCTGCTGAAAGTTCTTAATAATCTCTTCCAACTGTCATGAGAGTCTTCTCTCCCAAGCCTGGCTGGTGAGCTCTGGAGGCCCTTAGGAAATTATCCACCACAGTATCTCCCAATGGAGCAAGCTTTCAGGCATGGTGGAGGGTTTCTGCCATTCTGTGGCTCGCTTCAGCATGAGGAAAGTATGCCAAGAGACCTGATATTTCTGAGAGTTTATCTTAGGTGCTTGCCCCCACCTCCTGCCCATGGTAGGTGGAGTACTCTATATTTGTTTCAGGGTGGCTGTGGCTGTTAATGCAGGACCCTGGCATCACCAGAACACTCTCAGTGTTGGGTCCCATTTCCTCTGGAGAGTGCCCTCACCTTGGGGTCATTCTGTAAGTACTGTACATCTTTTGAGCACCCAGGAGCCACTGTTGCTGATTACATCCAGGAAGCAGGGATGAATGAGGTCAGGTGAGGTTTAGGGCAACCACAGTATCTCTAATTCCTTAACTTACTGCTTCCCACCTCTGACTACACTCATGGGGTGTCTGCTGATCTTGAGTCAAAGAGGGATGGTGACTGTGACCACTGGCTACACCTCAGGCTTCTCCTGGGTCACTGAGATGGGTCCAGAATACAGCATGTGGCTTCTGGGCTCCAGGTGTGCACTCCCTTCCAGGTGCTTGTCCTTGTCCTTGTCTTTGACAGCACAGGGACCTGGAAGAGGTCCAAGCTTTCAGACCCTCTATAGAGCCTCCTGCCCACCCACTATGGCCCTTAATGCAGCTGTCCATCTATTCTAGGCCTCTCCGTGGAGTGGGGAATGACTTCCCTGGAGAAGCGGAGTGAGGTGTCTGTGCAGGGAAAAAAACAGTGGACCTGGGTCAGAGTCTGTTCCTGTTGCTGTGACTTAGGACTCAGTTCACCATTGTGAGGTAGTTACAGTCCTAAACCCCTTGCAGATCTATTAGCAGAAACAGGCAGACCTTAGAAGTTTATATGTATACATATTTACAAGTATATGCACATCTATACACACCAAATACACAAACCTATACACACACGCATATATGTATATATGCAAAAATATTTACACACACCTACATGTATACATGAATCTAAAAAACACGTATGCACACATTCATACACCTACACACACATTAACAAATACATATATCCACACACCTACACACAATGCACATACCTACATGCATCAAATACACAGGTATGCATATCTAGCTATATGTAATTGCATGTACACATGTTCACCCAAAACATATCTTTACACACAGACATATCTACACATAAATACACATGCATGGACACACCCATATATACATTTACATATGTATACAAAAACATGCACACACTGACACGCACACACATTTATACACATACTTACCTGTAGGCACACACAGTTATACATGCCCACACACATATTTATAAAAGGCACCTATATTGTATCTAGACATACACATCTACATACAGTCTCCCTGAGACTCAGTAGCACATCAGACCTTCTGGATCTTTGACCTCTTCTTCTGCTGATCTCCCCAAACTTCCAAGGGCTTCCAAGGGCCTCCAAGACCCATGAACAATCTATGTACTACCATTGTCTGTTACCAGGTTTGCTTCCTGACCTGCTTGTCCCTTCCATGGAAGAGAGTCCATTTGATCCTTTCCTAGGACCCAGACCCTGGCTTCAGCAGAGGTGGAACACAACTGCTTCTCCGGGGTTGATCTTGGCAGAGTTACTTTTGCCCAAGCAATCTCTGCACCAAAGAAACTCTGCATCGATTGCCTAAGAGGTTAACGTCACATGCTGTTTGATCTTTCTTTAGATTTATAGCACGTAAGATATAAGGTGACCTTTGGCTAACATCAGACATGGGACACTCTCCCCTTTTCTAGCACTGTGCCTCAACTCACACACAGGTTGTAATTGCTGTGAAGTTTAATTTGCAGAAAAGGAACGTTTGTCTAAAGAATTGCATGAACCAGCACAGGGAAGTCAAGGTCAGTTGAAATGTCTGGCCTGAGAAAGATAAAAGAGGTGACAAGGGCCCTGGGTGACAAAAGGACCTCAATTGTGCTGGTTGGTTTAAACTGTCACCTTGACACAATCTAGAGTCACAGGAGAAGAGAGTCTTAATGAGGAATTATCTAGATCAGGTTAGCCTGTAGGCATGTCTCTGGGAGATTATTAATGAATATAGGAAGAGTCAGATTACCATAGGCAGCACCATTCCCTACTAAGGAATCCCTGAACAGTACTAGAGATCAGAAAGCTAGCTGCTATCAATCAAGCAGGGATCCACCCATTTCTCCCCTCTCTGCTCTCAACTGTGGTAGATGCCATGCTTTAATTTCCTGCCTTGACTGGATTAAAATAGAGAATTAAAAATATTGGTTAAAACACAGAATTGTGAGCCATGCAAACCCTTTCCTACCCAAACTGCTTGCTGTCTGGTGATTGTCACAGCAATGAAAACTAAGCCAGGATATTTGCCACACAGCCTTCTTGTCCATTGCCACGTGGTGCCTTCTTTGCCACCCCATGAAAGTCTGTTTGTGTAACTGATTCTCAGACCACATTTGAGTACGCTAGGCCAACAATAGAATAAACCTAATTTCCCTCCCAACTCTCATGAATATTGGCAGTGATGAGGGTGAAGCAGATGGTCAATGGTCTGGAAAGAGCAGGGAGACTAGACCGTTAACTAAACGTGGCATCAAGAAAATGGGTGAATGACCAGCCACCCCAGTAGCTCCTTCCTACTTTTATCCCTCAGCCCAGGTCACACATTCCAATCCCAGACTCAAGTATTGGACCAATTATCTCACCCCCAGTAAAAGACACCTATTGTACCGTCTGTGTTCAGCCTGCCCTCAGTTCTTGGTTTGGGTAAATTCTTGTACCTGTCTTGATCCCCCAGACCCTATCTGCATGATCTGAATGAGACCCGCCCTTCCCTTTTACCAAGCATCGACCAGTTAGAATTTGCCCCTGGGTTTTCAAGACGACAATGGCTGGTGAGTTCTGCCTGTCTGGTTCAAAGCCAGGAGGGATACCTGTAGTCTGACCAGAGGCTGTGAAAGGCATCTGATGGCAGAGAAGGCTGCCTGCTTGTGTTAGAGGAAGAGACGGCTGAGAGGAAGTACACAGGGGAGGAGAGAAAGAACGAGAATGAATTTGGAAACTCAGCAGTTCTGACTCCTGGTTGCAGTCTCCCTGGGAATCATCGATGTCCCTACTCCTTCCTGGACTGGTTACACTTGACAGGATGTGGCCGATTGTTCCCTTACATCACATTTCTGTCACTCACGGTGAAAATGTCCTGGCTATCCAGCCACGAGCACATGACTCTTAGTTGAACTATACACCATCTGTTTTGTTTTTTAACATTTCTCTCTCCTTAGATGTAAAGAAAATGGTGACTGTGTAACAATTCTACGTCCTTCTGGGTTTCAGTGTGATACATGTAAACAGGTCTTGAAGAAAACAGGATGATCTATGCCACCATCTCCCTATCATGGCAGTGTGTTGGGAGCCTCGAGCCCTTCCCTTCCAATCATTCATAGAATGAAGGGTGAGTTCAAAGCACAAGCTTTTTGAAGGCAGAGACCAGCTGAAAAAAACAGATTGTCTGTGAACACAAGGTCACACTTCTAGTGCTGACCCTGTCCATCTCCAGTCATGTCTTGGGCCCATGAGTGCCATAGCAATTTAGGGTCCCAAGAGACCTCCAAGACAATCACATTGACCCAAGTGCAAGTTCACTGGTGAGTATTTCAAAATCAGACTGAAAACAAAAAAAATGCATTTTGAGGTAAAACTCAGTGTTTCTACTGTAAAATGAGGTGGTGACTTCTAATGATCTCCTGTCGAATGGATAATTGGTGTGTAATAAATTCCCACATGTGCCTGCCCTAGGGCTTCCACTGGGCCATGTCGCCCCAGTCATATGTTAGACTTGCTCCTGATGGTGTTGCTCTGTAGAAGACAAGGCATCATTTTCCATCTCAGACTTTAACCCTCTGACCATGACTGAAGAGGGGTCTAGAAGGTGGATCCCTGCCGGGCTGAAACTAAAACATGATCTCACAACATCTATAAGCCATGCTTGTGGGAGTTCCAGTGATTTCCAAGCTGGAGTCCCAGGGCATGGGCAGACACAAGGCCTCTGTATCTCCAGCTGGGGTTGCTTGCTGCCACTCTTTTCTGATGCTCTAAGTGGGGGTGATAATCATTAGGGTTTATTTAAGCTGCAGAACCCCACACCTTAGTTCTGGTGGCAGCTGCAGGGTGCTGTTCCCCAGAAAGCAATTGGCATTACCCCCTTCACATTTGATCTGGCAGTAGGGTGCTGTGTCATCTCAGGTTTACTGAATTTAATAATGGACCCATCTTGGTCAGATGAGCTCTGGGGGGGCGGTAAACGGTATGCTTTCCAGAAAACCACAGGGATTGCCTCTGATGAAAGCCACCTCAAGTCAGAGTGATCTCAGGCTAAGTTACACAGTGAGTACCCCGCCAACCCTGCTCAGCAGAACCTGCCCTGCCCTTTCCTCCTCTCTACGGCCTTTCCCAGACATTGTTCTCCAGACACAGCCATACCTGGACTAGAGTATTGGATAGCAAGTGATTAATGAATAGATACAGATGTATTATTTCATGACTGTATCACTGGGAGCAATCACTGTTTTAGCTGGGCTTCTTTCTGTCATAAGGCAGCAAAGAACACTTACCAGCACCTGGAATGAGGGGCTCATGGGGACTGAAGTAAGGCTGGAGCCAGGTATTCAGATGTTGCAGTAAATATTAAACAAATGTTCTGTTGCTATCGGTCCTGTGGCGTGAGACTGCAGGAGCTCTGGAACTGCACGCTCCAGCTGCCTCTCAGCCATTGCTTTCACACACTGTCTTCTGCAGCCACGGTTAGAACATGACTGAACAATCAATAACTTATCAAACAGATTTATATGTTAAATTCTCAATCCACACAATAAGCTTACAACCAGTTGACAAGGATATAAACCACCCAACTAGATAAGATAAATTGACTTATAGAAATCCATCCCTAGAAAGTATACATATCTACCCATGGCTACTCAGAGCCATGCACAGGAGATAGGTCATCCTTGTCTTCCATCTTAAATCTCCTGCTTCCTCTTTCTTTTACCAAAACTCTGTTCATGTCCACTCTCTACTGTCCAATCATGTATCACCTTGACATTAACCTACACTTGGAGGGAGCATTCCTTTGGGTCCTGAGCAGTAATGAGTGCTCTAACTCATCCTCATTCCTGAAAAAAAATCAGGAGGTGTCACCGACTTGTGGCAAGGGTTTCTAATGGTTGGAGAAGCTGATAAATGTTCTAGAGTGCCCTAGGCCCCACTGTCTTCTGCTCCACAGGCCTATTCACCTCACCCCCACCTACTTCCCACTCAGGTCTGTCTAGAGACCCCACAGAAGGCCATCTACACTTCTTCCCATGGCTATCTCCAGTCTGCTGACTCTTCATGTTACATGTTCTGCTTTGACATGTGACAGTGGCTGCAGGGACCTTGGTTGCCCTTGCAGAACAGTGCCTCTTGATGATGAAGTGGCCACTGTCACTGACTGCATTCAGTGTCCCTATCCTAGATTCTCTGGTGTCTAAAAAGAGATGGAGAAAATAAAAGCTGGTGAGACCATTCCCACCCCTACCCTCTGGTTGTGTGACCTCAGATCAAACTCCCTTTGTATCTGAGATTTCCCATCACACAGGGAACATTACCATCTTCTGTCCCCATCCCAGCATATAAGGCTCTGAGCAGCATGGCGACATAGGAATGTGAAACCAGGCTGGTAAGTAGGAGCCTAGCTGCTCCAGGATCTCTTCCGGGCTCACGACTCTGCCTTTGGTCTCCTGGCTCCTGATGCCTCCTAGGAAGGTGGCTATGGAGAGGAAACACCAACCATCCCCTGGTGTCACACTAAATATGGGTTCAGCCTGGTCCCACTGTCTTTGTCATCAGTCACCTACCTGGGCACTCACATCTGACTCCTTCTCACTAAAGAGGTGACATTGGGACTTCAATTGTACTCTATTCTTACTCCTTCTCTTTCCTGTCTCTGCCAGAGGAAGATGGGGATCCGGTGATTCTCAGCTATAAGAGAAAGTAGCCTTGGGAATGTGGGTCCTCTCTGAGGCTGGCTTTGAGCTCTGCCCTCTCTGGGGGACATCCGAGTTGTAATTAGCATGTAGGATTGCTGGTGGCTTTGTGAAGTGTAACCTATAGAGACAGCTGGGCTCATTTCATTTTCACGATGAAGTCAATACTCTGTAGCCAATTCCTGGTTAGCTCATAGCAGTGAACTGAAGAATATTCAATGGAGTTCAGTGCCCTAGTCAGCAGGCACAAAACGGTCCTGCATTTCCCAGCATCCTCTGCAGCTCCTTTGTTGTCATGACCAATGAACTGTGATCAAAGATGTCTTGAATAATTTCCAGTAAGATGAGTGTGAAGCCTTCCTCTGCAGCGCTGACCTCTGGGACAGCATCCTAGGTGAGGAAGAGACATCTCTTCTCTGTTCACCATTTCTCATCCCAGCACAGAGAAGCATGAACAAAAATAGATACATTAGGCAGGGGATGTGGCTCAGTTGGAAGAGTGCTTGCCTAGCATACAAAAAACCCTGGGATCCAGCCCAGCACTGCACAGCTGGCTGTGGTGGCCCACATCTGTAATCCCAACAATCTGGAGGCAGAGGCAGGATGATCAGATGTTCGAGATCATCTTCGACTGTATAGCACATTGGCAAGCCTGGGCTAGCTGGGACTCTAACACACACACAGATGATTGTGCATGGCAAATGAAGGGGATGAGGGAAGAATTTTCCACATTCATTTCCAACATTTCACTGGGAAGCACCAGAAACCCCCTCATCCAGGTAAGGCTTGCACACAGACTCTGTTCTGGGGTTGGCACCTGTGGGGCTTGGCTTGGAGGTTGCTGCCATCTCACTGGGGAAGACTTGTGCCTCCCAAGTTCATGCAGGGACAATTCATGAAAGTCAAGTCCAGCTCCAGTGCGATTCAATGACCTTTTTTTCCTCCTTGTGTAGAGTGTATTTTTGTATCTGAGAACTTTTGCAGGGCCTCCATCTCGAAGGGTTTACTCCATTGGTCTGTTGTGTATTTCTGTCCTTTGGAGCGATGCACAGAGCATGAGAGGTGGGTGAATGTTTAGTGAATGAATGGGCATCCTGTCCAGTCTCTGTGCCATCTTGGTTTGATGACAACTGAGTCTATCCACTTCTGCTGAGCCAGGGCCACCGCGCTCCTGTTTCTTCACTCCCGTATGTCACTGTCTTGGTGTCAGATGGGATTGTGATTTGCATTTCTCTCACCAAATACAGCATAAAACTCATCAGGAAAATGAGAATTGACTTGTCTCCCTGATTTTCTTGTTTCTGTTGCTCATTCTTTCCTCCCAGTACTCCAGGGCTTCTTTCAAACACACACACACACACACACACACACACACACACACATATACACACACACATACACACACACACACACTCATGCACACGTACACACACACACACTTTAAGTTGAAGAACTAACTCTATTTGCCTTAGCTTATTTTTTATTGCTATCACAAAATAGTGATAGCTAGGTAATTTATGAAGAAATGCTAGTAATCTTGGCTCCTTGTTCTGAAGGTTTGAAGTTCAAGATTGGGTGGCTGCATCTGGCAAGGGTCTCGTGCTGCATCAAAAAATAAGTGAATAGCATCATGTGATAAGAGTCCATTGTTTGTGATGAATGGTAACCTACAGAGAGGTCAAATACCAGTGTGTGTGTATGTGTCTGTGAGTGTGAGTAAGTGTCTCTGTGTGTAAATATATTGATATCTGTGAGAGTGTGTTTGTGTCTGAGTGTGTGTGTATGAGTTTGTCTGTGTCTGTGAGTGTGGGTGTGTCTGTGTGTAAGAGTAGATCTGTGTTTGAGTGTGTATCTGTATGTGTGTACATGTGTGTGTGTGCATGCACTGGGGTTGGGGGCATGTGCATTCCATCATGTAAGTGGTAGGCACTGAACACAACCATTGAGAGTCAGTCTTTTCTCCAGTGGTGGGATCTGGGAATGGAATTCTGGCTCTTAAACTTGCATAGCAATTGCTTTAGTGCTTTTCCCACTGAGTCATCATGCCAACCATAAGCTGGCTTTATAACAGTCTGTACTCTTGAAAGTAATCCTGATCCAACTCACTTTTAGGAAACTTAAAACAGACCTAAAATAGGTCCAAAGGGACCTGATACAATCCCTAGAGACAGATATGAATCATTGCTCCCATGACCTCATCACCTTCCAATTCCATCTTCCACCAAAGGAAGATGTTTGTAAATGTATATGTGTAGCTTGTTATTTAAGGAAAGCCCTGCACACTCTTCACTGGCTTTTTGTATCAACTTGACACAAGCTTTAATCATCAGAAAGAAAGGAGTCTCAGTTGAAGAAATGCCTCCATGAGATCCATTAATAAGGCACTTTTTCAATTAGTGATCAATAGGGGAGGGCCTAGCTTATTATGGTTGATGCCATCCTTGCTATGATGGGCAGGTTGAACAAGCCATGGGGAGCAAGCCAGCAAGCAGCACTCCTCCATGGCCTCTGCATCAGCTCCTGCTTCCAGGTTCCTGCCCCATTTGAGTTCCTGTCCTGACTTCCTTCAGTGGGGAACAGCAATGTGGAAGTGTAAACTGAACTTGCTTTTTAGTCAGGTGTTTTGTCACAGCAGTAGAAATCATAACTAAGACACCCTGATTACTTAATAGTTTTCTTTATGAACAAGCTGTATTTATTTTTTGTGTATGAGCATCTGTGTACTACATGCATGCCTGGTGTCCATGCAGGCCAGGAAAAAAAGTCAGATCTCCTGGAGCTGGAGTTACAGATGGTTGTGAACCACCATGTGGGTTCTGGGAATTGAACTTGGGGCCTGTAGAAGAGAAGTCAGTGCTCTAACCACGAGACCCCCAGAACTTACACAAGAATTGGGCATGGTGGTTCGATATAGGGAAAGATGAGGGGAAGAGACATGCATGTGCACGTGTTGTATGCATGTATGCCTGTGTTAATACCTGGTTACTGAACTGAACATGTTACAGGCCAATAAGAGGCCATCTTGTATGAAAATGGCAAAATTTCCACATAAAGGTATATACATATGCATATCATCATATCCACACACCCTCATGTCCACACACCCTCATGTCCACACACCGTCATATCCACACACCCTCATGTCCAGATACCCTCATGTCCACACACCATCATATCCACACACCCTCATATCCACACACCCTCATGTCCACACAGCCTCATATCTACACACCCTTATGTCCATGCACCAATATTTGTGGTTTGATAAGCATGTGTCTTGCATGACTTTTAAAATGTTTATAATTTGTGTTTTTGCTCTGTATTTTAGAGCAATAGGAGCCTTGACAGCCACCATGGCTCCAATACTCTTGCAGCCTGATTCTCTTCCCCATTACCCCTTTTCATCCTGAAAATGTCAGTGTTGAATCTTTCCTATTTTTTTTGTCATATATTTTTGAGATGAACTCTCATGTAGCACAGGCTGGCCCCACACTTGCTCTGTAGCAAAGGACTGAGACAAAGGTAGATAGTGCAGATGTCCCTCTATCTTGTATTCTTGCACAGACCATTTTAGGTTTGTCCAGAATTTGATCTCCTCAATGGGAAGTGCTATGGGAAACTATCCAACTTTATTCTAGGAACCTGAAATGTTCTTAGCTCAGCTTCTGTTAAACTGCTTGCTTGCACAAGCCCTCCCCCTGCAAGTGCCCCGTGAGATACTAGGATGTGGGTTTTTGCCTGCAAATACCCCTTATTCTGAACATACTTGGGTCTTGAAAACAGCCTTTGTAGTCCCAGCTGGCTGGAATAAAGACTTTTGGTTGTATATAGATCGTGTCTGAGTGGTCATCTGTGCTGAGTTCCCTGTAACAGGATGATTGCTAACTCTTGATCTTCCTGATTCTACCTCCCGAGAGCTGGGATTACAGCTATGGATCACCATTCCTGGCTGTGGGTCTTTTCTTATTCTCTCACATGGCCTGAGATTTTTCTGTCAACTCTCTGTTCTCAAAGGTGACTCCTTTGTCCTTAAATATACTGCCTCTGTTGTGTTAGCTCCAGTCCATGATCCTGCAGGTTTGAAATTTTTCTGTTATTGTATTTGGCTCTATAATTTCTTTAGGTCCTCTCTTGTAGCTTCTATCTCTCTTTTCATCTATTTCAAGAGAATGAGTGATTGTAAAAAGATGTTTTACAATGGCCACTCCCTTAGTCAGGGGTTCTATTCCGGCACAAAACATCATGACCAAGAAGCAGGTTGGGGAGGAAAGGGTTTATTCAGCTTACACTTCCACATTGCTGTTCATCACCAAAGGAAGTCAGGACTGGAACTCAAGCAGGTCAGGAAGCAGTAGCTGATGCAGAGGCCATGGAGAGATTTTACTCGCTGGCTTGCTTCCCCTTTCTTGTTCGGCCTGCTTTCTTAAAGAACCCAGTCTACCAGCCCAGGAATGGCACCACCCAATATGGGCTGGACCCTCCCCCCTTGATCACTAGTTGAGAAAATGCCTTACAGCTGGATCTCATGGAGGATTTTTCTCAACTGAGGCTCCTTTCTCTGTGATAACTCCAGCTTGTGTCAAATTGACACATAAAGCCAGCCAGTACAGCCACTTTTAGAATCTTGTTCAGTCAAGGCTTGCTCGAGGTTTGCTATCGGGTCTGTGTCTCAGATCCTTTCTGATGGTCTTGCTTGCTGGTGTGATGAGCGATTTTCAGCCTCCTGGTCTTTGGTTTCTGTGCTACCACTTATCCTCCTGGTGTCTCTAAGCAGGAACAAGTCTTAGGCCTTGATATGTAGCCGGTGTAGCCTTGGGTTCAGGCAGATGCTGGGAAGGTCACAACTGCTTTGAGAGGGTCAGGCACAATGATTTATATGGCTAACGCTGACTCACCCCTTCCTGATAGGAGTCTTCACGTCTGCATGACACATTGAGCTCTGTTTTTCTGATCTTACAGCAGGTCTCTACACTGGTCCCAGTGCACATTTCTGAGAGGTGAGACTAAAGAGCCATGCTCGTGTTTCAGAACCCCCAGGCTCCACCCACCAGCCTCGCCCTGACCCAGATGTCCATCATCACCTTGACTCAGGATCCAACCTCTCCCTGACCCCTGGTGCCCAGCCTCACCATGACCCCTGGTGCCCAGCCCCACCCTGGCCCCAGCTACCTATCTTTGAACCTCTTGGGAACGCTTCTTCCCTGAGTACAGCCTAGCTTCCCAGTGACTCTCCAACCCACCCTATCCTGCCCTCTGGAGCTTCTGTGAATCTGCCCCCCTCTTTACCCACAAGACAAATCCTCTGTTAAGAGGGGCCTCTGTTCCCTCGGCATTTTTCAGGGAGATAAAGAAAGCCTGCTCTTCAGGCTGTCATAAAGGCTGGCGCCATAGAAATCAGGATTAGAAACCAGACTGGGACTGAGGATGACGGTGGCACCTAGAAGTTCAAAGGAACAGAAGCTCCCTGAACAATAAGAGCAAGATTTACATAAATCATTAGCAAGGACAGCCTGTGAAGCTCTAAAAGCCAGTGACCTAGGGGGTCAGCTGTGGGACCTGGGAAAGGCAGAGGATATGGGGGTACCATTGTGGAGACTGGGTGGGGAGCAGGCTATCTTTGAGAAATGAATTTTTTTAAGGCTGTACTGTAGATTCAGGCAACTTGGAAAACAGTCCTACAACATGACCCCTCTCTCCAAAATCCAGAAAGGCAGGGGCTTGCCTCAGAGCAAAAAAGGTGTTTCACCGCAGGCCTTCAACTGAAACACAGTGAACTCCCCTCAGCCTCGGCTTTAGTGACAAAAGTAATTGCCATTGGTCATCAGGGGCTCAGGGTGTGTGTGTCAGCAGAACACAAGCTTCTCTTTGCTCTTGCTGTTGGCTTTGTGCTGTGTGCCAAGTACAGGGGATTTCTTTCTCAGTCGCCTCAGTGGCAATCTGTATCAATTAACTCAGTTTTTCAGGTAGGCAAACTAAGACCGAGAATCACCCCAGTGCTTGCTCAGATCCACTCTGTTGGTTATGCATGGAGTTTAAAGAGAACCCAGGACCTGCTGCCTCTACTACCAACATCTACCAGCTCTCTCAAGTCAGTTTATTAGCCGTGCTTATACTTAAAAGGCATTGGTGGCTGTGGTGGTGGCAGTGGGTGATTGATTAGTGATGTCTGCCCTGTAAACAAAGTGGTGGAAGCAAGTGTCCCGCCCATTTCAGCCATTTTGCTGAAATCTCTCACACACCACACACACCAGTGGATGTGGCTAGGACTTCCCCTGGGGCTGGGCACAAGGCTTCTGTGTGCAACAATGTCTGCTTACAATGACCAGGGGGTCTTAATATCCTTTTTTTTTTTCTTTTTGACCATGTCTGCTCAGGCGGTCAACAGGGTCTTGAGGGAGAGAGGATACAAGCAAAAAGACAATTAGACAACACTCCAGCATCACTCCAGCAAATGCTGAAGCAAGTTTATTTTTTCCAAACTGCTTTTATACCATTCTGCATACATTCAAGAAATACGGTCAGCTCTTAGTCATGGAACAAACAAGGCATAAACAAAAGTCTCGTAGTCGCTATTTCTGGGGACTTACCAAGATGATCAAGATGCAAAGAGCACAATGCTCAGCTGTATTTTTCTCAAGCCTACTTCCTTGCCCTAGCCCAATGTAAACATTCTTGCCAATTTCCTTGAAAAGGCACCAAGAGCTCTCCATGTTTTAGGCTCTTGTCTTTCAGCTCTCTGGCTCTCTGTGCTAAATACCCAGGAGACACCGGGATCATTTTCTGGATTGGTGTCAGGAGTGTAAGAAATCATGTGTGGAGAGCTTCGAGGTGCCACGCCCCAGAGATGGCACTGGTTTCTGCCTTCCACCTCCTTGATGGCGAGCGCTCTCAGTCATAAACAAGTCCTTACTTGGCTGTGCCTGTTCAGCTTCCCTGTTTCCGCATTGAAGCAGCCTATCTGCAGGGCCCACGTGGCTTACAGGGGTTGGTGGGGTGCAAGGGAATTTAGGCCTGTGCGGGCCGTTCTCCCCCGGGAGCGGAGACAGAAGCAGAAGCAGAAGCTTGTTCAAGGATCCTGAATAAACTGCTTGAAGAAGATCTTCCCCGGGTCGTGTCTTTCTTGCTGGTCGAGGTTGGGCACGACAATCATGGTTGGGAAGATGTTCAGTGTTCTAGAGTAAGAGAATCAACGTAGCTTCCCTGCCTTAAAAATATTAGAAAACAGTGCACAATGGGGAAGGAGTGTGGTGTGCTTGCTTTTTTTTTTTTTTTTTTTTTTTTTTTTTTTTTTTTTTTTTTTTTTTGTCATTTGAAGAAAAAACTGGCTGCAACTCCATGCATCAACCAACCTCAAAGGGAAATCTGGGTCAGGATAAATGATACCAAACCCACCAAGACATGTCCTTAAGCTTGAATGGTAGCTAGGTTGCTTAAAGTTCACCATTCCACAGGTGAATGCTTGGATAAATACTGTCAGCCAGACTGTTGAAGGTGGAGACAAGTCTCAGCAATGACTGTCCCCTCTAAGGCTCCCTCAGACTGCCTTTCTTTGTGGGAGAGGCTGGCACAAGGTTATACTCTGACTTCTCACCCAGGGTGGGCTGAAAGCTGCTCCCACAGTTAGAAAGCCGTCTAATGGATAAGCAACAGGCCTTAATAAGACCCATCTACAGGTCCTGTGATGGTGGGTACCAAGATGTCCAGAACGTTTCCCACCCTCCACGCCATTATCACCATCCTCAGAATCTCCATGTGACAGTGAGGAGCCACTGTTGATCATATGACCAGAGTCTGAGTCACCCCACAGCCACAGTCCATATGGGCCAGGAAAATCACACCTCCTGGAGCTTTCACTTTCGATTCCCGTGGTGGGCCCCAGTTCTCTTCCGCTTCCTGTGATGAGCTCCAGTTCTCTTCCGGTTCATATGGTAGGCTCCTGTTCTCTTATACTTACTTCCTGTGGCGAGCCCCACTGCCTTCCCATCCTTCTCATTCAAGCAACAGCTGGGATGAGCTTGTACCCCGGGCTGCCATGCAGACTTGGCCTTCTGCTTGTCCTTCGTCGATATCCATCTTTAGTGATAGCTAAAGGGGATATGGGTGCAAGGTTGAAAAATAGTGACGACGGGTTTCCAGATTGTGTAGGAGAGGAGCACAGCCAGGGCAGGCACAGAAATCGGGGAGAGCAGAAGGTGGTGTGCAAATGAGAGACGGACAGCTCTGGATAACGGAACAAGATTACGGTTCTGTCAACAGCATATTGTCCTGGTGGTGGCCTTGTTGTCACGTGGAAGTCTCGGTATTCTTTGAGCCTTTATGTACATCTCTGTGTGTGCTGTCTTTAAGAGTAATACTAAAAATTCTACAGTGGCCTTGACCCCAACTTGTTGAGACTCCCCTTGACCTTGGCAGGGCTGTCGGCCACCCATGGGCTCCTCCTACACTATCGGAGACACTGCTGGGCAAAGCCAGGACTCAGCAAGGGCACGGTGACCACGGTGACCAGGGAGTCCGTGAAGCCCCTCCCACCTGCTCCTCCGGGAAGCCCCTCCCACCTGCTCCTTCTCGGAGTGTCAGGCTCTGGGCAGGCAGGTTAATGGAATCCTGAGGCTGTGGTGGAAGGGAAATTGCTTGGCTCCCCTCTCTGTATTTTCTGCTCTGTGACGACCGTGGTCTCTTGTCCTCACACAGGGCTGGAGCCAGGCTCAGGGATTTTAATTTTAAAGTCCTTTTAACTTTTCGGGTCGGAATGTTATTGCTTTGCCTTGTGGGCAAAGCTGAACTTCTGCCTCGGTTTCCACACAGATGAGTGAGGATGACATACCTGTGTGACTGCTTTGAGGGTTAAGTGTGAGGAGGGAGATGAGGGCTGTGTGCACAGGGTCAGCCTTCAAGAAACGTCATCATTACTCAGAGAACTTGGGCTCAGGCTCCTAGGATGTTCCATTGGACCCTAGCCTTCTAGTAAAGGGAATTTAAGAGACAAATTAACAGCATTTCTTAGCCTCTCAATGAACCAACTGCACCGGACCTGGAGTTCTGTACTGCGGTGGGGTGACTGTGATGGAGAAAAGTCGGCAGATTGGCAGGCCCTGTGGGTACCTCAAGGCATGGCTGTGGATGGGGTGATGAACCCCTACCTGCCAAGGTCAGCTGAGTCACACCACTAGGTGGACTTCCCAAATGTAGATTTTTGTGACGGAGAGACAGTATAGGTAGCTCCAGCCTAGACTTGGCGGAGGTGAGAGTATCTGTGACAGGAGCTGACTAGAGAAGAGTCGTTCTAGGACTTCTGAACAGAAAAGTGGTTATGCTCCGATTGGCTGCCTAGCCCCGCTAATGCAAGGCAAGGTTCTAGAATCACGGGAATTTGTGTTTTAATGAGTCCATCCCCTCTCTGCTCCATGTGGCTGCTGACTGGGCTGGGGGACCCTTGGGCATTTCTCAGGATGTCAGCAGGTGGGGACAGAGCAGGGAACTGATGGGGCTGGAATGGAGGGACACAGATCAGGCCAAGACTGTAGCTGGTCACCATGAGGTGGGGAGGGGCGAGGCCCATGGCTGCCTTTCTCCATCTCAGTCTTTCTGTATATGTCAGTAGACAGCGCCCCCCCCCCACAGTGAGGAGAGCAGTAAGTCAGTGCAGGACTATCTATCAGATTAGGCCCCTCTAGAAACCTGCTGATACCCTTCCCACCTGCAGTAGCCAGGCCCTGTAGCTCTGAGGTCTGTCTGGGGAAATAAATGACTGACCCCCAGCTTCAGCACTGCCTGAGATCTCCAGGAGGCTACATCAGTGGCCCAGAACTCTGCTCTGTTGTCTCAGTCTAGTATCTGGAAAGTAAACGGTGTTCCCAGTGCCCAAGGTGACATGTTCTTGGAACGTACCGTTCAAACAGAACTGCTGGGCATTTTGTTACCAACATGGACATCAAATAAAAGATCTGAGAAGGGGTCGGCTATCGTGGTTACTGCCTTCCACCCTCCTCAGGCTGTGGACACATGGTCTGACAACACGAGCTGCAGAGTTCGGTCAGAGACACCCGTGGGGTCTGGGAAGGCTCAGGGAACCTGGGCAGAGGGGTGGGCACCCTGCTGGGCACCATAAAGTGCCAGGGCTTTCCAGCTCACCCAGAAGCCCACATGGGGTGGCTATGTTGGGGAAGCAGTGTTTCCCTCAATACTTGTTGGTGAAGATTTCCAGAACAGGAAACAGATGAGTGGGAAGCACTCACTTTCAGAATAATGGACATCAAAGTGGGGAGGAGGACAATGATGGTGATGGTGGTGATGGTGATGATGGTGGTGATGGTGATGATGGTGGTGATGGTGGTGATGGTGATGATGGTGGTAATGGTGGTAAAGGTGGCGATGGTGGTGATGGTGGCGATGGTGGTGGTGGTGGTGGTGATGGTGGTGATGGTGATGGTGGTGGTGATGGTGGCAGTGATGGTGGTGATGGGGGCGATAGTGATGATGGTGGTGATGGTGATGGTGGTGGTGGTGATGGTGGTGATGGTGATGATGGTGGTGATGGTGGTGATGGTGGTGATTGTGGCGATGGTGGTGGTGATGGTGATGATGGTGGTGATGGTGGTGATGGTGGTGGTAATGGTGGTGATTTTGGTGATGGTAGTGGTAATGGTGGTGATGGTGGTGATGGTGGTGATGGTGGTGATAGTGGTGATGGTGGTGATGGTGGTGATTGTGGCGTTGGTGGTGGTGGTGGTGATGGTGGTGATGGTGGTGATGGTGGCGGTGATGGTGGTGATTGTGGCATTGGTGGTGGTGGTGGTGATGGTGGTTATGGTGGTGGTGGTAGTGATGGTAGTGGTAATGGTGGTAATTTTGGTGATGGTAGTGGTAATGGTGGTGATTTTGGTGATGGTAGTGGTAATGGTGGTGATGGTGGTGATGGTGATGATGGTGGTGATGATGGTGGTGAGAGCTATGATGGTGATTGTGGCAATGATGGTGGTGATAGTAGTTCTCAAGTGCTTATTGTCTTGGCAATGGTCATGTACACCATAAATCCCAGCACTTGAGATGCAGAGGCTGCCAGATCTCTGTGAGTTTGAGGCCAGCCTGGTCTATAGAGTGAGCTTCAGGACAGCCAGGGCTACACAGAGAAACCCTGTCCTGAAACACAAAAAAATTTTACACATATATTTATAAATTTTATGTCAGTCATAGAGAATAAAAATAAATGAGATAAAATCCAGTCACAGATGATGCTAGCCAACAGTTTTGATATGATCCAGGAGCTTCTTTCTTAATGTTCTCTACGAGCTAGTCCTGTCTCCTGAAGACTGCGGTCCTGCCCCTTGCTCAACCTCATCCATATCTGCTCCCAGGAATGAACCTTCCATGCCATGAGAGGCCTGATAATGTTTAATAAGTAATGTGGCCCCTGAGTGCACACAATGTGACATCAAGGGAGAACTCTGGATGAAAACTCCCGAAAGAACTCGTGTCTGCATAGACTGGTTAGAACTTCAGTACCATGAGAGATTCGAATGTTGCAGGTCCACAGGCTAGTTACCATACTTTGGGCTAGTTCCAGCCCTCCAGAAGAACTCTTCCTTGCCCACCTGTTTCAGCACTAAGATTCTGTGACTGATATAAAACTTTTTGGCTAAAATCTATTGACTTAGCAGACCAATAGCTTCCACCACACCTAAAAGCTCAGCCAGCATCCCGGGCCTACAGAAAACCTTCCCCCATCCTGCTGTATCCCCCCTCCCCGATGTATCCACTAATGTATTTCCAACTTGCCCTGGTTTATGACTTTCTTTATTCTGTAAAACTTGAAGAAAGAAATCAGGAAGCTGTTTCTGTGTTAAATCATAAAACTTGGGGTGACCTGAATCTGAATCCCCAAGCAATGGTCACACAAAATGGCTGCAGAACAAACTTTCTTAGTTCCTTAAAGAATTTCCTATGGATATGAGTTCCATGTAACACTATCAACAAAGGTGACCCCATTAGTGTCCCCTCCCTGGTCCCTGGACAGCATGGCTCTTGCCACTTGCTTCTGTTTCAGTTCAGGCATTGCGTATTCCGAGTGCCCCTCCTGACGGCGCCTCTGCCTTTCTGCAGTCTTTCACGAAGATCCACCCATGCACCCATCTAGCCTGTGGTTGGTTGGTTGTTTATGTGTCTGTCTTCTTTCCCCATTACTGCCTGAGCTCAAGGAAGGGGTGGAGTGACTTATCTTCTATCCACTGCTGTGTCCCCAGGCTTAGGCCATCGTGTGGCCCATAAGAGGCATTCATCATGATGTATGTGCGGGTGACCTAATAGAAAGTTGTGCAGTAGAGGAAATGTGACATGGATCCATATTTCTCACCACAGGCAGGGCAATCGCTTTCCCGAGGAATCATCTGGGATTGTTGTCACTGCTCATCCGTGGGAGGAGGCAGAAACTGTGGGTCTGCACTGAGTCCCCAGGTGTATTAATGACAGTCTTCAGAGTCTCCAGCTGTCAGGACTTCCCATAGAAGGCAATTCTGGTTCACAATGGCCTGAACAGAAGCAGGTAGCATGGAGCACGGAGCACAGAGCCAGCATTCAGCGGGTTCTTGGAGGCACACAGAGGACATAAAAGCTAGATGATGGGAAAACACTTTTCAGTAGCTCAGAGCTCACCTAGGATGGACTTCTAGGATTGCACTGAAACCTTACCAGGTTGGGGCTCAGCATCAGATCCAGACTGTACTCACAGCTACTGATTCACTTCATACAACTTTGATCCTCCATCTACTCCAGAGTAGGTGCTACATAGATGCTGATAGGCAAGTTCCAGGGACACCTGTAGGACTCTGGAGCAAGCCTGGGACCTCTTCCTTCAGTAACTATATCTTTTGAAGATTTGCCGCAAGCTGCTACTGAATCTCAGGACATCAGGTGACTATGCAGACTTTGTTGGCCAGCATGTACTCTTGGCCTTGGCTAGCCCTAAGATGGCGTGTATACTATCTATCTATCAAATCGAGGAATTAGAGACGAGTCTGGGCAGGCCTGGAAGATAAAAGCAAACTGTGTGGATAGGTAGCTCAGACTTCCAAAATCCAAATCTGCTGCACATGCTATGTGTGTGCTTCTGGGCTGTGCTGATGTCCAGGACTGCAAGGAACAGTGTGACAGAGCCAGGTCGACAGAGGATCCTAGCACTGGCCTCACACAGATGATCTGAAGTTAATGGAGAAGGCGGTAGAGGGGAACTTCTGGTCAACCACTGCTTCTCCAGTGAGAGCAGCCAACACTAGGCTCCACCAGGGCCCATGTGCTCTTGCTAATGGTTAGGCTATATGGCCAGGGGCCTGAGGATTACACAGTTACAGATTAGACTTGTGGAAGCCTGGGGAAGAGCTGCAGCCAGACCTCAGAGAGGCCACACTTGTGGAAGATATTTGTTCTCTCACGTGAAGACCCATTAAAGTACTTGCTGATGGTGGGGACCCAATAATCCAGCAGACAAAAGGGGTTTCTTCACAGCCACCCTGGGACTTGTCTACATGGATGGAGGTGGAGCTGTTCACTTCCTCAAGGCAAGGTGACTGTGGGAGACCTCTTCATCACAGAGGGTATGGGACAGAAGCTCTAGGTGGGAACTGACCTTTCCCTGGCCACGATGTACCAGGGGGGAGTGGGGAGGCAACAGCTCCTGTCCAGCTCTCAGAAGTGCAAGTATCCCTTCCTAGGGGCAGAGACAAAGACGATCTATCTGCTCCTCGTAAGGTCCCATGACGAACCAAAGTGTGACTTCACTGGAGTTCACCTAGGGGAGCCAATGACTTTTTCTGGGCTTACTTACAAAGCAGGATGCCTAAAGGAGTCTGGGAGACCCCAGAGCAGCCATACTGGAAAGACAGCATGCAGAATGGATGATGCTTTCCCCGTGACGGTATAAATGGAGTCCCCATGTGTTAATCCTCCCCAGCTGGTGCACTCCCAGATATCCTGAAGCCACATGCAGTTAGGGCTGTGTACAAACAGCTGGGAGAAGCAGACACAATTTCAGGTGAGAGCTCAGTGACCCTCCTCACTTTCTCACTCTATGAGGGAGTGTTGACAGCCAACGTATTAGCCCAACAGTGACGGATTCTTGCAAGGAGGCACACTCGATCTGCTGAAGATGACGGTTGATTTGCTCGAAGGAGCAGTCTAATACCCAGCATGCAGCACCCACACTTACTATACACATGGAAAGGATGGAGGATCCACGAAGACTTGGTGTGATATCCACGGGGAGAACACAGACCCTGGGGACACAGTCTCTCGCACAGGACACCAAGCATGCTTCGAAACAGCTGGGGGCTCAGGAGATGAGGCATGAGACTGGGCATTTGCCATTGTTCTGCCTAGGCACACACCCTTGGGGACTGCTTTTGTCATCACATGGTGGCCCGTTTGAATGCTGCCGTGTCACCGGGCTTAATTCTCAGAGAACACATCAGCAATGCGTTGGAGGGTAACCGTGATGCCTGGTCTCTCCATGTGTGCACACTCGTGTATGTGAGCGTGCCTGCTTGAGAGGGAGTTGGAGTTGGTCAGAGGGCCCCGTGGATGCCACTCAAGAGCTCTGCCCCTGAGCTATACTCCAGCCCCTTTCTGTTCTCCTCTGCTCCCCTAAGCTGCTCAGACTGGCCTTGAACTCACTCTAACCCAGACAGGCCTTGAACATTCGATCCTCCTGCCTCAGCTTCCCTAGTCACTTGGATCATAGGCTTGACTCTCTGGCCACTTTGGCCTCATGCTGCTGACCCAGAAGACAGGAGAGAGGTTCCTCTGCCATGGAATGGCATTGGTCTGTTTCCAAGAGGAGTGTGACCTGCTGCTAGGTCTCATAGCACATGTGTGCCAATGCAGAGGCCATAGCGAAACCACGGCCAGACAAACACTCAGAGTACTCAGTAAATAGTACTCAGTGCTTGTCTGAGTCCCTCCAGAAGTTAGGGAACGCAGTACAAGAGCTTTGGGCCAAGAGTGGGAACAGGTGACATATGCAATTAAGAGTGGCCAGAGGCAGCTGCTCGTACTGGTGAAGGCCTCATGGCCAATTAGACAAGTGAGACCCATGGCAGCACTGAGCACTACCAATTTTCCTGCTGGCTTTCGATGCTTGCTTGTACGTGCTGGCCACTCTCCCCTCCCCCTCCCCATCTCCATTTTTATATACAAGTGCTAGGAAGCAAACTCCCTCAATAGAGTCTTCAGTAACGGCATAGTCAGTGGGCCGTGACTGAATTTGAGGAGTAATTTGTAGCTAGCGGAGGAGTCTCGGGACTGTGTGCCCGCTCCATCTGCAGCCGGATCGTGCCCACTTATGAGATAGATAGCTGCCTCTTGTTAGATGGGAATACAGAGCTTGTTTTCTGTCGGATGGGGCTCAGATAGGCATGGAATTGTGTCTGCGGAAGGCGAGCAGGTGTGCACCGTGCCAGTTACAAATGTCCTGTCTCTACTCCCAGGCACGCTTGGCTGCCCGGGGAGCGTAGAAATGGGCCCCGCTCTGTAAAGACTTTTCATTTTCCAGTTGGCTTGACGTTAAACCTAGTCAGTAGAGGGCAGAGGAGACACACTGCTGGGAAGGGAGTTTCCTTCCTGGTCCTGGAGTGGTCCCCTGGATCACAGACTATGGTAGCAGGACTCATGGCTGTCTCAGCCGCTGCCACCGAGCACGGGTGGCTTCTTTAACATCCCCTGCTTCAGCCACCCTGCAGGGCACACAGGGTGACAGTGAATCCTTCTGGTGGTGTGGAGGCCAAGAGTCTTCAGCGTCTGGTCCCTAGGTGGTTTTCTTATGTCAAAGGGCAGGTTGCAGCAGATTTCACCTACATGACATCACAGCAACTTCTCTGATTGTAGCCATAAGACACTGTCTTTAGGAGTCTGTGAGTGATCCCCAGTCCCCAAGGTGGTGACTGCCCCTCGTCTGGGCTGTGTTCTTCTCTTTAAACTCTCCTCTTTGCTCTTATTAGTCAAGCTCTCATACCACCCACCCATGGCTAGAGTGAACTAATGTCATTCTTGTCATTAAATGTCCCCATTCAGACTCTGCTGTGGTTCCTGCTGGGCCTGTATGACCACCCAGACAGATGTGCAGACAGAGATTTGTGCAGCTGTGGCAGGGAGGCCGGGGGAGACTCAGGTGCTCTGTTAACTGGCAGAGCTCATCTGGATCCAGCTCCAAATAGCTGCACAAGTTTGGGTCCATCACAGCTCCCTTCTTCCTGTGTAAGGAGCAAAGTCTACCAAGGCCACCTTGAAGGTGACAGGAGCAAGCGTTACCTGTTTATTTATGTATTTGTGGAAAGTTGGGGAAAAGCTCCATTCCAGACAACGAGACTGCTGATAAAGAACCATTAAAGCCCAGAATTGATGAGGCTACGGAATCACCAGCAGGAGCATGAGGGACTTGGAGGCAGCAACGCTGCAGGGAAGTCCCCTGAGCATCTTGCAGGCAGTTATAACACTGACGAGTCCCACCTGTGGCAGGGACGACCCATGGGGCAAAAACCCGTAGGACCCACGAGCCTCACCCCAGTCTCATGTGAGGATCTGGAAGACTCCTGAGCCCTGTGAGCTTCTCCCTCCCTCCACGAGGTGTCAACAGACCCCATTGGTGTAAGGGATAACAGCTGCTCTAGTTCAAGAAAGTGACAGTCATGTCCCATCTGAAGGAGACAGGCAGGTTACACCAAGGAGTGCTCTGAACCTCTGAACCAGTGTGTGGGGTGCTGGGAGGGGGGGAAAGGAAGAGTCTCTCTCTCTCTCTCTCTCTCTCTCTCTCTCTCTCTCTCTCTCTGTGTGTGTGTGTGTGTGTGTGTGTATGTAGTGCACAAGCCTCTAAAGAGGATTTCTACAAAGGCCTTCCAGCCACCCCTCCCCCCCCCCATGTAATGAGGCCCTGTGAAGAATGTGCAGGCTACTTGAGGGTGATTGGAAGGACGGGTGGTCCCGTTTGTCCCCCCGCCCCCCGCCTACTTCCCTCTCCCTCTTCCTTTCTCATGGGCACTGGACATCCTCAGCATCCAAGACTGGATTTTAGCAATGGCAACATTCAGCATGTTAGCTGAAGTCCCTTCCCCGAGGAGCCTATTAAACAAACTCAGGAATTAGTGTGCAATCTTAACGCCTGTTAAGTGCTCTGAGGAGAGGAAATGGGTTGAGAGGGAGAATCTAATTTAGGAGGGGGAGTGGGGCAGGAAAGTTCTCAGTGGGGGTTGTCAAGGTAGAAAACTTGAAGCATGAGGAGGTTGGGTGGTGGTAGGAGACAGCAGCCTGGGACCAGTGGCTTCAGGAGAACAGGGGTCAGATCCTGGAGCTGGGGTGTGTTGGCAGTTGAACCCCGGCTACTGGGGACAGAACTGATAAGTGTCAGCGTGGGGACACAAGGGAGAAAAATGTGGAGGTCAGGGAGGGGCTGGGTGTGGCTGGGGTGTAAAGGGGGGTAGAAGGAGAGTAAGATGGAACTTGGATGCTTGTGGGGGATAGCATGACCCTGCTGTGGCTGTGATGGAGGTGGGACATGAAGCTGCCCTCTGGGTCCTTCTGAGTCTACTGTTCACCAGGCTCTGGGTCCTTAGCCTTGAGACTGAGGAGCCCTGGCTCCAGACATGCAAGTCCAGGATTGTACACTACCATGTGTGCGTGTGTGCGTGTGTGCATGCTTGAGAAAGAGAGAGAGAAAGAGGGAGAGAAAGACAGAGGGAGAGAGAGAGAGAGAGAGAGAGAGAGAGAGAGAGAGAGAGAGAGAGAGAGAGAGAGGGAGGGAGAGGGGGGATGGGGAGGGAGAGAAAGAGAGAAGGAGAGAAAGAAAGAGGGGAGGGAGAGAGAGAGGGAGGGAGAATGGGTGGGTCAGAAAGAGCCTGGCCTATGTTCCTGAGTTAGCTGTGACAAGCAGTGACCCTGGGCTGCCTCCTCCTTTAGTCAGACCTGGAAGAGGATGAGGTTGCAGAGGGCAGAGGTTTGTGAACGGGGTGCTCTCCAGTGAGGTTCCACATGGGTTGTCTAGAGAGGACCTGGAGCCCGTCCCCCCACCTCCATAAGATCACGTGGTTATTGCCTGCTTCTCAACTGGGCTGCAGAGCCTGCCCCTCCTCGCTGTGATTAATTCAGTTTGGTAAAGCAGCATTTACGCCGGGAATTTAATCGTCATTTCTGATGGTGAAGGAATTGAAAAATAAATTGAAAGTGTCAGAAGATGCATTAGGGCGGGTGATGGAGCGGAAGCGGCCACCCTCCCGGACTCCCCATTGGGCGGTTCATGGGCCCAAGAAATTAGCCAAGTTGCTGTTTGTTGGATCAAGATGATGGCAGGATGAAGGACCAAGGTGACAAGAAGGGGCATGAGGGATGGAGACAAAGAAAGGAGGAGGATTCCCACTGAGGCAGGGCAATCTCTGGGTACCAGCCCCTGCCCCTCATCCAAGGAGATGAACCCAAAGCAGTAGAGACCTGCCCACAATGCCACTTGCTATAGGTCAGGAGGCTGAGGTCAAGGTCCCTGACTTCTGCCACCAGGCAGGAGAACACTAAAGGAGCTCACCAGATCTGCCCCAGGGCTGTGGCAACAGTAAGAACACAGCAAGGCAAGACCACAGTCCCAGAGGATATGTGTCTTCCCAGCATAGGGAGTGGAGAGGCCCATGACAAACGCGACAATGAGCGAATGAGCCAGATGACTTCTGAAACTATCAGATGCCGGGAAAGAAATCAACCAGGCAAGGGTAGTGAGGAGCTGTGAGGAGCCACTGGGGTTTGCACAGAGTTGACACCAGGAAGAGATTCTGCAGGAGACCTGCCAGATAAGGGGCAAGGCAAGGGGCAAGAGGGACAAGGGCAAGGAGCAAGGGGCAAGGGGCAGGGACAAGGGGTAAAGACAAGGGGCAAGGGGCAGGGACAAGACAAGGGCCAAGTGTTCCAGTTTGTAATGGTGAATGTGAAGACCTTGGAGCCATTTAGAAATGTCAGTAAGCCCACAGACTAGTGAAGGTATGTGGGGGATGTCTGAGAGAAGAGGCAATGGCCGAGCCATGATGGGACTGTGGGCTTAACCTGTGTGAGGAAGGAGTCCACGGGACAGTGCTTAGAGCAGGCGGCCATTCAGTGAACATCCACATTGTCACAGTGCCCACTGAGGCAGTGGAGAAAGCAAGGGACAGAAGAGGACCTGGGAATAGAAACCGTGGACACCGGTCTGGACCAAAGCGGGAGGAAAGAGACACGCATCCCCCACTACCCTTGTGAGTATCAGGTCTTCGGATTGGCCTTAGGGTCTGAAGGCGGTGGTGGTCACCTCTTTCTACCCACACACCTTTTCATTTATTTATTTAGTCCTTTAAGATAATCACTTTGTTTCTCAGGTTGGTGGTTTGGATGCTTCCACACTGCTAACCTTAGTGTTGAGTTTCAAGAGTTCATTGCCCTAATTTAGGCCTCAGTTGTGGAGGGAATGAAATGGAATTCTCCCAGTGTGAACACCCTCCCGGTGTGAACACCCTGCACTGTGAGAGCTGCCTGCCTGCCTCCATCCCAGCTGGTCAGGCCTCCCCAGCCCTCTTCCTTCTACCCACTCTCCTGCCCTCAAGTCCAGAGGATGAAGCAGCCACAACCTGTTTGCTGCAGGGCTAATGAGCAGGCCTAGCTGCAGGATTCCTAGGGTAAATCCTGGGCAGCGGTCTGTTAGCACGCAGGCTGGAAGCGGTGCCCAAGGTCCTGAAAGTTTAAGTGTGGGCCAAGGAAGGGAAAATTGGGAAGTCAGAGGATTGTGAGGGTGGGGGGACTGCTAAGAAGGAGCTTATAGGCCGGGAGGAGGGACAGCTCATCTAGAAGAAATGTACCCAATGCATGGCATCTGGAATTTAGCATTAAGTTACTACCAGGTTCAGTTTCTGACAGAATATCATAGCTGTCCTGAGTTAGAACATGTATGCACACATAGACACATTCATGCTCATACATGCTTACCAACACACTCATGTACACACATTCAGATGCAAGCAAACTTATGTTTGAACACACTTGAAACACACATACAGGTTCACATATTCATGCACACATACTCATGTACAGATAGATACACATGCATGCACAAATACATGCTCACACACTCAAGAATAGACACATATACACACTAATGTACATATATACATACATGTACATATGTACATACTTGCATGTAGACACACATACATGCTCACACATGCATTTATTTATATACAGCTACACATGCAAATCATCATGTGCAGACATATACACATGCATGATGCTAGCACATACACATTAATATAAACACCCACAGACACACTTATATACAAATATACACCCATGCACGAAAATACATACGCACACGAATACATAACCATATGGAGACACACACATAGATGTGTGTGTATGTGTGTGTGTGTGTATGTTGTCTGGACACATGCTCATTCACATGCATCCGGTGCACATTCATACATGCTCACATACAGACACTTATTCCCACATGCTCTCAAACACACTCACATACTGAAGCATGCACTCATGCTTAGGTGTATACAAAGCCATGCACCCTCAATGACCCTCGTGTTCAAAGACATGCACCCCTCACCCTCAAGGTATCATACCCCCATTTGACCCTCAGGCTTCCCTCTGTGGAAACCCCTCTTCATGAGCCCTGTTGCCAGGTGGGAGGCAAGACTCACTAGCTGATGGGGAGCCGACAGGGGCGGTGGGAGAGGAGCTGAATTTCATTTTTATTATCTGAGTCAGGACCCAGTTTTTCAGGTGATAATTATAATAATTAAAAATGCTGTTGTCAGAACTGGGTAGAGGCACAGTGCACAGCTGGCTATGGGATGATGAGCAGGTGGCGCTCTGGTATGAGTGAGTGTACCTCCCTTTCCCAAGCTCTTCCCACAATACTAGGGAAACTGGGGGTGACTCTGAGCTCTGGCCGCTGAGCCCAACCCCTGATTGGTGCTGACTCTGCGCTTGAGAAAGGGACCTGACTCAGTTTCTTTGTCTGTAAAATGGACCGAGGAGTATGCCTCTGTCAGAGACTCTTTGTGAGGGTCTATGAGAGAGGGACACAGGAGGCTCCAGGCAATAGTCAGGACACTGAGGCTGTGGGGTAGACTTAGCATTGGTAAGTGCTTCGGGGGGTGGGTGACATTCCTCCTCGAAGCAGGGGACAGTGGAGGACACAGACTTCAGGTCTGATCCTTAGTGGTTCAAAGTCTAACATTCAAATTGGAGATAACCACCTTACCCCCAGCTCCTCACAGGGATTGGCAGCAGCATCTGAGCTCTAGGTTCACTCTCAACTTCCTTTCTGACCTCCTCCTTGGGTACCTAGAAGCCCCTGGTGCCTGTTTACGCACATGGCCCCAGGGGCTACCATTAGGTCCCAAGAAGAGGATGCAAACACGGGAAGAGGCTCTCGGGAGATTCTGACCAATCCCAGCACCATACACCCTGGCGAGCTGTGCTCCACTGACCAACAGCTGTGGATTTCTTGCAGGACAAATGGTGCTCCCGATATCTGGCACCCAGGAGTTTTGGGCTGAGAGCCTTAGTCATACTCTAGCTAGGGCTGATTGGAATTTTCACTCCTAAAGCTCTGTTGCCAGTGACAGGGATCATTTGTGACCAACTGCCCCAACTACAGCACAGAGCCTGGGACAACCTAGGACTGTCCTCAGGTGTGGCCCTCCTATCTACCCTTACCCTTCTAACCCAGGCACTTGCGTTATGGGTTCCGGTTCTTTCTGGTCAATAAATACCTAATGGCTTCCAGGGTGGGCCATGAATGGCAATTGTCACTCCCGGCCCTGCACAGCTCCTCCTCTGCAGGGCCACCTAATGAGTGTATGCTCCGGTGTGCTTCAGAGCCAAGTGCAAATGAGAAACATTCCATGCTATCATTTAATTAGCTGTGGAAGGTGGAGCGGGATGTACAAGCCAGGAGATGAGGGTGTGGGGCGGTGGACTGCAGAGAAAAGGAGAGAGGGAGGAAAGAGAGGGAGCAGGAGAAGGAAGGAGAGAGGGAGGCTGGTGTTAAGGTTTTAGTTCACTGCCAGGAAAGAGCAGGATGTAGCAGGACCCAGAGCTTGTAGCTGCTGGGGAGAGGAGGCACTGAACGAGCAATTGCTCAAGGTCAAGGTCAAAACAGCTCAAGGTCAGCTGTGTTTGTGAGTGTGTATGTGCCTTTTCACCCATATACCTGTGGAGCTGATGCGTTCATGTGAGAGAGTGTATGGTCATGTAAGTGTGAATCAGGTGTTAGTGCAAAAGTGTGTGAATGGGTGTGCGGGTGATTATATATGGACTCGGAATCAATGATAACACACCCATGCCCATATGTGCACACATGCTTGTGAATATATATATATGTGTGTGTGTGTGTGTGTGTGTGTGTGTGTGTGTGTGTGTGTGAGTGAGTGCTTGAGTGTAGGTGTGGGGTAGAGATGTGAATGCATGTGAGTATCCCATGTGCATAGGCAAATGTGGTTTTGGGAGTGTCTGAGTGCACATGTAGATGAAAATGTGTGACAATTAGCTTATGTAAGTGTGCATGTGAGTGTGTAAATGAGAGATCAGTGAGAGTCATAGCAGCAACATGCTCACATTTCCTCTTTTAACAGGAAAGAGGCCTATGGCGTTTGTGACGCAAGCAGGCACCCCCTGTGGCTGTTTCCCACCTACAGATGGCCCATGATGCTGCCAACACAGGATAAACCAGAAAACCCGTGTTCAGGAACGATGCATTTGATTCTCCAGGAAGGATCCAGCCATGGCTGGAGCTATTAACTCCTGAATTTATTTTTTCAGTGAATGAGCCAAATTGTCTTTTTTACTGAGGATGAGCACACTCCAAAAGAGAAGGTTTGTAAGAGTAAAAGTGATCAAGCAATGACAGGTGTCTGGAGCAATTCGGGAGGTGCAGTGTGCCAATGTGCCAGTCCCAGGGTATGGGGGCAGTGACAATATCTGAGCATACACGGGGCAAAATGTCAGAAGAAGATAGGTCTCAGTTTCCTAACACCTACCACACCTTGCTCTCCGTATCTTTAAGCCCTAAGGCCAACAAAGACCACCTAGTCTAATATCTTTTACATTTTAAATTAGCTTATTTAACTTCATTATATAATTCTACTTCATTGTTTTAACTTTTCATTGAATTTTCCAAGTGGTCTATAAATACATTCATTCTCTTGAGGACTGTCTGTTTCTGAACAGCTTGTATGGGGCAGGAAAGACTTGATGTTAGGGAATCCTTGACTTTATAAGGTCCCAGAGCCTATGCCCTCATTTCTGGCAGCAAGAGTGAACAGCTTTTAACCAGATAGTTAAACTTGTCCCTGAGCAGTCAAGGAACCCGGTAAAGGCCGGGGTTGCAAAGAGGAACAGGCACGGAGCTGTCCAATGTCCTGAAACACAGCTCTACAGCAGGGCGCTGTCCGAGGTGCTAAAACCCAACAGCAAGCAACAGCAGAGGCCCAGGACAAGTTATATCTCTACCCTCTGTTAACTCAGTTCCCCAACCATCTCCTCACGACTCAATCCATTGGTTGTCCTGTGCTCATTCAGTTGCTGGTTGGAGTAGAATATATGGAAACCCAGGAACCACTGAGTCTCAACACATTTGTCATCGTCAGACCCCAGCTGCCATCCATAATTTTTGTTTGTTGCATTTTAGACATTAGAGTGTAACCGTGTAAAATGGAATGCAGAAGTCTTGAGTGTATCTGCAATGCCCACAGATCCCTCCCTCTATGTATCTGTACTCCAGGGATGTGGCACTTAGATCCTTTCACCAAGCATGGGCATCCACCTCTTCTACCTCGGCTGACTGATAGATGTACTCCAGCCAACAAGAGAAAACAGAAGCAGGAGACAAACAGAGGCTCTAGACACCCTTCTCACCTTCTCTCTCCCTCATAATGAACTTACAGAGGTGGGGATGATCCCCAGATAGCCTGATAGAAATTTCACCAGAGGGAGAGTAGGGGGTTTCCATGACAACTTGTTGTGATGCCATCACAGAAGGCCCAGAAGCAGTGGATAGCTCACTCACCACTGATCCATGAAGAAGAAACAGAGAGAGCTTTGACCTGAACAACTGCACACCCAAACCAGGGCAATCAGGAGCTAGCTGCATGCGTACCATTCCCATGCAGCCGATGCTTGGTCCAGCTTCAGTATGGTCTCCCTCCACAAAAGATGCTTTGTCACTCTGAGAGGGACCCAAGATTCTGGCTTCTATCATTTCAGGCTAGCTTCTATTACTTGAACTGTATAGAACATGATGCATTTTTGCTTTTCTGTGGACTGTGTTGCTGGTTGGTACTTGTACACATCTTCTGGGGTGTGCTAGTCTATCGCCTTTGCAAATGCCATTCTGTTCCATTCATTGTCTCCTGGTGGGAGCCAGGCTGATGCAAGGCGTTCCCTGAGGCCCTGACATATGGAGAAGGAACACTACTCCTTGTCTAACTAAAGCCAGGAGCTTGCTTGACAAGGACAGTAATATCCTGAGGCCAGGATCTTTGGGGAGCTGTGAATTTGGATTCTGAGGACCCTGTCTTTGTTTACAGTTCACGATTAACTCGGATGGTTCTTGATGAAACTACTTACTTATTTATGTACTTTCTTATTCCTTAGTGAGATAGAGTTTCACTAAGTTGCCCAGGCTGGTCTTGAGTTTATCCTGTGTCCCAGACAGGTCCTAAACATAGGATCCTCCTGCCTTAGTCCCTTGAGTAGGATTATAGGTTTTCATTGGCAACCCTGTCTTGGTGACTTGTTTAAACGTGGTCTTTCCCCTTTTGTGCAATGTGTTTGGGATGGGGGCAGAGTCATTGGTGCTGCCTGCTGTACTGCAGCACCCAAGCTGGCGGGCACACAGCTGGACAATGTCTTTAGCTTCTGGTTCGCAGCCCCTCCTACCTGTCACCACCTTCTGTGGCTCTAAGGCTCTGTGACAGAGGTGGGGTAGGGCTGCCAGGCAGGTACTTGCTTTTCTGCAGACAATTAGGGGGAGATATCTTCTAGAAAGAGCTTCCATGATTAACTCAAATGAAGTGTAAAATTGTTTTTGGTTTAAAGGCTTTGCTTACTGAGGGATCAAGTGGTAGGAGCGGCGAGCAGAGGAGGGAGGGTCCCGGCAGCCACTTAGCTGCCTCTACTTCTTAGTTTGCAGACCTTGACAAAGTTGTGAAATTTGTTGGGCCTAATCTGGCAGCCACTAGGATGAGAACCTTAGAGAGCTGACAACTCAGACTGGAAGGAATTCTTCATTTAGGAAAGAGGTGACATTATACAGTTGCCCTGGGTTCTAATCCCAGCTGTGCCACGTTCTGGCCAAGTGTCCCTGGCTGCCTGCTTTGGTCTTTGAATTCTAATTGCCTAACTACAGGATGGGACACTTAGTCTAGTCACTGGGAGTGCTAAGTAAGGCAGTCATTTCAAGCCACAGGTCAAGGCTAGGTACAGGGAGAGCTCACCAGAAGCCCTGGACTGGAGCAAATCTGTGTAGAGGATTGGGTGGGGCAGGAGAGCCTGGGAAGGGGATGGAAATGAGTCAGGGCTTGGGGAGGCTTGCAAGAGTGGTACTGAGAGGTAAAGCTGAGGCCCCACAGCCAGGTCACATGGACCCTGTGGTCTTTGATGATCTGGTGGGAGTGTGGGGAGCTATGTAGGAAGCCTCTGTGGAGTTCGTGAGAGGGCAAAGAGCCTGGGTCCTGGTGGCTAAGGCAGCTGCCAGTGTTTGAGGTGTAAAGACAGTGCCCAGGACTAGGCAAGGATTGTGTAGTCAGGGACAGCAACCAGAGAGGTTAAGGGATCAGGGCTGGAAACAGGGGACTTGCTGCTGGGAAGCAGATGGTAGCAGTGTTGGACTGGGTCAGGACCTAAGAAATAACAGATGTCTGGGGCCAGAGATTCTGTGTTGCAGGTCCTTAGGAGGGGGAGAGGGCCAAGAATGATTAGACCTTCTGGCTGTTCTCCATAAGAGCTGCTCAGACTCCAGGCCCAGCCTGACCTGAGTCATAGCTGATTACAAAGTTGTTGTGAGGTTCTTCCCTCGGCCCCAGCAGCCCTGGAAGGTCGCTTGTGTGTTACATGCTCTCTCCACATAGTGAACCCATGCTTTCTGGCTAACTCTCCTTGCAGAGAGAGGAATATGAATACCCCCTCCCACAGTTCCCGTATGGTTAGGACCACAGGAGCCAGAATCAAGAAAGTGGGGACAAGAGCAAAAAGACAGACTCTGTGGTACTGTTGAGACAGACAGACAGACATTTCTAGGTTGATGTCAAGGCAATATATGATTGGACAGTAGAGAGTGGGACAGGGACAAGGCGGGAGAGAGGAAGAGTTGGGATGTGTATGTGTGTGCCAGGTGTGGCAACAACCCATCAAGGGAAAGTGAGTGAAAACAGCACACTGGGGTGGTCTTGGACCACCTGGGACAGAAGCAGCCAGAGCAGACGGAGTGGACTTCGTGGTAGAGACAGAGCCCCGGCACACGACTCCACACTGGAGCATCTCCTGCGGAGTAAGACTGTGTGGGACCGGTAGCAACAGATTTAGTTTTATTTTTACTGAAACAGATGTTGACTTAGTAAGGGAGCAAGAAGTAGAGGAAGCAGCAGGGTAGGCCTGGGACATCAACAGCTCCTTCTACTGACCCTGTCACCAGGTCTCTGACATTCCATCTTCTCAGTGTCTGATCTCCCCAGATAAAAGGAATCACTTTCTGCCCAGTGAATGTGGAAGCCATGAAACTAGAGGGGTCTCGGGAGACTGGATGGGGGAAGGTTGTCTCTGCAAACAGCCAGAATTTGGTTTAGCTTAGAGGTAAGATTTCATATTATGCTCACAGAAGGACCCATGATTGGTTGCCACTACCTATGCTGGATGGTTCACAACTAGTGATTCCAGCTCCAGGGGCTTTAATGTCCCCCTGCGGCCTCTGTAGTCTACTGGATTCATGTGAACAAACCCACACACTAATGCAGAAATTTAAAAAAACAGAACAAAACAAAACAAAACAAAACAAAACAAAAATAAAACCAAGAAATTGAAACTAGCAGTATTCCTGCTAACCTGATCAGGATCTGGGCATTTTCCAGGATTAGGGAAAGTTCTTCCAGGAACTGCCGTACAGTGACTCTAAGTAATCAAGTTAAGGGTGTAACCCAAACTCACTAGCTCCAGCCTGGTCCCCATGCTCAGCTCTCAAACATGCCCGGGGGTGGGGAGTTTGGAAGGCCTCTGTTGAGGTTTTGTCTTTTTCCTTTTATTGTAATGATAAATGTTGGCCTCCAAGTGCTGGAGTCAGCAAGTAGCCTTTGAGACCCGACCCCTAATTAATTCTGATTGGTAAATAAAGAAACCAGCAGCCAAGAGTTGGGAAGAGGAGACATAGGCAGAGTTTAGGTTTCCTGGGCTTGGGACCTCAAGAAAGAGAGAGAGAGAGAGCGGCCATGGGATAGAGAAGCAAGGAGAATTACAATGGCCTTTGGGCCAAGGGAATGTGGCAAGAGGACTGCCAAATTGGGTTAAGAGCAGCCAAGATAGGACATAGTAAAGAGTACGTGATAATCTGGGACTATTGATGGGAAAGTAGATTCTAACAGCATGGAGGGTAGGCAGTTCCCCAGATATTGTGCTGTTTAAGGCTTATTAAAATATAAGACCTTTCATTTGGGAACATAAATGGTCTAGAATGGGAAGGAATCTTGCACTTGGGATAGATTTTTTTTTTTTTTTTTTTTTTTTTTGTGACAGCCTCTACATGGGACTCCCCTTCTCTTTCTTTCCCTCCACCTACTGTTTCTCTAGGCCAAAAGAGCCTAGAAACAGGACTCAGGGCTCCAGGGCTCCAGAAAAGTGCCCACGAAGCTGACTATCTGAGGCCCCAGCCTGGGCTGGGCAGGGGAGGTTAAGGGTGTAGCTGCCTTGGCAGTTAGTGTTAATCTTGAAGTTCCCAAAGGCCTTGGGAGTGCCAGGAGCAAACATTTTCTCTCCTAATGATGCTGCAGCAGATTAAGGAGGGGCGGGTCTCCCAGAGCATTAAAGAGTGGCACCCATTACCAACGGTGTCCTGGTCCAGCAGCTAGAATAACTCTACTCGAGTCGGGCCTCTGTGAAGATCTGGCTTTCCCAGTTGGCCACAAGCTTGGCCTGGTCTCTTTGACCAGGGAGTGGAAATGTATGACAAAATGACAGATTGCATGGTCACAGGCTGGTTTCAGCTTCATGTGAGGAAGGTCTTCCCAGGCCCGTGGATCACCGGTGGCCGTTCACTGAGGAGGGAGTGGGGGGAGCTTTATATCAGGGGCTTTAACCGGCTCAATATCCCTAGCCCTGTCACATCCTAGGTGAGTGTAATGAACTTCTGTGAGAGTGGAGTCATCAGAACTGGATTGGCTTTGCTCTGCCTAAGGCTGCACAATGACCTATGAGTCCAATCTGGGCCACCATCCAGAATGTAATACTTTGTGATACATGAAATTGTACAAAATCCAATGTCCGAGTTTGAGAGTGCATTTTTATTAGATACCGCCAAAGCTTGTTTTTTCACAGATTTCTCTTGGCATTAGATCCTGTATGTTCCACAGAAGCCCGTCTTTTGAAGGCTGAGCTCCAGGTGCGTCCTACCCCACAGCGTGGTAGTAAACCTGTAAGAGATGCAGACCAGTGGGGGCTGTCAGGTCACTGCTGCATATTCTGGAGGGGTTTAGGGGACTGTGGTATCTTTCTTCTGGTTTCTGTTTTGGATCCTGCAGTAGATAAGGGTCTTAATTATGTGTTCTCAGTCTGTGGTGTATTGAATCACCACACGCTCAAAGCAATGATGCCAACCATCTATGGACAGAAACCTTCCCAAACTGATGTAAATAAGCCTTCCTTCTTCATTACTTGGAACCTTCCTTCTTCATTACTTGGCTATCTCAGATATATTGTTACAGTACCTGAAAGCTGACTGACACATGTATTATCACTCTCACAGTACAATGGGGGAGGAGGGGGGGAGGGAGGGAGGGAGGGAGAGAGAGATATCTTTAAAGCCTGCTGTCTCTGTACAAGAATAGTATGCTGACTCCCACTCTAGGCTAATAATAAACAGGGCAAAATATTTTCACTTGTTTATTTTCTGTTTCTAAATGAACAAAACTGTAAGGGGTGGGAAGAAATGGGCCGTGGGCAGCTGAGGTGAATTTCAGGTGATCTGGTCTGTTAATGGTTCCAGCCTCTTACAGGGGGAGCTGGGGGTAGGGAGAGCTGGGATAAGGTGGAGGGGTATGGAAACAAACCCTAAAAGTAAGAATGTTTTTTAAAGAAAAAAATTTTAGCCTCAAAAACATGTTACTGGAGGCAGGATGATTCAACCTGGGTTCACAATGAGACCCTGTCTTATTGAGCAAAGGCATCCAGCAAGATGGCTCAGCACGTGGAGGTGCAGACTCCCGAGGCTGGCACCCTGAGGACCTGCGTGGAAGAAGAAAACCAATTCCCACAAATTGTCTTCTGACTTCTATGTGCACCCCAAGCCCCCCACCCTCACTTCAGATGGACACACACACACCCACACACCTGCTACATACATACCTGACACACATACACACACCACACACACCCGTCACATACACATAACACACCTGCCATACACACACACCTTCCATACATACACACCTGCCACACACACATACACACCTCACACACAACTGACATGCATACACACAACTGCCACACACACACATACACACACATACCTGCCACATCACACACACAACCTGCCACACACACACACATGTTGCACACATACACACATATGCATACATACATGCATACACACGCTCCAAATGAATAGGTGTAAAAGAAATTTAAATCACAAAGGTCTGGGGCTGTAGCTCAGGGGCAGAGCACTTGCCTGGTGTGTACCCTTCCACACCTTGCTTAGACACTTGGTCACCAACAGCTGGTGACCCTGTTTGGGAGGTTGTGGCACCTGGGAGCCTCCATGGAGGGGTGGGTCCCTGGGGCAGGGCTTGTTGCTGTGCAGGGTTCCATTTGCTGGTCACTTCCCACTCCCGAGTGAGGGTCAGCCTCTTGCTCCTGTGCAGAGCCTTTCTTGCTCTCATGCTCCGCAACATCACAGGCTCTATCAAGATGGAAGTGTGAGTCCAAGCAAACCCTCTTCTTCATAGGTTGTTTTGGTTAGGGTATTTTATCACAGTGGAAAAGTAACTAAGACACCTAGTTTGTAGGAGGCAAAATACTGAGAAAAAAAACCTCAACAATTTGGAGCATACAGAAAACATGCTAGTTAAAATTATTTATTTAACAGGATCAGCCTCAATAAATATTTTATCAACAGAACTTGGGAGATCTACAGGTTCTGGATGGCGTAAGTAAATCAGAGACAAGGCAGGAATTGAAAAATTAATCTTTGGAACAAAAGAAGGAGGCCCAAAGAATCTGAATGCCTGCCCTGTCCTTTTCAACAAACTGCTCCACCACCTGAGTGGTTCTGGGGAAGATGATTCTAGACGCTTTCCCACACACCTGCACAGATCAATTTGAGGCGAAACAGCTGATCTAAGCATGAAACTAGGACAGGAAGGGGGTCATGTGACTTTCAGTCATTTTGGGTGCAGTCAGAATTTCTTAAGGCACAAAAGCATTAATCACGACCATCACGGAAGAAAATAGAATCTTGAATTCTTTTTAGCTTAAACACCTTTTGATCGCCCAAACCCATCACTGAATAAGAAACTGTGCTTGAGCTCGGTCTGCAGAGTGTCTGTCTAGCGTGCAGGAGGCACTGGGGTCAGTCCTCAGCACTGGGCAAGCTGGGTGTGTGGTGCACACCTGTGGTCCCAGCTCTCAGCAGGACAAGGAGGCAGGAGGACCAGAAGCTTAAAGTCACGCTAAGCCACAAGAGAGTTTTGATAAAAACCAAAGAGCCCTGGGAAAAAGGTCTGAAGAGAGAGCTCAGAAGTTAAAAAGACTTGTTGCTCTTCCCGTGGGCTCCAGCTCAGTTCCCAACATCCCTGTCAAGTGGCTCACAACTACTTTTAATTCTAGCCCAAGGGAATGAATCTTCTGCCTTCCTAGTGTACCTCATTCATGTGAATGCAAGCATGTTTCAAGATAGGGTTTCTCTGTGTAGCCCTGGCTGACCTGGAACTTGCTCTGTAAACCAAGTTGACCTTGAACTCACAGAGATCTGCCTGCCTCTAAAGGTTTTTCTTTATTGTTGTTGTTTTAAAAAATGCAAAACTCAATATATAAAGAGCTCCTCACAAGTCAATCACCAAAAGAAAATTAGCACACATAGGAAAAGACGTTACTGCTCAACTCTCACGGGAAGAATGCCCAGTTTTGGAATCACTGGGAATCTATACCAGGGTAAAGTTGAAAAGACTGGAAAATAGATTAAAAAATTAGCAGACAAAAAGCCAAAACTGAAAGAAGAGACATTTATTGTGGCTCACGGGTTGAGAGGTCGAAGTCCGTAGTCTGCGGTCTCCATTGTTCTGGACCTGCAGATCGCTGTGGAGTAGAGGATGTGGTAAAGCTGAGATGCTCACTCAGGGTCTGAAGGAAGCAGAGGAAGAGTAGGGTTAGGAGACCCCACTCCCGTGACCTACTTCTGACAACTAGCTTTGTCTGCTACTCTTTGCCTCCCAACAAAGCCCCCATTTCATGGAGCTATTAAGGGGTTATAACCTATTGATAAGGTCTGAGCCCTCAAGATCCAAGTGCTTCCAAAAAGCCCATGAGCTGACAACCAAGATTCCCCTGATGAGCCTGCAGGAGGCATTTCATATTCTAATGGTAATGTGTGCATAGATATACATGTGTGCAAATGTGTTTGTAAAGAGAAGAGGGAACCATTGGCCAGCTGAAAACACAAGTTATGTAGTCTCTATGCCCAGCAAATCCTTCTGGTTTTCTCTTAAACCCCTATCAAATCATCCCCCTCTTCCCCCCAACGCTGCTGCTGATCCAAAGTGGGCCTTGTGTTCCCTGATGTAGATCCTTTCTCAGTGCAGGAGCCTTTTCTGCTTGTGATCCTAGGAGATATCAGGCATGAGCGAGAGGACCAGGAAAAGCTCACTCACAAGTGGGTGACCCTGCAGGTTTGGTCCTGTTGGACAGTGGACAGTGTGCAATGCCATTTAGATGTCAGTGGGAGGAGAAGGCTGTTCCCCCACTGTTTACCATTCCTGCTGGTAAGGACCCCCTGAGTTTTAAAGCTGTGGGCTCCAGGGATATATTTTCCCCTGGGGGCTGGCCATGTTCCAGGATTCTCACCTGGATATGGCCTGCTTATAGGAAGCTATTGGGACAGCACAGTAGAAAACAGAGGGCCTGGGGTCACTTGTAGAGTCCTTGACACTTGGCTCTCCATCGGCAAGAGTGCCCTCCACTGGAAGGACTGGGCTTTTCCTACCAGGCCAGACCAATTGATTGCTCTCTGGTTCTAAAGAGCCAACCTGTCTCTTTCATTCCACTCAACCCCCTGTCTGTTTCCTGTTAAATGTGAGATTGGCTGCAAATTAAACTTAATGGAACTTGAGTAATTATGTTGACTTTTTAAAGTGCCTACAGATAAATACACACTCAGCTATCTGAGAAAAATCAGCTTTCCTGTTGTGTTTCCCAGAGAGCAGATCAGTGAAGGGTCAGGGTGCTTCTGAAGGATCAGGAGACACCAGGTGGATTTCTGAGGCATGGGGCCAAGCCGGCTTTCCAGAATGGTGACTTGCCACACGCAGAGCCTGAAGAATACTGATGTCTGTGCCCTTTGACCCTCAGGCCAACTTCCTTCAGAAAATAACCAGAGGTAGAGACCACGGAGGTTTGAGCACAGGGTCATACATGTATCCTCCTGACCACGGGGGCAGGTAGAGCAGCTTTAGTATGTGAATATGGTGGGCTACCAACTATTGGCCACTCAACAGGGAAATTCCATCAAGACATTCACATTGGTAAAGGGCTTATAAAAGAAAGGGGAGAAATAAAAATATGGATATAAATGGCTAATTTTACCCCTACAGATTTCTATCCCTGGATTATACAATCCGAACAGGTGGATGGAAAACTACCAGCAGGGTGTAAGTCTGGGTTGGGCTATGAAAAAGCTGTTTGTTTTTATTTTATTTGTACTTTATGCATTTCTTTAGTGTGTGTGCCCGTGTAAACATGTTGGTGTGTGGAGGTCGGAGGTCAATGTCAAACATCTTCTTTCACTGAACCTGGAGCTCACCAATTAGGCTAGCCTGGCCAGCAAGCTCCAGGGGTCTTCCAGTCTCCATGTCCCCAGAGCTGAGATTCTAGACACTAGCTACTATGTGTGGGGTTTTTACATGGGGACTGGATATTTGAACTCAGGTCTTCCTGTTTGTATGTCAAACACTTTGCCTACTAAGCCACTGCCTCCTGCCTGGTTTTGATGTTCATTTCTCACCTTGCAGAACACCTATTACTAGAACATTGTTTCAAGTCAGAGCTAAGCCTGAAGTGGGTGGGCGGGGCTCACATCCTTCCTACAGCCTGACTTCGGGAGACTGAGCTGGTTGGTATCTGCCTTAGAATTTGCCTTAAAATGGTACCTGGTACCTTGAGATTGCTCTGGCACCATGTGAAACTTCCCCTTCCCTCAGCCTAGGGCTGCTGCCTCCAATGATGGGTACTTCTTGAAGTGTGAGAGACTAGAGGCCTGAATCCTTGTCATGTACCGTGGAGCTGCCTGTGGAACGGGATCATGGTCCCCCAAAGGGAAGAGCAGCTGTTGTCACTCTCCAAGGGCCACTATAATGCCGGTAAGTAAAACCAGAGCAGGACACCTATAAGCCTGGTCCCAGAAGGTCAGAGGAGACAGAGCAGAATCCCCTGGGCTCCTTAGTCCCCTCCTTGATGTAACAGACACCTGACCCCAGGCTATAGGGCTCCTGTTGGCTCCAAAGACATAATGGTTGGCTTTCAGATAGCCCTGGACTCCACAGTGAAGGCCTAAGGATTGTATCTGGGTTGCTTATATGTGCAAGGAGTGGTTTCTACGAGAGGAGCACGGAGTCAGTGTCTGCTGCTGTTACAAGGCTGGATGCAGAGTCTCCCACATACCCATGTGGAAATTGGATTCACTCACTCAACAGTATTGATTGGAGCTGTTAGTAGGTTCATGTTATTGCAAATGAGTGGCCACGGACATCCTTGTACGAGGCTCCCGGTGCTCGTGTACGGGAGACGCTCTGGGGTTTGTTCTCCGCTGCAAGCTGAGGGGCTTGCTTGGTAGGCTTTACAAGACAATGGTGAATTAGTCTGAAAGCTAGAGCATCTGTTTCCAGGACACAATGGAGGGAGTCTCTTCCTCCCCACCTAGCCAGACTCCACTCCGCCCAGTCAGCAGGTGGATTCTTTTCCCGATGCTCCATTCTTGCTTCCTTGATTGCTAATGAGGCTTCGCATATTCGCAGGCACTGATGAGCCATTCAGGCTTCTTCTTGAAACCCCAATTCAAAGATTCGAGTCCTTCGATTAGGGTCGTTCTGGAATCTTCGTATATTCAGAGTGGGACCGTTTACTGCTAACATGCCAAAATATCTGCGTCTACACCCTGTTTTATCTTGCCGGTTTCTCCATGGTGACATTGGATGAACTGAGTGTCTTTTTGGGAATCTACCCATCCCTTGTCTCACGCATAGCCTTGCTTTGTTTGGTTTCAGCGAATACCTCCTGCTTCACCGAACTCATCGGGAGAGTCTGTATTTTTCTCCCGAAAGCGTAGAAATGAGAAGTGTGGAAGAGATGGTGGGAGGAGAAAGGCCTGGTGGGAAGGGGCCGAGTTCACAGAAACGTCTTTTTTTTTTTTTTTTAACCTTTATTTATGTTAGTGTGTGAGTGTACTCAAGAGTATACCATGCCATGAGGCATACATGTCAGAAGACATTGTACAAGTCTGTTCTCTCCTTTCACCATTTAGGACACAGGAATTCAACTCAGGTCATCAGGCTTAGCAGCAAGTGCACTCCCCACCGGGCCATCTTGCCTCCCATCATGGAAATGGTCCCTGGGGTTTGCTCTGTGCTGTCAGCTCTGCAGCATAGGAGGTTTGAAAGGTAATGGTTAGACCCGCCCCCATGGTGTCTGCTGTACACACGGAAAGTGTGTAAGGAAGATGTTTAATGAAGTGTCTGGGGTGGACATCTCGAAAGCCAGTACTGAACACTCTTTCTGAAGCTGCTTTCTGTTCTAGACTCTTCCAAAGTACTGATCCACACCCACAGCTTTACCTGGCTTTATCTGATCTTCACGGTGGTCCTGAGTTTGCCTCCATTTCACAGAGAAGGAGCAGATATCCAGCGATGTTAAGCAAGATGATTCTTCATTACCCAGCTAAAAAGGGGACCTGAGCGGTCCATGCTGATGCCAAACGCCTTCTCACAGCCAGGCTTGGAAAGAGCTGAAGTGGCCCTGGGCTCATTCTACCTACAGCAAGGCAGCAGCTCTCCACACACACACACACACACACACACACACACACACACACACACTCACACACACACACACAGACACACTCACACACACTCACACACTCACCCACACACACACACTCACACACACTCACACACACACTCACACACACTCACTCACACACACTCACACACACTCACTCACACACACTCACACACACACTCACACACACACTTACACACACACACTCACACACACTCACTCACACACAGTCACACACACACTCACACACACACACTCACACACACACACACTCACACGCACACACACTCACACACACACACACAACAAGTGTCTTAGAGCAGAACTGAACGAAGCCTTCTTTAGGGACAGTGAAGGAGAAACTTCTGCAGCCCTGACCCAGATCACCCTGAGGGGGGAAGGGAGACAGACAGACAGAGACAGAAAGACACAGAGAGACACGGAGAATTAGAAGGAACAGGCTGAGGGGAGAGATTGGGGCTAAATAGAGCTGGGTGGGGGTGAGGAGATGTCTGACTCTGTTGGCCTTCACTGATCTCACTGTGAGATGAGGCAGATGAAATTTAAGTCACCCAGGTTGCATGATGATTTATGAGAATTACTGAGGAGGCCATTTCTAAGATATCAGCTGTTGGCTGGGCATGAAGAGAGGAGCCTGGGAGGGGGGCTGAGGAGGGAGGAGCCTCAGGCTGGAGGAGGGAGGAGCCTGGGGGCTGAGGAGGGAGGAGCCTGGGGGCTGAGGAGGGAGGAGCCTGGGGGCTGAGGAGGGAGGAACCTGGGGGCTGAGGAGAGAGGAGCCTGAGGCTGGAGGAGGGAGGAGCCTGGAGGAGCTGAGGAGGAAGGAGCCTGGGGGCTGAGGAGGGAGGAGCCTGGGGGCTGAAGAGGGAGGAGCCTGGGGGGCTGAGGAGAAAGGAGCCTGGGGTTGGAGAAGGGAGGAGCCTGGGGACTGAGGAGGGAGGAGCCTGGGGGCTGAAAAGGGAGGAGCCTGGGGGCTGAGGAGGGAGGAGCCTGGGGGCTGAAGAGGGAGGAGCCTGGAGGGCTGAGGAGGGAGGAGCCTGGGGCAGGACTACAAAACTAGCTTTAACGATCAAACTGGTGGTGGTGGTGGTGGAGGATGAAGAGGAGAATGAAGAGGGGGAGGAGGAGAAGGGGGGAGGGGATACAGAATAGAAAAGGCCTCAGATGACATGGTGTGGAGCAGACATACTTTCTCGGGCAGTGGTCTGCAGCCCTAATGTTTGGTGTGGTCCTTCGAATCTGTGAGCATTGGCTCCTGGATCCCTCTGCCCATGGATCCCTGAGCCCCAAGATGCCGGCACCTGAAGGCAGTAAGTTCACACAGTTACACACTGTCAGTGTGACTTTCCACGAGACTCAAGCACCGGAAAGACCCAATGTCGGAGATGCTCCACTCGGAGGGTGTGGCCGCCCATTAGTGACTTCCCAGCTTGAACTTGTCTCTGGTCCCAGGTAGTCTCAGTGCTGCAGTGTCCACACTGGGACCCAACACAGTTACTCGAGACAAGTTTCCTGCAAAGCCACCACCCACTTCTGTCCCCACAGCCCTTTAGCAGAGTCAGCATTGACTATGAAAGCAGTGTCAGGGACAGTGGTAGAGTTGGCACCTTCAGGAGACAGAAGGGAGAGGCCAGGCTAGACCCCTGGGCTGGGATGGGAAGCGGAGAGACCAGGCTCCAGGGCCCCACATGGTCTATAAGCCTTATTTCCATTAGGTAGAGAACAGTGTCTCAGGGGCTGCCTCTGTCCCCTCTGTCTGTGCCGTTACTATAGCAGCCACCCCAGCTCGCAGCGAGGGGGCGTGCAAAATAGGTCAGATCAGTAATGAGGCCTCTCGGCTCTGATCTGCCTCCTGATGGGACGTGGCTTCACAAGACACCCGTTTCACATCAGAGCGGCTGGATCCGGACTCTGAATCAAAGGCCTCTGAGCTCAGATGCTAGGCCTGGGAGATCTGTCTGTGGCTGGGGCTCAGGAGGTCTCTTCTTGATCCTTCTATAGTGAGTCACGCTAGTGCCGAAGCCAGCTAGTGCTGGATTCCCAGTGTCATCACAGGTCCCTGGAAAGGGCACAGGCTCTCACAAGGCCGAGACTCCATCTAGGGACTGGTCTTGGAGTCCTTCCCAGTGACAACTCATGGCCAATGAGACTTTTCATTCCCACCAGCCTAAGTTCAAATCCTGGCAGTTGCTCCCAGGAGACAGTTCCACTTCCTTTTGGGGCAAGTGAGGAGTTATAGTTGTCTTATCATGGTGTGAATGCAAAGAGACCCACTGTGGTGATGGTAACCCATGGGGTGTGGAAAGTAGTGGGGTAGGGGTGGGGTGGACAGGTCCCACCCCTATCTCTTGCTCTGTGACCTTAGGCACCTGGTCACCCTCTCTGTTCAGATGATGTAGAATAAAGAATTTCTTTGTCCACTCCATCTGCTTCTCAAAGAGGCTTCTTGAAGTGGCATGTTTAATGTTTTAAGATGCTGAGCCCTGACCAGTTCCCAAAGCTCTAGTAACTTCTGTCTGTACCTGCTGCTTGGGAGCTAATTGCCTTGACCCTATACAGGGATCTTTGTCTTGTTTCTGACATACTAGAAACAATATCTGGCTTACAGTAGGTGCTCAACCAATGCTGTTGAGTGGCTTTGCACACTCACACACACATGCACGCATGCGCGCACGCATACCATATTATGCCTGGCCTTCTGTGGGACTCATCACATAGTTTTTTCTGGAGCCCTCTTTCTTTACTATAGCCACACGTGTGGGGGTCTCTCTACTTAGCAGTGAGAAGGAGGAGCTGACTCCCCTGTATGGATGCAACTCAGCTCTCTTCCCCTCCACCCCTAGGCCATATCTGAATTACCCCAGATACATGTAAAGGAAATCTTGTCATGAAAGACATGCTTCCTGATCTGAGGAGGAGAGGACCCTTACTCAAGGAGGTGAGAAGGGAAAATAGTACAGAGCCATTGTCCCTTAGCTCCTAGAGGTGAGACTGCTGTGGTATCCACTAGACCCCAAAACCCACATAGGTAAGCTGGATATACTGACCAGAGCCTAGGTGTGCACAGCCTGGGAGCCTCTGCCTAATCCTTGAAGTCCACAGGGGCTTAGGAGATGGAGCTAGTGCAGCTGGGGTGTTTGCTGGCGCACCTGACCCTCAGCGGCCAAGTCTATGGAGTTTAGGAGCCTTGGGGTCCCAGCTCTCGGCTCAGGAATTGAGGACCCAGGATTACCAGCTTCTCCAAACATTACAGGTCATTCTTCTCTGTGGGAACCAGATACCTTTCCAAGGGACAGCCCTGCACTAATCCAAAAGGGCGCAGTTGGGTCAGACACTGTGTTGTCCTGGATGCCCTGCAGCAGATCAGGTACCCCTGAGGAGGTCAGAGCATCCAGGAATGACAGTGGCTTGATGTTTCCAGTCCCTAAGCTGTTGACACCATGACTCAAGGAGCTCCAATTAGCAAGGGACATGGCCCAGAAATTACAGGAGTTACATAATTGCTTTGAGTCTTTCCACCAGCAAACCTGGGTCCATGGCCTTCGCCCCCAGAGGCTCCTGGCTCCATGGGATCCACTCTGCCTGTGGGGCCATGGATGGGAAGGATTGAGGTACACAGGGCTGGTTGACTCCCAGGCACCATCATATTTTAGAACTGAGAGGAGCCTGAGACCCTAGGTCTAACCTCTTTCTCCTGCAATGCTAAGATGGGAGATCTGGACCTTTCTCTTATAGGGAAGACTTTCTCATCTATCTGTCCCTCCTACGCTTGAGCTCTCAGAGTCTAAGCTTCTTCGGTGAAGTCAAACATGCCTAGATGGAATCTTTGACTCACAGACTCAGCATCATAGGCACATTCGGAGACTTAGAAGACCGAAGAGCCAGGGAATTAAGGGATTGCTGGGAGATGCGGAAGCCTATATCAGCCTGAGACACACAGCACAGAGAATAGGTGTCCTGGAATAGAAGTCTCAGCCTCGGAGGAGCCTTAGACATCTCTGCCTATGGTATAGAAGCCTCACTCCAAGGGCCTGTACTACAAGAATGGAAAGGTCACCATCCTAAGAGTGAGTCTGCCCGACTGTCTCTTTCTGCTGATGTGGAGCCCAGTTACACTTCACCTGACCCCTACTAAACCTGCCTCTATCCTGTGCGTGCATGTGTGTGCACGCATGCTCCAGTGTGTGTGCAGACAATGATCTGACTCCATCACAGTGGCCAAGTCCCTGGGTGAACATAGGGACCAGCCAGACTCTTGGGTGGGGACACCTGTCTTTCTCCAAACCCTTGTGCACAGCCTTAGCTCCATCCATCCCAGTTCACTAAGGCAGAAGGGAAGACACTGAGCGTGGCTTCACCCTGGAGGAGGGACTAAGAGAGACCAGCCAGGGAGTGTTTAAGGACAAATATAGATAGACAGGTCTGGTCTGTATGTGGCCAGTCAGTTACTTCAGCTCCTCCATTAACCTTGAGGAGACTTTGAGAAGGTCGCTCTATGGTGAAGTGTACACTGTGTTGGGCTGTGCTGTGCTGTGCTGTGTTGGTCTGTGCTGTGTTGGGCTGTGCTGTGTTGGGCTGTGCTGTGCTGTGCTGTGTTGGGCTGTGCTGTGCTGGGCTGTGCTGTGCTGTGCTGTGCTGTGCTGGGCTGTGCTGTGCTGGGCTGTGCTGTGCTGGGCTGTGCTGTGCTGTGCTGTGCTGTGCTGTGCTGTGTTGGGCTGTGCTGTGTTGGGCTGTGCTGTGCTGTGCTGTGCTGTGCTGTGCTGTGCTGTGCTGTGCTGTGCTGTGTTGGGCTGTGCTGTGTTGGGCTGTGCTGTGTTGGGCTGTGTGTGTTGGGCTGTGCTGTGCTGGGCTGTGCTGTGTTGGGCTGTGCTGTGCTGTGCTGTGCTGTGCTGTGTTGGGCTGTGCTGTGTTGGGCTGTGCTGTGCTGTGCTGTGCTGTGCTGTGCTATGCTGTGCTGTGCTGTGCTGTGCTGTGCTGTGTTGGGCTGTGCTGTGCTGTGCTGTGCTGTGCTGTGCTGTGCTGTGTTGTGCTGTGCTGTGTTGGGCTGTGCTGTGTTGGGCTGTGCTGTGTTGGGCTGTGTTGTGCTGTGCTGTGTTGGGCTGTGCTGTGTTGGGCTGTGCTGTGTTGGGCTGTGCTGTGTTGGGCTGTGCTGTGTTGGGCTGTGCTGTGCCGAGCTTTGTCAGGCTGGGCTGGGTTCACCAAGAGTGTTCATTCCTTGCACAGACTTGGTATTTATCAGGACAAACCACAGCTATTCCCTCTCACCTTCCATCCTCAGGCTGGGAGAGCTCAGGGTGTCCCGAGATGGCGGTAGGAAGCATGTCCCAGATGAGGATCAGCCTGTGAAAAGCTTGGGGAGCCAGAGGAGGCCTCCGGTGTTGGAAAGCCGCACATTGTTGGTGGGGTGTCTAGGTGTGGGGTGCAGCTGTAAGGGTGGAAGGGGCCTGGAGTAGGGCATCAGGAGACTCCTGCAGACACCCTCCCACCTTCAGCCTGGGATTGTCACACAGCACCCTCCCTCCAGGGACTTCAAAAGCCAGAATGAGGCTGAAAGGCATCAATAGGAGTCACCAGAAAGTTTATATCGCTTCCAGCCAAATCCCAGCCCTTACTGTGTGGAAAGGTTTGATCGGAAACCCGGCCCGACATATCCGGGTAACTTAGAGAATCTGGCGAGGTCCTATTATGACACAAAGAACAGGATTTTATTAGGTTCACCTCAAATGTCATCTGAGGGGGAAAAAAGGAGGAGATGGGTGACAAGTCTGGGTCGTGGTGCTGACACTGTGCAGTTGTGGGGCACATGTGAAAGGGCTCCTCCATCCATCCTGTGTGAGAGGAGGCTGATGGTGCTGCTGTTCCAGCGGGCAGTATCCCCACATGCCCTCTTAGCATCTCTGGACACCTGGGTCTCCTCTCTCTACCGGATCTGCACCCAGGCAGGCAGAGGTGGCTCGCCACCCCATCAGCCTTCCCACTCCCAATTTCTCTAGTATTCTTCCTCGTCCTTGTGTCTAGGCTGGACCAGCCCTCCCCCAGAGTACAGGCAGATATCCGTACCATGCTTCATCCTGGCCAAACCTCTGACCAGCCTTATCACTCCACGGTTGGGAAGGAACCAAGCACTTCTGAGAACTAAGCATAACCTAATTTAACCTAATTTAGGTCTCAAGCCCTGCCACATCCCACCTGCCTCCTCCTGGGTTACCTTGCCTTCTCAGATCCTAGCTCTGTCCCCAGAAGTCTGTTCCGCCCTTGGAAGGGTGTCTGAGTAGCCATAACCAAAAGTAGCCATCACAAGAAAGCACTGCATGTGGTGAGGTTTCAGACAGCCGAGGCACTCCATGCTCCGCCATTCCTTCTTCTTGAAGCCATTGCCCTGATCAGATGGGCCTGTGGTCACATCTCTTGGGGTGTTGTCTTGAAAGAGGATTGGTATAGGAAGGCTTAGCCCACAGTGGGCAGCACCATCTCTAGGAAGGTAGGCCTGAGCTGTTTAAGAAAGCGAGCTGGCTGGTGTAATCACTATGGAGAGGATGGAAACACACACAGAGACGCGCAGCTAAGAGATCAAGCAGAACTTGATGAATCTGGTGGAAGAAGAGGAGAAAGGAATGTAGGAGCCAGAGGGACAGAGACACAAGAACACCCACAGAATCAACTAACCTGGGCTCCTAGGAACTCACCGAGCATGAACTGACAACCGGGTCTAACCTAGGCCCTCTGCATGTATGTTATAGTGGTAGAGCCGCACGTTTTGGTGGGACTCCTCACAGTGGGAATGGGGGCTGTTTTTGGCATTCTGGCCTGCTTTTGGGCCCCCTTTCTTCTTACTGTGTTGCCTTGTCCAGCCTTGATATGAAGGGAGGTGCTTAGTCTTATTGCAACTTACCATACTTGGTTGCTATTCCCAGGAGGCCTGTCCTTTTCTGAAGGGGACCGAGGAGGAATGGATGGGGAGGAGGTAGTAGTCGGGATGTAACAGACGAGAGAATAAATTGACAATGATGATGATGATGATGATGATGATGATGATGATGATGATGATGATAATGATGATGATGATGATGATGATGATGATAATAATGATAATAATAATAATAATAATGATAAAGCCAGTCGAGAGTGAGCTAGGGGTTTTGCTGAGCTGAGTGCTGAGAAACTGCCAGGAGCTTGTGGGGTGAGTTTAGGGGGACACATGGGACTTCACTGTACCAGGTCAGGTGGGGACAGCCAGGCCAACTAATACCTGGTCTTTCTCACGGTGTCAGGCAATGACAAGATCTTTCTCAGAGAGATTGTCACTTTCTCATAGCCTCTTTCCCACACTGCCTGCATTTCCTTGTCACGGCCCAAAAGGGTTTCACCTTTTAGAACTTAATGGGTTTCCCAGTTTATGGCCACTGACTGCTGGAATATGGGTCCCAGGAGTGTGTGAGGGAGCCCCGAGTCTCTCTCTTTACTTTTATGGCTCCAGGGCCAGAGCACCCACTGGAACCACAAAGGACTGAAGGGGTGAGGAGGAGGGAGGAGGAAGGGAGGGATGGGGAAGGGAGAGGTGAGGCAGGGGGCTGGAGAGAGGGAAGGAAAAAACAGATGAGTCTAACAAGAGGAAGATCAAGCTCCTCTCTACACCTCGCCTGGGAATTTGTCATAAATAATCGTTAATGAAAGGAATGGCACTCCAGGGTGACACTGGGCGTTTCCCACCTGTCACCCCACTGAGCTATCCAACCTCTTCCAGAAGGTAACATTGCTGGTGCCAATGACAGGTATCAAGGGTACATCTCAGATTTCCTGCAGTCTCAGCAGCCTGACTTTTGCTCAGCCCACGCATCTAGGCTCTTCTGAAAAAGTTACCAGGATTCCAAACAATGGAGCAGGGCTGAGACTTTCCACTGTCCAGGCCCCCAGGAGTAGGTGGTCCCCCTGAGCCTTAGTACCTATTCCTATAAAATAACCTGAACACTAGTGTCACCTCACTGTGGGGTGATGGCCAGAGAAAGGAGTGGGCAATCCCCCTGTCACCGTGACACCAAGCTCAGTGCAGAAGACAGAGGTCTCTGTCAACCATCTCTTACCAGAAGCCAGACGTGTTTCATAGTTTGAACTTTGGCTTTAGGAATGTTTTCATACACATAGTAGGTGATCGGCTTATGGAATGGAACCCTCAGACTCTACCACAAATGGCTTGGCGGTTCCTCTTCACATTTGCAGAGATCCCTCCCTGGTGGTCTTACTCCCAGAAACATCAGAATCCTGGGGCTCTGGAGGAAGAAACAACTTTGTGGACTTCTCGATCTCTTTCCACCTTTATCCTCTGTCTGTTTTGTTATCAGCTTCAGCAGCTTAATGCACTGGCTCGTCTCTGGGTGAGCTAGTGACAAAAAATCAGGGAACCAAGGTCTCAGTGCCCTCTGCTCTGGCTTTTATCCATTCAATTTCATGCAGCTGGAGCCCTGACTGCCACTCAGCTGGGGAAATTCAGGAACTGTATTCAATCACAAGGTAGAGGCAGGTGACAGGTTTCTCATCACCACCCACCCCTGGGCTCCCAAGCTCCTGGATCAGGAGAACCATCTTTAGGAACACCTGTCTCTATTTCCCTGTTTTTCTTCACAGTTCTTTCTGGGGCATCATGAGTGATCTTTCAGGAGGAGGACCCAGAGCTTCTTCCATAGGGTAGTGTCAGAGAATAGTGTCCCCAGAGCAAGCATGGGGCAGGTAGCCCCAGGACCAAGGAAATTTCTACTTTTAATCTCTGTGTGTGTTTATGTGTGCTTGTGTATGCACATGTGTGTATGAGTGTGTGTGTTTGTGTGTGTGACTATATGTGTATGTGTGTGTGTGAGTGTGTGTATGTGTGAGTGTGTGCATGTAGAGGTCCGCCTCAGGTGTTACTCCTCAGAAGTGATCCACTTTCCCCCCTCTTTTTGGGAGACAGGGTCTCTTACTGAGACCTGGAGCTTGCTGATGTGGTTACATGGCCATGGAATGCAATGGTCTCTCCTGCTTCTTCCTTCTCATTCTGAGATGACAAGCATCTATAGCATCATTCTGGTTTTGTTTTTGTTCTGATATGGGTTTGGGAATCGAACTGAGGTGAGTTTTTTTTTTTTTTTTTTTTTTTTTTTTTTTTTTTTGTGCTTGAACAGCATCCTAGCTAATTTTTAGGCATTTTTATTTCTATGTTTGATTGATTGGCTGGTTTGTTGGTTGGGTTTTTTGAGACAAGGTTTCTCTGTGTAGCCCTGGCTGTCTTGAAACTCACTCTGTAGACCAGGCTGGCCTCGAAATCAGAAATTTACCTGCCTCTGTTTCCAGCGTGCTGGGATTAAAGGTGTGCACTGCCACCTCCTTGTCTTGACTGGGTTTTCATCAACGAACACAAGCTAGAGTTACCCATAAAGAAGAACTTCAGAAACGCTTTCATTGGACTGTCTAGGGGTGAGGCCGTGGGCATTGCCAGTCGATAAGGGTCCAGTCAACTGTGGGCAGCACCATCCCTAGGCAGGTGGTCCTGAGTTGTATAAGAAAGCAGGTTGAGTAAACCATGAGGAGCAAGCCAGTAAGTAGCACTCCTCTATGGCCTTTGTTTCAGTTCCTGCCTCTAGGTTCCTGTCCTGTTTGAGTTCTTTCCCTGGCTTTCTTCAGAGATGAACTACTACCTGGAAATGTCAGGTGAAAGGGAACCTTCCCTCTGCAAGGTTGCTTTTGGTCATGCTGTTTATCACAGCCATAGAAACCCTGACTGAGACACACAGAAAGCAAGCTTGTCTAAGCATCCCTCCAGCCTTCCCCTTAAATTTTTACATGTACTTATTTCTTTACATCTTAGGGAGCATAATTGGCTGCTCATTGCCATAAGGAAGAAAAGTAGTAATTTATCTCTCAAGACCCTGGAGGCTGAAGTCTGTGATCTGGGTACCAACTGGATCTACTTCTGCCGTGGCCTGTCTGCTTAATGCACAGGTGGCTGCCTACCCTCTGGGTCCTCAGACTACAAGGGCAGGGAATCTGACCATGGGATCCTCACCCTCCACCTCCCATCACATGGTTGGGAGGAGTGTTCAGGATTCAGCAAACAAAGTCCATATATGGGTATTGCTGTCACTTCTAAAACTTAACACACGCTCAAGCCAGATGCCTTGCTTCCGGCAAGATGTGGTTATGAATGTTTGTATTCCTAGTACCCTAGAGGTTGAGATGGAGCCTTGGGTGGGGGCAGAGGTTGCAGTGAATTTGATGCCAGTCTGGGTTACTTAGTGAGCACCAGGCCAGCCAGGGCCAAACAGGAAATGGCTGCTGCTGCCATCTTTAATCCCCAATGGGCGGGCTCCACGTGCAGGGGGAGAAACGGAGGCTGCTCTGCAGAAAGCTGAGGAGACAGAGGAGACGGGGGGCAGAGCACAGACTGGGCTTCGGAGACCATGGACCTGGCAGTCCTGTCCTCAGAGCTCCCCAGAGTCTTCTCTGTGGCCATTCCTCTCTCTTCCACAGCCTCAGTTGCTGGGCTAAGATGGTCACTGCAGTCCTGGACCCTGGTGGACACTAGAACTCCAGATGGGCAGTGCTCTCCAGTGGTGTGAGCTGGGTGATCTGAATGTTCCCGCATCAGGAGGTCTGTGAAGACAAGCTTTGTAGCTACCGGGCATGTCACTGTGCCCTGGCTCCTAGCACAAAGAGCCCCGAGACTCGCACGTGCAAAGCAAGGGTCTTAGAAACCAAGATAGACCCAACCCCAGGCCAGCGTCCTACAGGCTGCTTCCCTCTCCAAGCTATGAGTGGGGGCATGGAGGGGGTCACAGTGTGACAGAGTCTGGAAAGTGCATTATGCAATTACAAATCATTCAATCAACAGGCACAATATCTCTTTTATTTCTTTTAAAAATATTACATCTGTGTGTGTGTGCACACGCACACACACGTGAGTGTGCAAGCCATAGCACACTTTATGACATGAGAGAACAACTTGCAGGTGCTGTTTCTCTTCTGCTGTGTGGGATCCTGGGATTGAACCCAGGTTGTCAGGCTTAGCTGCAAGCGCCTGTGAGCCAGCTTGCCATCCTCTAGTGTTTCTCCTTTAGAAAGACAATCCTCCGCAGGGAGGAAGGGGGGGGAGTGCCCACACACTGCCTTACCACCCCATACACATCAACAGCCATTTTTCTCTTTAGGGAACATAACAACTCTAGTTAGATATATTCTTGGTTTTGGAGTTGTTATAATTTTTCTTCTGTGATACATTTTTATTTCCATACACTGCTCACAAGCCTGGTGAGCATCCTCAAAGCACTTTGATTTTTGGTGAACTCTTGGACATTCCAAGGAGATGAACTCTGCCTCTTCTTCCCCTTCCCACACACCTTTCATTTCTTTCTCCTTTAGAAAGGACCTTCCGGTGGTGACGTCACCCTGGCCTCCTTCCTGGGATCACAAGGGAAGCTTTTCTGTTTGCTCCAGAACCCCCTCCGTTGCTCTCATTCCTAGCTTGCTGGAGTTTAGGCCTGAATGAATGACAGTTTGGTTGAACGCCTTTTCTGCACCCGTTCAGATGAGCATCTGTTTTTCAAAGACTCCCTAATGTGACAAATTACTTTCCCAAAGACATTTCTGCTAACCATGTGCCACAGTCCAGGCAGAAAGAAGCCGCTGTGATCAATTACCTGTTTCATTCATTGCTGGGATGTTCAGTCCATTATAATTTTTTACATTAATTGAATAATTAATTTTACATTAATTAATTGAAAAACAATTGCAGTGCTGATATTGAGTACAGGGCCTTGTGTATGCTAGGCCAGTCCTCTAGCCCTTGAGCTTGGTCCCCAGGCCTTCCTGTTTATTTTTAAAATGTTTATTCATAGACCTGGAGCAATGGCCTGCTGGTTAAGAGCACTCACTGCTCCATGGGAGGACCTGGGTTTGCTTCCCAGAACCTACTTAATGGCTCACAACCATATGCATGCATACTCCTGCTGCCATCCAGGTCGGGTGGTCAGAAGACATCTTTAGGAAGTACCTGGCTGAGGTGTGGATTTTCTTGTTTCTATCACCATGCTGTGTGATCTAGCTGGCCCATGAGCTTCTTCTGGGCCATCCTCCTGATGCCAACCACCACCTCTGGTGGTTTCCAATGACGGTCCTTAGATTTGTCTGGCTAGTGTTGTCTCTGCAGCTCTGCCCCTTCCTGTTAAGTTTTAAAAGGCAACTGGTATTTACATTTTTAAATGAGTCTGCTCTTCTGATTTCTACTTCTGTTTTGACCTTGGCTCAAGGTTTTGTTAGCAAATAACTATGTCTTCGAATCCCTGTCATACTTAGTGGTTTGAATAGGCTTGGCTGCTATTGATTCCTGTGTTGAATGCTTGCCCACAGGGAGTGATACTATTAGGGGGTGTGGCCTTGATGGAGGAAGTGTGTTGCTGTGTAGGCGGGCTTTAAGGTTCTATACTCAGGCTCTGCCCTGTGCAGAGGAGACCCTCCTCCTAGCTGTCCATGAGGCAGTTTTCTCCCAACTGCCTTCTGATCAAGATGCAGAACTCTCAGCTCCTTCCCCATCTGATCAAGATGCAGAACCCTCAGCTCCTTCTCCATCTGATCAAGATGCAGAACCCTCAGCTCCTTCTCCAGTGCCATGCCTGTCTAGATGCTGCCATGCCTCCTGCCTTGATGATACTGGACTGGGCCTCTGAACCTGTAAGTCAGCTCCAATTAACTGCTGTCCCTTATAAGCGTTGTCTTGGTCATGGTGTCTGTTCATAGCAATGGAAACCCTCACTGAGACACACACATATACAATTTGTGATTGGTTCAATTTCTTCAAAAATTTGGTTTTTAAATTTTTTGAGAATTAAAATTTTCTCTTTTGGCGTTGGTCTTGCTAGTGACATTTTTATCCAGGGATGTGCTCCATGAGTCTAAAATCCAGAGCTTATTGGCATCTGCATCCAGTTTTCCTTTTGAGCATCCCAGATTTTGGGGTGACCTCCCTTTTCTATAGCACATCTTGTTTTGTTCTCTGACCCTCTTTTTATGCACCTCCTTCTCCATTTCTATTTCTTTTCCAGACAATAAACTCTGGTTTTGTTACATTATATTTTTAATTTAACCTATCCATGCCTCAGTTTCCCTGAATGAAACTGAACAAGACTATCGCTGGAATAAATGGCCTAGGGAACTGAGGATTCCAAAGGTCAAAGATTGGCCACAGCTGTCCACCAGAGTAGGTGTGAGGGGAACCTGTGAAAACCTGGTGCTCCCAGGGCATGCTGGGTAGAGGGGGAGAGAGATTTCTATAGATGGCGGGAAGGCCACAGAACTAATTCTGTTGGTGCTTGAGCAATATTTTTGGGACCTCTTGAGGGAGTGGGTCTCCATAGCAGGGCGAGATGGACAAGGACGTTTGGGGACTGTGGGCAAGGGACAAAAGGTCAGCCAGAGAGACAGACCCCTTTCTTTGTCAGGGAACTCTGTGGTTCCAGTAAACACTCCATGTGCCTCAGGAAAGAGCCAGCATAGGTCTCGCCCAACCCTCACCCAACACGACTGGGACCAAAGTTTGGAAAATTTTAAATAAATAAATAATAAATAATAAATGTGAAGGGCTGGGGATGCAGCTCAAAGGCTCAAGTATTGGCTTGGCACGCACAAAGCCCTGTAGTTAACCACAGCACTACAACTGCTTTATCAATTAATTAGTGTAAAATAAATTATTCAATTAATAAAAAAAATTACATAACACTGTTGAAAGTCCCAGCAGTGAAGGGGGGGAGAAAACCCAGACATTTTGCTTACATCGAAAGTTCAGACCTTTGCTTCTAGGGTCCACTTCCTCAGCCAGGATCCCAGAGGGGAAGCAAAAGGAAGTGAACCCCTATATGTTCACCTTCTAGCCTTTTATCAGCCATCACCCCCCAACCTGGCGAGCCCTGAGCTGGGACATGTGTGAGGAGAAATGGCCATGCCCATGTTTGAAAGGGTCAAGCACAGCAGCGGGCTAATTGCTTCTGTGTTGTGGCGGTGGAGGCTGCTGAGGGGCAGGAAGCTTGTGAAGCTGCCGGTGGCTCTGCAACTAACCCAGAACCCAGGAAGGCCTCCAGTGTCACTTGCTGTCAGTTGGCTTTGAAAATTGCTGTTTCTGTCGCTCTCAGGGCCAAACTAGTTATTATTAGTTTCTTGCTAGCTTTGCTGGGTGACACTTCCGATGTGCGGGTCATGAGGACAACCGTTGCCTAGGTTACGTTCAGAGATTGAAGGCTACTTTGTTCAAACTTTTCATTTGTGCAGGTGACCTTTCACATCAGGAGTTAAAGCCCTCCACCCTCAGCTCACGCCAAGGACACGTGGAACAGAAAGAACATGGAGACTGTGGACAGGTTGGCCTCACTTCTGGTCTCCTTCCCCATGACTTCAACCATAGGCTTCTCTATCTCTCTGAGTGGACCTGAGTCCTGTGCTTGCAGTGGGGGGAGGGGCGGGGGGGCTGGGCCAAGCCTTGAGTCTTTCTCTCCATGCTTGGTCATCCTGTGAATAAATTCTATTTGATCAGACTTACCATTTCAGTGACTAGGCAGCAACTGGATCTATGTTCACAGTGTCCTTGGGACCTCAGAGGGGGTCAGACAGAGGGCAGAGCCCAGAGGGATTGATATTTATTTGTGGATTGCATTTACCCAAAAAGGTAAGTGAAGTGGTGATAAACTCACTAGGTTTTTCTAAAGAAAAATTAGGCTAGGGGTTTCCCCTTATTCCTCCCTAGAAACTCTGAGTGCCAGAGCCAATGTCAGGAGTGTTGGGAATCAGTCTTAGAAAAGAAACCCAGACACCCAAGCTGAAAAGTCCACTTAGAGCATGCTCTGGTAACAGTGACTGTACTCAAGAACACTATAATGGCTTCATGTCTGGGATGAGACCTTGTGTAAAGAGACACCGTCAACTTTACACAATCTACAATCACCTATGAGAAGAGTCTCAGTGAGGGATTATCTAGATCAGATTGGCCTGTGGGTGTATCTGTGTGGAATTATCTTGACAGCATTGAGGTAGGAAAAGCAACCCACTATGGGCGACACCATTCCCTAGACAGGATATCCTAGGTTGTGTGAGGATGGAGAAATGGAGCTGAGCACACTCCCAGAACCTGCCAGCATTACCTAATTGCTCAGGTCCAGTGCATGCATAAGGACCCCAGACACCAAAGCCCTGCTCCCTCCTGCCTCCCCCTCCCCCACTCCCCAGTTGTGAGAAGCAGCTGTGCTATTGGAGAAGAGCAAAGGTTTTGCCTCTACCCTGGCCCTTCAAACCCTTCTCTATTTTCACACATCTGCAACACAGATTCTTACATCAAAGGCTCTTCTTCCTCATGACTCTCTTCTCATCTAAATGATTTTTTTAGTTGGCACAGTGTTTACTCTTTGTCCTGCAAGACCCGTGGGTGGTGTCATGTAGCCGCTGCAACAGAAAATTTTTAAAACTGTTTTTTGAGGTTAAAGTAAGGGGTTTCATGACGGCTTTTCACAAGCATGTGTCAGTAAATTCTGCTCTCTGCAGAATTCTGCAAATTCTGCAAATTCTGCCCTGTTCAGTTTGTTCCCCTCTCCGACTGCGTCCTCTGTGCCCCTCTCCCCTTCTACTCAGTTCCCCTCTCCTTACCTTCCACCTTCGAATCCCTGTAATGCTAGATAAAACAAAAAAGAACAGAGAGGTGAGGAAAGATCTCCGAGTGAAGTCAGGGATAAGAAAGGGGCAGTGTTATTATTAGATTATTCCCGTCAGCGTGAGTTCCTTGGGGCAAGTTTGATCTGCGCTGTCCAGATAGCTAACTTCTTCTTGTTTCTTTCCACAAGAAACTGGAAACAACACCAACCGATAAGCTGTAACAACATCCCACCATCTCTTTGGGGGCCCTAGTATTTCTATATTCTCTGAAAAAGTCTCTGGAATTCCAAAAGTCACTCAATCACAGAAATAACCTGCAGCTGGCACCACCTTCCCCCACATCAGAGCACAAGGCAAATCATGGGCTGTTGTGGACAATCAGAAGCAGCCTTATACCTCACACCTGAAATTAAAACAAAAACATACTCTTGTGACGTTTCACCGTCTGGATTTTTTTTAAGACACCAAAATTCCAGAATTGATAGTGCAGTTCCCTGCCTTACAAAAGTCTCCTGTTGATCTTTTGTGTCAAATACACTCTCTCCTCCTCTCTCTAAGATCTCCCTTCCCTCTGAGATCTCCCTCCCCTCTGAGATCTCCCTCCCCTCAGAGATCTCCCTCCCCTCTAAGATCTCTCCTTTTTCTCTAAGAGCTCTCTCTTCCTTCTCAGAACACCTTTCTAATCTCATGCCCTATACATGTATGTGCACAGACACATGTCTACATATATGTTATTTAGTTTCTATGAGATGGGGGTCTCATTATATAGCTTAATACAGAGCTTAATAGATCAGGCCAGAATTAAATTTGTGACAATCCTCCTGTCTCTGCTTCTTGAGTATAAGGAATATAGATATCTGTCACCATATTGTTGGACTGTATACATTTTCTCCCTTAAGTTTAGGATTCATGTTTGAGATAAATATTATTTGTCCAAGTCTGGCTTATTTCACTTAACATAATGACCTCCAGTTCAGACCAATTTTTTTTTTTTCTGAAAATGACACTGTTTTGTGTTTCTTTACTGCTGAATAAAACTCCACTAAGACAGGAATTTTATGGGAGATTTGCAGAACTAAGTCCCCTGTTCCTTATCTCCTCCTCCTTTGGGCAAGCAATCCTGGCTTCTCAGCTGTTTCAACAGCCTCTCTTTCCCAAAATGTCTTATTTGCTGCACCTTACACAGTCTTTCCAGGTTGGCTTCTTTCACTTAACAATACATGCTGGAGATTTATGCATAACCTCCTGCGTCTCAGTAGAGCATTTATGTTCATTGCTGCGTAATATTTTATGACGGGTATGTGCTGCAGTTTGCTCTCTCTTTTGCTTAATGTAGGGACAGGTTGGCTGTTTCTGGCTTTGGGAGGTTACAAGTAAAGTGGCTATAAATACTGGATTGTAGACTTTCCTGTAGACAGAAGGTTTAAGGTCATCTGACTGATTACCTAGAGCTATGGTTGCTGGCCTACATGCTAATGTCCTGAAAAGATCTGTGCCCACTTCACACGCCCACTGGTGCGAGCGAGAGGGCTCAAGTACCCCAAGAGGGTTCAGTACCCTATAGCCAGGAGTGTTATCAGCATACTCTTTTAAACAAAGCAAACAAACAAGAAACCCCACCCCTTTACTGTTAAAAATACATGTATTTGTGGGGGTTCATTTTGGGTCTGAGTGTAAGCCCTTAACAGCCAGAAGAGGGCACTAGGATCTCTTGGAGCTGTGGTTAACTAGGGTTAACAAAGGTGCTGGGAACCAGACCAGGGTCTTCTGTGAGAGTGGTCAGAGCTTCTAATCCCTGAGACAGTTCTGCACTCCAACATTTATACTTCATCTGTCATTGGACTCTGTCTTAGTCAGGGTTTTACTGCTGTGCACAGACACCATAAGCAAGGCAAGCCTTATAAAAGACAACATTTAATTGGGGGTGGCTTACAGGTTCAGAGGTTTAGTCCATTATTATCAAGGCGGGAAGCATGGCAGCATCCAGGCAGGCATGATGCAGTCAGAGCTGAGAGTTCTACATCTTCATCTAAAGGCTGCTAGTGGAAGACTGGCTTCCAAGCAGATAGGGTAAAGGCCCATGGTGACAGACCTACTCCAAGACCTACACCTCCTAATAGTGCCACTCCCTGGGCCAAGCATATACAAACCATCTCAAAACTCTAATGGGTTTTTCTCCATTATTCTGTTTTCAACCCACCTATGGAAAGATACAGGACACCCATCTGAGAGCTTATTTACCCTTCTATCTTCTCTGGCGAGGAGGGTTCAGATCTTTTGTTCATATTTTCGCTGGAAAATGTTCTTACTGTCAACTGTGTAGTGTAAAAGGTCTGAGCCCACTTCTGGGTTTGAAAACTCACCAAGCTCCACCAATCCCAGAGCCTCAAACCCCACTAATCACTGAGCCCTAGGCTTGCTTGAAATCCCACAAATCTCCACCCGGATGAACTTCACCCCTAAGAAACCGTCTCTAAAGCCTGCTTCTGGCTTACTTCCCTGCTACGTCTTAGCAGAGGCAGCCCCTCTGTGTCTCTCCCAACAAACACTTCTGTGGGGTTTGTTGTGAGGTATAATTTGGTGGCCTTCCTGGGCTCTAGACTGCCAGGATACCTTTCTCCTCAGAACTGCAACAGTTATATCTGGATAACAGTAACAGTCCTTAATCAGGAGCGGCTGGTGAATATTTTCTCCCCAGCCTATTGGCTTATCTGCTGATCCTCTTAACCCCTTTTCAGAGAGCAGGAAAAAAAAGTAATTTTAGGAAAGTCCAACACCAATTGATTTTCCCTTCACGAATCAAGCTTTTAATCTTGAATATAAAACCCACTGGCAGGAGCTGAGGACACAGCTCACTTAGTAACGTGCTTGTTGTGAATGCTTCAGGACCAGTGTTCACATCTGTGAAACCACAGGAAACCCCAGTGCAGTGGGACACATCTCTAACCCCTTGCTGGGGTTGGGGGGACACAGGACTTGCTGGCCACCCAATCTTGCTGAATTGGTGAACTTGGTCCAGTGGGAAAGACCTTGTCTTAAAAACTAAGCACACCTAGTGTAAACCTCTGCCCCCTACATGCATACTTACACACACACACACACACACACACACACACACACACACACATACACGTTTTCACATACACACAAATGAAAGCACATAAGCACTCATGCACAAATCCTCACCCAGTACCACAAGCAAAACCACCTATGTTTTCTGCTGAAACTGGTGTGTGTGTGTGTGTGTGTGTATGTGTGTGTGTGTGTGTGTGTATGCAGTTGATGTGAGATGTGCCCAGCTTCATTTTAAAGAATCGGGTATCCAATTGCCCAGCACGGGATTTTTCACACAGACCATCTTTTATCAGGGGGAGTGCTTTGGTTCTCTGCTGAGGATCCTGGGCATTTTCTGGCTAGTCACTGCTTCTCCTCTCTCCTGCCTTCTCCTTTGGCTCTGATAGATTCGAGGAAGCACATTAGGTATTCTGAAATGCCCTCAGGGGCTTACAGACTGTGGTCTGCTTTGTCACACACACGGTCTCCTTCTGCATTCCGGGGGGAGGGCATCATCCAGTGTCATCCTTGTGTCTGGTCTGTTCCGTGGCCACGCACAGTCTATTGGATCTGTAAAGCATCTGTGCAGTTTCTTTTATAACACCTTCTCGGTGCTAGCCTTTCCTTCGGTTTCTCTGACTGCCCATCTCTTGAATTAACAGCCACTTGCTCTCTCCCTGTTTTCCCCTGGAAACCCCCCCCCCCCCATCTATCCGAGTTGTTTAAAATCCTCTGCCGATGGGTCTCAAATCTACATGGTTTCTGAGCCTCATTCTTAGTTCTTAGGCTCCCTTTGTTTCTTCTTATCCACATTTTTCCTTCCCTCTTGTCATCTCCTGTGATTTTTGTTGAAAGCCGGACGCGCAATAGCTAGTAATAGGGACTGAGTTGAAAAAAAAAAAAAAAAAAAAAAAAGCTTTGGGTGTGAAGATTTAGTTTAATCAGGCTGGATTTAATGTTTAGTGTGCTTGCGGTCAAATTCTGGGGCCTGGATTCCTCAGTTCTTCCTCTATCTCTAGGATTCTTCTTCAAAGAATCCTCTGCTTTGGCTTTTGCAACAGTCTTGCTATATAGTCTCAGCCAGCTTGGCCTCACTATGATGTTCAGGCTGCCTGGAAACTTGTCAGGGCTTCCTCATCAGCTTCCAGAGTGCTAGGAGCTGCCCCAGCAGGGGATCCACAGACAGTGGTGCCCTGAGTTCCTAGCTGCCCCCTCCCCCCCTGCACTCCAGCTCTGTGGAGGAGGCAGTGGGGGAGGACTGGAAGATGAGCCTCAGGGAAGAGTAACATTCCGTGTTTCTGTGGGACTGTGGGCTGCGGTTAGGAATTTCCTCCCTCCTTAGGTGTGAGGGGTCAGGAGAAAGGGGGGAGCTGCACAGTTAGCTGCCAGCATGGTGCTCCCAAGTATCCACACTGAAAGCGTGCAGCAGCACGGGTCTGTGGCCACTCATTGGCATGGGTCCCGGGGGCTCATGGGCAGCCAGCCTAGCAGCACCAGTGTGTTCCAGGTTCCGTGTAAGACCCCGTCTCAGAAAAGAAGGCGGAGAGGGACCAGGAAAGAAATGTTTGGTGGGTTATGAGTTGTATAGATTACGGGCATGAGAACTCACCATCCCACATCCCCATTTGGGCATCGTTTTTATTTTGAAGGAACATCACCGGCAAGTTTCTAACTCTGTTCACTGTGACACCTGAGCTCTATCGATACTGAGCACAGAAGTTTCTGCTGGGACAGTCAGATAACAATGGCATTTTGAGTCCCCAGGAATGCTATCAGTTCTGAAGTCATCCTTGGGCCGGCCAACTGTGTTCTCTCTAAGCCTTGAATGGGCAAAGTGGGGCACACCTGTAATCCTAGCATTCTGGAGGCAGGAGGATCAGAAGTTCAAGGTCATTTTTCCTATATGACCAGTTTGAGGGTGGCCTAAGCTACACCAGATCCTATACAAAGAAACGGTGTTCCGACCAGGTTCCAAGTCCTTCCTCTTCTGAGCTACTCATCGGGTAAACTCCAAATCCTCGATGAACCTCAGTCTGCTCCGGAAGCTACACCGTGGTCTCCATTCTTTGCTCTGAGAGACAGGATGTTTCTTCAGAGAGTTTGCTCTTACTGTGTATTGTTGATTTCTCTCTCTCTCTCTCTCTCTCTCTCTCTCTCTCTCTCTCTCTCTCTCTTTCTCGCTCTTGCTCTCTCTTGCTCTCTCTCATGCATACAGACACTGACACACAACAATATACACACTCACATGCACACACCACCACACAATACACACAAACTCACATGTATACATCACACACACAAACACACCACATACACACAGGCAGACAGACAGACAGACAGACAGACAGACAGACAGACACAGCCTCTGTTTACCCATAGATCCACTGAGGAATGATGCTCACTAGACTCTCAGGTAAGCCTCTCCCTCACTCTGGATCTTGTGTTCTTGGACTCTCAAGTCCCTCAGTGATGTACGTGACTCCTAGGCCCGCTCCCTGACAGCGAGGTCACTGCAGCACAGCAGGCACCACTGAAGATCTTAGCACATCCCACCTGCTCGGTTCCTGGTCGTTTTCTGGCTTCTGCTTCCTGACTCCCTCACTCCTGGAGGAAATATGCCCATGGCTGGGAGCACTTTGCTGCCTCCCAGTTTCTTCTGGTAAGAATGGAAGTTGCCGGTGTCCCCTACCTGCGAGGTACACTGTGAGGGGCCTAGAGACTATCCCAGGACCTGGGGTCTTCAGTGTGGGCTCCTGTCTTGCACACTGGCTTTGTATCTTTGGTAAAAACATGAGCACAGAAACTTCTGCCTGAGTCTGGTTCCTCTAGGGCCTCCAGATTGGTGTTCAGCCATGGCTGACTCTCTGCCACAATGCTACCAGGAGGGAGTCTAGAGATGTGTTCCACTTCTGCCTGACTGTAAATCCATAAAGCCCGGGCACTGAATGTCTCTGGAACATGACATGTACGACCTAAACAAGTCCTTCCTAGGGAAGTTCTAAGCTAGGAAGATTTTCTATTCTCCTGAGACCTTCTTGACTAGGCTACTAGGCTTTTCCTAGGTAGGGGTGTCCACCATGGGTAGATTGGTGAGGACCAAGGGATTTGGGACAACAATCACTTACTGGTTTGGGCCTCCACTCTCTGAATAAGGCAGGTGGCCCCTTTCAATCCTCTAACCCTGGGCAGGGTGTGGGGAAATAGAAACCACAGGATGGCCTCTCCTCAGGGCCCCTGCTAGCCCTGCAGGAGTGTATAAAAGGCCTTGGTTTCTGAACTCTAAGCCAATGGAGAATATAGAAGCTGGCTGTATCATTGATTTCGGGAAGGAAGCAGAGACAGCCTGGCTATAGCTCTGCTGTGGGCTAGAGGGGAGGAGTTATTGATGTGACTTTCGACCCTGGGAGGAGTGATAATGAGGTAAAGAAACATGCATTTGTGTCAGGGGGGTTCCCTCCAAATCCTGTGAAGGGGGAGCTTCTATTTCCAAGGTAGATACACGGTTCTGCCGATGCCAAGGTCGGAGAGAAATGAAGATTCTCCTTTGGGGATCTGTGAGGAGGCTCTGGCTTAGCACAGGGACTGGAAGCAAACACAATTTCAAGCAACTGCAGAAATCAAGAGGCTACAGGCCCAACCTACCCTCCTGTTTCCCCATGTCCCTCCTCCAGCAGCTAGTCAACACCCCCACCTAAGGCTCTGAGGACAGGGAATGGAGGAGAAAGAGGTACCTGATCAGAGGGTGGGCAATGGCATCCCTTGGGTGGACTCCATGGGACCTCGGGAACATCCCAGAGCCATCCTGAGCTTCAGTGTCTTCACCTGTGACAGATTTCGCTCTGTGGGGGTCTAGGGCATGGACATCCGTGGTTGCCAGGTACTGAGCTGATTTGTCTTTGCCATCTGCGGGACCTTGGACTCTTGTCTCTGCTGTGAGGAGGGGACAGAGTTGTCTCTGTGAGTGACTCTAGTACTCAGCCTCATGCTGGGTATGTGGCCAGAGTCAATGCCCCTTTCTCAGGCTACACACACAGGGACAACAACCAGGAGCCCCATGTTTCTTATATTCTCTCTCCTCAGCCACAAGACAGTGGGAGGCGACAACACTGACCCTGAAGCACCCAGCTTCCCCTCTCTGTGCCTCAGTTTACCCTTCTGTAAAGGGGGACAAAGCTGCAGAATTCTTTTCTCACTGGGCTTTTTGCCACATGCTTTCCCAGGACAGACACCCAATGGGGACACTGTCAGTCTTATTTTACAGATGGGAACACTGAGGCACACAAGGGAAATACCCTGATCTGAGTCATCTAGAAAGTGAGATTTGACCTCGAGGGTCTTGGCCCCCAAGCACTCTCGGGGGGTGTCATCTAACTTTGCACACGGAGGAGTGCTGTAGAGGGGACAGACATGGCCACGCTGTGAGAGGGGTGGTGGGCGCTCAGCTGCTCTGTAAACTGCTAAAACATGCTCTGCTGGGACCATAGCAGTTCAGGGAGGAGGCCTTGGGGAGATGTAGCTCCAGCAGGTAGGGTCCGGTCCAGGGCTAAGATGTGTGGCAGAGGTGTGCCCCAGACTCAGTCCTGTGAATGGAGAATGTGCAGCCCAGGCAGCCTCAGTGTCTGCCTTTCTAAGAATTTGCACATCTTTCCATAGTTCAGTGTCACTGTGTTATCAGCGTGGTGTCTTTGGCCCTGTAATCAGGAGTGACTTGTGGTCTCTCCTCAGCTGCTCATTGGGGTCTATTGACTCGTCTACTCTCATTATTTAGCTGGTAATTCTTCCCATGGGCTTCCATTGATTTCCAGAAAGAAGTATTTCACCATGTAACAAGATCTCGCCTCAGGTGAATGAAAGTCATGTTAGCACAGTTCTCCCTCTGGACCACTTAATTATAAAGAAGGCATCACTGTAAAGCCAGGAACACTTGTGTGCCAACCTATGGATGGTGGCTTTGTCTTTAAGCTACCTTACCTTACCTTGCAGTGTGTGTGAGTAGGTGGTGTGTGTGTGTGTGTGTGTGTGTGTGTGTGCCTGTCTGTCTGTGTACTTGTGCACATGAAGGTTAGAAGTCAGCTTCAGAAGCCTCAGGACCTTCCCACCGTGTTTCTTTGAGGCAGGACCTCTCATTAAATCTGGAACTCACCAGATAAGCTAGACCGGCTGGTCACCAAGCCCTAGGGAACATCCTGTCTCCACCTCTACAGCACTGGGATTACAGGGAGACAGGACGCAACCCAAGGATCTCTCGTTGGCCAGAATGAAACATTCTGCAGGGCTCCGGCATGGCTGGAACTGCCAAGTGTTATAGCTCTTGGAGAGGAAGCTGGGGTGGGGCAGGCAACTGAATCTCTCCAGCTATTTCTATCATTGCACCCCAGTGTTATGGCAGTGGTAGCAACCAGCTGTGTCGAGCAGCCAAAAGGGGTACCTGGAGCCACTAAGTGAGTGTGTCTGGATGTGGTTGCAGCCAGCAGCAAAGAGCAGCGGGTAGCCACCATGGCAAGATGCAGAGAAAGCTTGAGACTGGCCTGCTGGGCAGAGCTGAGGTCCAGCAATGAGTGCTCTGGGAGAGAAAACTGTTCCCCAGAGTTACAGCTCCATAAAACAGCCACCCTCAGACGATTCTTGGTGAAATAATATGTGTATCTGTTCCATGTGGATAGGGACCTCATACACACCGAGGAGGAAGGTGGGACCCAGGGGTAATGCTTCCTATTGGCTCAGTCTGAGATGCCAGGGGTGCTCTGTTTACATAGGGAAGGACTTCGGGTGTTGTTGTGTGACTGGTTGTCATGGCTCTCTCAGTGGAGTGTTGTGGTTACATGTTTTAAGACAGGTAGACCCTGGCTGGGAGCAGGTTCTAGGCCCGCTGCTCTCGTTGTGAGAATTCCTGGGGTTTTTGAACCTGCTTCATTCAACCTTATCGGGTCTTCTGTCTGGTGGCATGGTCCACTTGCCCCAAAGAAGGCAGAGCTGTCTTCTCCAGGACAGTGAATGTTTCTGTGACAGCTGAGAGGACATGTTGATTCAGAAACTGATGGGTGGGTCTCACAGTAAAAAACTCCAGGGGACTCAAGGAGCCCCAGAGTCTGGAGAGAAAAGGGAGGGACTGTGACAAGTGACAGGAGAAATTTGATTTCTTTTTTGTTTGTTTTGTTGATTTTTTTTTAAGACGGTGTTTCTCTGAGTAGCCCTGGCTGTCCTGGAACTCACTAAGCAGACTAGACTTGGTCTCAAACTCACAGAGATCCACCTGCCTCTGCTTTCTGTGTGCTGAGATTAAAGGCATGGCACACCCACCACGCCCAGCTGTAGAAGTTGGAGTTCAGTCTTTGGAACCCTTGGATGTTCTGAGAAATCTTACCAAGGGAAGTTCGAGCAGAATTTTGGTGGTACCCTGTTCTCAGCCTCATCAGGACATGATGAGGGCAGGAAGGAGTTGTTCCAGAAATGTAGAGAGGGAAGTGATGGGCAGGAGAGACTCTGGAGCTGAGAACACAGCCCATAGCAACCCAAGAGAACAGTTTGGAGGCAGCCTCTTCTAGAGGGCTGGGAGGGATGAAAAAGGCTCTGTGACTTCCTGGAAGAGAATCAGACCTCGAGCAATGAGAAGAACCACAGGAACCCAGTTTCTGGGAAGCCATGGTGGGTGAATCTGGGCGCCTCCCCTCCCCCTTCCCTTCCCAGGAGGATGAAGCTCAACCTGGTCTCTTCACTGCCCCCATCCTGGTTACTATCATGTCAACTTGACACAAGCTAGAGTCATCTGGAAAAAGGGATTCTCAACTGAGAAAATACCTCTGAAGATTTGCCTTAGTTAAGTCTCTAGAGGATCTTCTTGATTAAAGATTGATTTGGGTTGACCCAGAACACTGTGGGTGGTATCACTCTAGACATGAGGTTTTGGGTTGTGTGAGGAAAGCAGGCTGAGCAAGCCAGTAAGCAGTGTTCCTCCGTGACCTCAGTTTCTTCAGTTCCTGCCCTGGCTTCTCTTCATAATATACCACAGCTATAAGCTGAAGTTAACTCTTTCTGCTCCAAGTTGCTTTAGATTGTGTTCTTTATCCTGGCAATAGAAAAAGTAAGACACTTCTCAAACCCTGCCGCCTGATCCCTGCACATCCACCTAGAGTTGAATGGCCTTAAAAGTCCCTCGGCTCTCCCTGTCTCCAAGGAGCTGATTTCCAAGGTCACACAGCCACCACAGATAGAGCTGCAGAGGGCCTGGGGACAGGGTTTTGCAGCCACTCTGGGCCACTGCTGGCACACTGGACAGCGCTCGGGCCATTCCTTCCTTCTGTGACCTGCCAGCCAAGAAGTAACAATTCCATCATGTCTGGAGTCAGGAGCTCAGGAGCCCTCGTATCCGTGGTGTCTTTTAGAAAGAAGTTGATAAATGGAGCCTCTCCTACCCCCAGCGTTTATAGATTTCCTTTCTCTCTCTTCCTATTGTCCCTTCATTTTTCACAGGCTTCTGTCACATAGCCTTTTCCAGGAGCCATGTTCCATGAAGGCTGGGCCTGCCAGGCTGCTGGACACTCAGCCCCTTGGCTACCCCTTCTCCAGACCTATTCTAAGCTCCTCTGTGCTGGGAACAGGAGAATATTCAGGAGGAGTGTCTCAGTTTCTCAACAGTCTCATTTGCAAAGCTAACACATGGCAGGTTCCTATAGAGTATCTCTGCTTAGCTCTACATGTCACCTGACCCTGTATTCCATGGGGTGCTCCCCTGACCCATGGGGACACACCCCAGGGCCTCTGAACCTTCAGCTGACCCCTCTCTTATCTGTTTCTCCCATGTGCATTCAGATCTATGATCAAGCCAAATTTGTCGATTAAGCCACAAATTGTGTTCTAATGATGACGTGTAGTACCAGTGAGGTCAGTGCTCTCTCCCCTAAAAGATCTCGTTGGTTCTGCAATCCTCTAAATTATACCACCAACAGCGGTTGAGGTGTTCAAATGCATGAGCCTCTGGGAAACATTTTCCTTTCAAACCACAATAGGAGTGAGTGGTCTCCCCACCTAAGCCAATCAGGTCCTCTAATCTCACCTCCATCAAGATTGGTCTCTCGAGACAGGGAGGGGGCAGGTCATGGATAGGGAGGGTATTTGTGGTTTCCATTGGCTAACTGCCAGATGGAGTGGATTTCTCAATGTAAAAGCAAATCTTCTTCCTAAGATTACTAACCCCAGACTATTCCTTGTCTGCCGAGGGCCACCGTTAAGTCGAAATATTCCAGGGAATGTGTATTCGATGGGCTGTCTTCACTCTCCTACACTGTAGATCTCATGTGGAGGTTTTCCATTCCCCTTCCCTTTCCACACAGAGATGCCCTCTGTGGTTTCGTTACAGTGGTGAGACTGCTGCACGAGGGCCGTTATTAAGTAACAGAAAGGTTACTTCCACCCAAGCCCTGTGATGGCCTGGGAGGAAGGTAGCATATACCATGGGGACACATTGGAGAAAGGAAGAATTCTTATCTCGGGTGGATGGACAAGATTCCCGAGAGGTTTCATGGCTCTACTGAAAGCAGGGCATGCATGGAAACTCGGGAGTTACTTATATAGAATATTTTAGTGGAAATTCTCCATGTAATCCTTTTGGTCTGTGGTTGAGTATGGATAAGTAAACCCAGGGACAGCCAAATTTTATGTACTGTAAATGCAGGTGTTTTCATGCTAAACTCTCATGCCATTTGTTTTTTTCGCTCTTTTTGGAAGCAGGATTTTCCTATGTAAAGCTGTCTGGCCTTGAGCTCGTAGACATCCACCTACCTCTGCCTCTTGTGTGGTGGGACTAAAGGCGCAGGCCACCACTGTGGTCCACAATAGCATCTTTATTCCAACCAGCTATGTCTCAAGGGCTCAGCTCCTATATGCTTTTGCAGATGGTGGAAATGGGCCGCCAACATAACATCTTGGCGGTGAGCTCTGTGGGCAGCCATTGCTTCCTAGGTTTAATTTGTGGCCCCACCCCTTGTGTGCCTTGGACCAGTGACTTCCTGGTTTGTGGAAAGACAGCTGAGATCGTGCCCTCAAAGCTCTGGCCACCCTGCTCTACCTTGCTCAGCGATGGCTACTTGCACAGCGATTCTTTTCCTGTCTTCTGCATAGACCTGATCCATCCTGTGACCTCCTCTCCTGGCTGTCCTTCTTTGTAGGTGGATGGTGCTTCCTGGCTGCTGGGCAACAGTTGCCCTGGGTGAGACTGTTCTGCAAGGAGGGGCTCCAGGGGTCCCAGAGCATACAGCCTGGTCAGGTCCTGAGCAGACCCCTGTCAGTCCTCCATGCCTTTGTTTCAGAGAGGCTGGGGAGAACAGGGGACCTACAACGTCACTTGCCAAGGTGTGAACTTGGTGATCTGGACATCAGTGACCTGGCTGGCATGTGAGTGATAGTCACAGGGGCTCCTGGTCAGATGAGGAACTCTCCTCCCCACCCCCACTCCTGGGGTGACCTGGTTACCACTGTGACCTCTGGACTCCTCTAAAACACATGCATAAAGCCTCCTCACGGGTAAGTGCACACCTGTTCTCTCTTTTGCATGGTGCCCACTGACTCCTACATCACAGAGCGGAGAGAAAACCGAGGCATCTTTTCCACTCCATGGCTCCCAGGAAACTACAAAGCAAAGAACTGCCAAGGCAGGGTCCTGTATGCTTGGATACAATGTAAATATTTGCATTGCCCAAATTAACACCGAATCAACAACGCAAGGAGGTGCAGATCACTGATAGAAGGTGCGGGAACTTCTGTCCCAGTAATAGCAGAGAAGAAACCGTGTGGAGAAAGTAGGGCTCAGCAAATGACCTGAATGGAGACTTTTTTCTCAAGCAGAGGGAAAAAGGCCCCGGGGGAGGGTCTGGGAGGAGTCGGGGTGGAGGAGAACAGGCTCAACCATCACTAGCTCAGAAGGACCGTGGTGATCTTTGGAGCTGTTCTTGGTCGCCCCTGGGAACCAGAGGTCAGGTGCGACCTATCACCCCTGGGCATAGACAGTTCTGCCAGCTGCTCCCTGCTGAGGACATGAGGTGCTGCTGCTGAGGGTCCTGGCAGGACACAGAGGAGACTGCTGGGTCTCAAGGTGCCGATGTCATCGCTACTGTGACTATGGTGATCATGCTTTCAGGGGAAGGGTCTCCACGCTCATGTTCACCACCATAGTCATCATCTCAGCAATGCTGTCTAACCACACCCGCTGTGCCCGTGTCCCCGTAGTCACCTCCCTCAGCTGTTTAGAGAACAACGCCTGTGCTTAGAGTTCAAGGTGGGTAACCGCCATGTTACCAGTGGGCAAGCCACAGCACAGAGAGGGGCAGACACCATCCTGGGATGTAGAGAAAGCCAGTGGGGGAGGTGGACTCAAACCCTTGGGTGCCTGACTCAGAGGCTGTGGGAGCTTAGATTGGAGGTGTCCCCTGAGGGCTGTACTAGAGCTTAGAGAAGGTGACTGAACCACACAGACTGTGGCCACCTTCATGGATGAATCCAAAGATGGAGCCAGACATCAGTGGCGCTGTTTGGAGGCAATGGTAGGTAGGAAGAAGCTATAGGGGGCAAAATCGTGGGACCTGTGGCTTTGAAGGTTATACCAGGTCCCCACTCCCCTCTGTCTGCTGTCTACCTGAGGCAAGCCACTTTGTGCTTTTACTTGCTTTCTGCTGGGACTCCCTGCTGTCTTATACATGGCCCAACAGCCAAGGGACTAAGACCAAGATCTCTGAAAGGAATCCAAACCATCCTCTTTTTCTAGTAAGTAGCTCCCTTGGGTATTTTGTTACAGTCTAGGCAAACAGCTGCAGAGGGCAGACTGACCCACTGACCTTCCATCCACACAGCCTCCTGGAGGCGACCAGCAGCTGAAGGCCTACTGTGTGCTCCCATAAATCCCTGCGGATACACAAAACCTGCAGTTCCTTGGTATGTATTACCTCCATGGAGGGGGATCTGGAGGGTCAAAGTGGGTGAGGCCACTCTGGATGCTGCTGGGGTTGTTGATGTTTGTTGTGAGGACAAAAAAATAAGATGTGACCCAGGACCTCCTGGGAACATCAGGAAAGGGTCCATCAGCGATGGAAACTGAGGGTGAGAGGCTTGATTCACAAAAGGCTGTGTTGGCATCCCCGGATCATGGAGGACCTAGATGGATATTCCGGCACCTCTAGTCTGCCCCTGCCTGCCCACTGACTCCTGAGACACAGAGAAATTTCCAGAGGAAAAATGACCCTGAGCTCTACCAGCTTCTATCTCCCTGCATCAAAGTAAGCAGCAAGCCCCATGCTGGAATTCTCACCCCCTCCATCATGGTGAGTGAACACCCCCCCCCCCCCCCCGTGCTCCTGTGCTCCTGGTGAAACGGTTCTGTTGCTACCTTGATCTCATGCGTCTGGTGGAGAAATGAGTTCTGTCAAACTCTTTGACGCGGACTGTCAGAGCAAAGCATTTGGGGAGACGGATCTCTCACTCTGATGGCAAACCTCATTTGTAAGGAGCCTTTAATCCAGTTTCCGCGCACGAAAGCAGGAGCTGACATTTGGAAAAGCATTTGCCCCAACATTCCTCTCATTTCCCCCTCTGCCCCTCTCCCAACACCCCCTCCCCACTCTTGTCCCTTACAAAACAAAAATACCACGGTGGAGATTGGTGCAGGTACAGCTACAGCTATTGATCAATCAATCGATTGTTCTTTGGTTCCTTGTGATCATCTCTCCGGGGAACACAAGAGAGCTCCAGCCGTGTAGTTCAGTGTCTAGGGAAGGGAGAAGGCTCTGGGCACCTGCACCAAAACAGCCTGCCTTCTAGTTCCTGCCCCTCCTCCATGCCCCTCCCCCATGTCCCCCATGCCTCTTCCTGTGTACATTTCCCACCCCTCCCCCACCCCTCCCCCACCCCTCCCCCACAGTTCTCCACTTGTCAGAGCTCAAGTTTGCATCTCAGCTCAGCACTTTACAGTCTGCAGGCTGGTCTTTCACCTTCATACCAAACAACCTATTACCAACTCCTGGGAACTGGATTTCCTGTCTTTCTCAGCTCACAGGATGTTTGTGAGCTGCAATGATCTATGCAACAGAACCCTCTCTGTAGATTCAGAGCCCAGTACTCAAACAAGTGGTTGTGACATGAGCAAAGACATTGGTTGACACATTTGTGCTCAGCACGTCATTTCCACGACCTGACTTGGGATGTGCTGGGCAGTGTGAACAGAGGAGCAAAGAAATATCTAAGACATAAGTGCTTCCTGACAACCACCCATCCATCCGTAGTGGCTGTCCAGCCTGGCCACATGCTCAAGAATGTCATCAAAAGTCTCCACTCTTTCGCTTCCTGCTTTACTCTCCTGGTCTGTGTTGGCTTTTAGCTCTCATCTTGTTGCCTCATGGTTGCAAGATGGCTGCTGCATTTCCAAGCATCACATCTCACATCTAAGTCGAGAAGTAAGCTGTAGATAAAACTGAAAAACATTTTTTTTCCCAGAAGCACTTCCACCACCCAAAGATTTCTTCTCGTGACCTTCAGCTGTTGAGGTCTGAGTCCCTCTCACCTGGTAGGTGTCTGCTGCTGCTGCTGTGAGCAGAGTGGGGGAGGGGCAGCATGTCTTCATTTCCTTAGTGTGGGCTAAGTGGTCCCAAGAATATGGATATGGGCTGAGAGCCAAGTCTAGGTTCTGGAACTAGAGATTTGCACTCTGAATGTATGTTCTGCCCACCGGCTGGGGCATGGCTATCCCTTATAGGATCATGACAGTGTCTAACATGCAACTATGAGGGTGATCTTGGGTCCTGTGCAGGTCTTAGTGAATGGGCTGTTCACACTACTAGTGCAGCCACTGTGTGCATCTGTGAAATGGGCCCATGGCTCCCACTCTGCCCAGCCCTAAGTAAGCAACATGGAGGGATTAGGAGCTCCGGAGTGTGTGCAGTTCCTTCTCTCCGGAGCCCTGGCTGCATGAGCCTACCGTCTCCTACTTCCAGGGAACAAAGGGATACGTTCACCCCTGCTTGACAGATGGGAAACTGGGACTCAGGAGAGGTGACCCCGAGTCCAGAAGGACAGGTGTGCTCAGAGTCTAGAACTCTGTCCCTCTGCAGAGCCCTGGCTGGAGCTGCTGAGGCAGGTGAACAGGGAGCCATTCCTTATCCCAGGACGGTCACGGAGGTCCAAGCTGGTGGTTGGGATGGCTTCTCTCTTCATAGCTCTCTGTCTCTCCCAGAACTCCGGGGCCCGGACCTGCCTGTGTCGTGGGGACACTCTCTCCTCTCCCCTCCCCTCCCAAGTCAGCCAATGACCACAAGTGGCCCTATCAGTGATGACAGATTCCTGGCAGCTTCTGCTCTTTGGGGCAATAATGCATACTGTTTACATTTGACAGACAATAAGCAAATGCTGGTGAGAATGATCCGCTGATATTTACAGACACATAGCCGTGCGCGAAGCCTGCTTTCCATACTCCCCTCACCCCCCACACACAGCAGACACAGTGAGCCTGGCACTCAGCTCTGGCCAACCCTGATGTACCCGTGCTGCCCTGCCTAGCCTGCCCGAAGTGTGTTGTCTTTAGAAGTGGAGGGGAAGGGAAAATTAAGAGAGCCTGCAATCATCTGTTAGATGGAGAAGCTGAGATTGATGGATTGATTGATTGATTGATTGATTGATTCATCTAACTCGCTGATAGCCTCTGTGTGCCAGGCTCCATTCCGTGTCTCCCTGCCCCCCACCCTCAGAAGCCAGGGATGTGGCAGGTCTGTTATGGTAGGATGGGTAAGGCATCAGCAAGCAAACCAGCATCAGCAAGCAAGCCAGCATCAGATAGCAAACCAGCATCAGCAAGCAAACCAGCATCAGCAAGCAAACCAGCATCAGCAAGCAAGCCAGCATCAGCAAGCAAGCCAGCATCAGCAAGCAAGCCAGCATCAGCAAGCAAGCCAGCATCAGCAAGCAAGCCAGCATCAGCAAGCAAACCAGCATCAGCAAGCAAATCAGCAAATCAGCAAACCAGTGCCTAGCCCTGGGGCCTCCAACTGGGAGAGGGAGGGGCTCTCTAAGCTGATCTTTGCTAGTCCCTCTTTTATAGCTTCTTAGTCCATGATCAGAGTCTCCTGTGGCTCTGTAAAATCTCCCCAGGGCACCTACATCACTGACTTCCTCAAAGCTCTGCCTCTTTCCACTGCTTCCGGTCTTCAGGTTTAAAGACCACCAGATATCATCAACATAGCAATGACTGAGAAGGGAGGGGTCACGGGGAGGAAGAGTCTGGGGTTCCAACCAAGCTCTAGCTCTCCTAAGACCCAGGCAGGAGAGCTACCATGTTACCTGATGCCTAGAACACCAGCTTTGGCTTCTCTCTTCCTTGCTGTGACATCCCAGGATGGCTGAGCCTCTCTGAGCTCAGACCCTCAGGTAAGGATTATGGCTATTCAAGAGGTAGGACCAGAATTCAATGTGTGGTGTAAGGAGAGGGGAATGCTACTATTTTTTAATGACCAGTGACTAAGTGTGCCCCCGAAGGGGGAGGCTCGTCCTGCACCCTGGGACACTCACCTTTCACAGGTGGAGCATGGCCCAGGAGAAGTCAGGAACTGTAGCGTGTAGTTTAAAACAACAACAACAATTTTATGCCTCTGTCAGTCACCAGTGGTCTTGCCAACCCCCATGGGAAGCCCCAAGAGGCTACCCTGGTTCCCACAGGCTTGCTGCCAGTCACTCACACCTCCCAGACCATCTTCCCTCTGTGGCTAGGCTGTAGAAAGCCGGATACCCCTCGCTCAGATCCCCTCAGCCCTGTAAAATAATAATTAACTCTAGAGACTTGTAATAACCAGCCACTATAACAGTAACTCTCCAACTCCAAAATGCCTGGGCTGAGAACACAAAACTCAGTTGACACAAACACAAGCTGTAGCCCTAGACTGGGCAGACGTACCCTACACTACTTAATGCTCATCTGTGGAATCTCTTGCTACTTCCGGCTTCTCCAGACCACTTGGGTCAGCTCCATCTTCTCCTCCTTCTGGTTCCATCTGGCCTCTCTCTCTGTCTCCATCTCTTCCCCCTCCTGTATGTCTCTGTCTCTGTCTTTCTCTCTTCTCCTTTCCCCTTTCTAAAACTTTCAGCTCCGCTCCCTCCTTCCACTGCCCAATCACAGGCTCTAGCTTTATCTGACCAATTAAGATTTCACCTGACCTCACCTGAGTACAGGCACAGACAGCAATCCACAACAAGGAACCCCCATGGCTGACATTCAGGCTAATCTGCTGTCTCTTTGTGTGTGATGCCAGCAAGTGTCTTGACCACGAGTTTTTTCCATTTCCTCACCTGTAGAATTAGTGCAAGAATTCTGACCACACGTGTTATTCGGAGGTTTATGATCGGGTAAGTCAGTGGGAATGGGAGGGCCCGGAGAGGTGGGGAGTGGGAGTTGAAGGGATGGGGTGTAGGGGATAGAGGGAGCTGTACTCACTTGATACTTCCTGGAGCAGTCAGACAGAAATTGCCATGAGTCTCTCCACTGAGGCTGCTAGTTTTGTAGCTTTGACTGTCTGAAGGAATGAGGCAGGGTGGACAGCAACCGCACCTGCTTCCTAGAGCTGTGAAATACTATAGGCCTGTGTGTGAGGTGCTTAGTGTGAGAGCCTAGCCAGGGCCAGTATTTACTATTTCCATCTGAGTGGGTACTGGGCAAAAGGGACTCTGAAATTGCCTTTCTACCATCACCACCATCAACATAACCACCATTACTAATACTATCACCACCATCACCACCAGCATCATCATTACCATCAGCACCACCACAATAATCACTACCACCACTATCACCATGACCACTATCACTACCACCATCACCACCACCATCATCATCATCCCCATCACCACCGCCAGCAGGACCACCAGAACCACTACTACCACCATCATCATCACCACCAGCACCATCACCACCATTAGCACCACCATAATAATCACCACAATCACCACCACCACCATCACCACCATCACTACCACCATCACCACTACCGCCACAATAATCACCACCACCACCACCACCACCACCATTACCATACTTGGAGACCAAGAAACTTTAGTTAAAAACAATAAATCCCACATTTGGGAGCAGACATAGTAAATAAATGTCTGTGATTAAATGTTGGTATGGCCTCTGGCGAGGTCCTTTAGTGAGCCCAGTGCAGAAGCCCAACTACATCTCTCAGGCTCAAGGAACACTAAGACACAGCCAGAGCCATCCTCTATCATACAGGGTCCAGCTGCCAGGGGACCTGTGTGCACGGGAGTAGCCACCTCCAGCTGTACCCAGAGTGTCCAGTTATCCCTCATGTCCCTTAATCCTACACACACACACACACACACACACACACACACACACCCTCACTCATCTCTCCAGCTCCCTATCCATATCAACATCTTTTGTCCCAAAGTGCTGTGTGTTAGTCTGTTACATGTGAAGAGCCCTGGACCAAACAAGGAAACAGACCTACTCAGAAGAGAAATATTTTAAAACAAATGTTTTTTTCCAAACACAATATGCCTCTGATAGTTCAGAGGGGTCTCGTCAAATAAAAAGATGCTAGGCTTCCGCAAGCAAACCTGGTTTGAAATGAGACCCTCGACTTGGGCACTTGTTTGACAGGTGACAATTAGCTGCCGGCGGCACTGTCAGCTGGATGCAGACATGTCACTAAGAAGTCAGGAAGATGTCGTACAGAAGTGGGTCTTGTCAACTGGCCTTTGCTCCACTAAGAGAGGAGGCTCCAGGTGTCATTCTGTCCTCTGCTCTCTGCTGGGACATCACAGGCCTCACAGATGACTTGGGGATGTCAGAGCCCTGGGCTCTCTGTGCCCCATTCCTCCTGGCAGTTCCTAGAAGGCTCCTCACTGCAGACACCCACCATCCTCCATTCTGTCAGCCCCACCCCAGCTCCAGAGAACATGGGTCTCCCATTGTCTTAGCCCCAGTTCTGTCCTGGTCCCACAGAGGCCGTGCCGACCCACATCATGTGTCTCAGAGTAGGAAACAAAGACTCAAACAGGGAAGGCATTCAAGGCCACAGGACTGAGGGCCAGAGGAAGCTCTGAACTCTGACCTGCCTGGCTCAGCTCCCCATGCCCAGTCCCCTCCCACAGGGAGTTTACCTGTGCTTTAGGCTTCCTTCAATTCATCTCATGAGGCCATTTGCAGGCTAAATGTTGGTCATAAAGGCATCTGACACTCAGTGAATCCTTACAGATGCTTAGCTATCCTGCTTATTAATTATAATCAACATTAATGATAACATTAATGCTATTAAGCAAACACAGTCCCTTCAGCCTGGAGCCTGTAGCTCTTCCTCCATTAATCACATCTACAAATCCTGAGCAGGACAGATGAGATGAAAACCTGCCCCAGGCAAATGTGGAGCTGCAAAACCACAGAAACTGTGCAGAGTCCAAGGAGGTGAAGCTGCTACTGGGGAATGGCAGCCAGCTGTCCACAGGGACGTTGGGGGCAGAGAACCAGGGAGCAATGTGTTCTGTTCCAAATGAAATCAGGAGAGGAACATGCTAGAGCCACCTGAATCACCATACTGAGTTGTTTAAGGAAGAAGTGCATCCCAGTGAAGACACGTTTGGAGTTTGCAGGGGTTAGCTTTCCAGCACTGTAATGAAACACCCGAGGAGGACAATCTGAAGGAGGAAAGGTTCTGTTCACTCAATTTCAGAAGTCTTGGTCAATGGTAGAGTGTGGTCTTGTTGTCCTTGGGCTTTTCGGGGGTTGGGGAGGTGTCCTTGAGGGGATGGAGTATGTGTCAGAGGAGACAGTTGAGAAGAGAGAGGGAGGGGCTGGGACGGAACCTCCTTCAAGGGTGTGCCTCCAGTTACCTAATTTCATTCTGAAGGACTTATCTTCTCAACTTTCCATCAAGTCTAAGTGGCTGAGGGCCAGCACTAGACCATGGTGTGTGTGTGGGGGGGGTTGGTGGGGAGAGCATATGACCACGGTGTGTTTGGGGGCAGCGCATGACCATGGTGTATGTGAAGGAAGGGGGAAAGGCAGAAGTAATATTGGCGCCATAAAATCCAGAAGAAAGACTCAGAACTCACAGGGGAGAATGCTGTGGAACAGAGACAGTGACTCGAGGTCTAGCCATGGGACACGAGCCCCACCAGCACAATCATCACAACTAATGCGGGAATGTAAACAGACAACACAGTCGGGATCCCATGAGACCAAGATGGAAAGAAAGATCACAGTTAACACATTCTCCGGGCTGTGTGGCTCAGAGGGAGACAGGCATTTACTCACTGGGCTGGTGGTTGAGTGGGTGGATGGCTGGTGATTTTCCTGTGGACCAATGAAGGAAGAGAATAGAAGTTAAAATTCCCAATCCAGCAGAGGGAGAGGAGGAAACACTCTGCATGCACAATGTGAATTCTGTGCATACACATTCGAGTGCATTCACACACACACACACACACACACACACACACATACATGCACGATTCTGCCCGTACACACACACATTCAGGTGAGCCTATATGTATATGTACACATTACACGTGTCCATACACAAATACACATGTACATATTCAATACGCTATACTACACACGTGCATATTCTTATATGCACAGCACACCCACATGCACATACCTGCACACACACACACACACACACACTAGTGCAGTTTAAAAGAACTACTGTCCTTGCAACTGGAAGTACTGTTGGTTTTTAACAAAATCTCAAGTGGGTGATTTTATCAATGAAGACTTGGGAGCCAGGGGCAGGGGTGAAAGCCTGCTGGTTCAGACAGCAGAGAAAGCACCCCACTGACCTTCCTCCACAGCTGATATCCCAAAAGAAAAGTTCTTCTCTATGCCTTCTCAAAACACCCTCAAGCTGTATGTCCCTCCTTCCTACTTCCTGTGTGTCTCTCCCTCTGTCCTACTGACTTCTTCTCACCCTCTATGTCTTTTCCTGCTCCAGCTCTTGACCTATGGTCGACTTTATTTAATCCTATTTATAGTATTCGTGCAGAAACCTATTGGATTAAAAGTGTGTGCTGGGACTGAGCCACACTACAACTAGAAACAGGTTTTTCCAGAAAAATCACACAATCTCGGGGTTCACAGTGCGGTCAAACATCCTGCAACAAATCATAGTACAACAAGACAGAATCAAGCCGGCCGTCCCCTCTGTGTGGCTGTAGATGAACAACTTGCCAGCCCCACCCGTCACTCTGCCAGAGATGTAGAAGTCCCCCAGATTCTGAGTCCCCAGCCACCTGATCCTGTGGTGTCACACAGACACTCCGGAGGCAGATTCCAACTATCTCTTAATCCCAAACCACACACGGCAAACTGTCTCACGTGGGCATTAATTATTCTTCCCGGAGGTTAATTTGTAAAGAGAAAGTGGAAGTGTGTTATTTAAACAGCGATTATTAAAATCATGCTGGGGGCTTCTGCATAATAGGTAATTATCTGCAGACATAATTGGGAAAACAATGCCGTCGTTTCTGTTTAGCCCTTCCCTCTGATCCAGGCCTAATCCTGCTGAGCAGCCCGTGTTAGTTAAATAATATTCTTATTGAATCCAAAATGAGGCCATGGGAGGTGCTTCTCCGCCATGTCTCCAAGCCCTTAGCACGGAGTCTAGACAGAGACACTTTATTTTTTTTTTTTTTTTTTTTTTTTTTTTTTGGTGGGGGGAGGTTGTTGTTACCCTTCAGCCTATCAGCTCTGTCCCCTGGGAAGCCTTGTGTCTCTATATTCAAGTGTTTTCCCACTTTTCCCTGTGTGTGTGTTTTAATCTGAGCTCCCTCACTTCTTCAGACAGCTTGTGCCTATTCTCTGTCTTAGAGTTTCTGTTGCCATCAAGAGACACCATGGCCAAGGCAAACTCTTATAAAGGACAACATTTAATTGGGGCTGGCTTACAGGTTCAGAGGTTCAGTCCAGAATCATCATGGTGGGAGCATGGCAGCATCCAGGCAAATACAGTGCTGGAAGAGCAGAGAATTCTACATCTTGATCTGAAGGCAGGTAGGAGTCTGGCATCCTGCACTGGGCAGAGCTTGAGCATAGGAGACTGCAAAACCAGCCTACACAGTGATACCCTTCCTCTAACAAGGCCACGCCTCCTAATCGTGCCATTTTCCATGGACCGAGTATATTCAGACTAACATACCATGCAGCCATTTTTCATGGGTACCCATGCCTTCCCTTCCTCCATGTCTTAGTTCCTACAGTCTCCTGCCCTGTCACGGTCTCCTCCACCTTCCCCATGTGTGCTCCACTTGGGGATCGTGGGTGATTCAGATCCATTCTTTCAGTCTGAATGTCATTCATTCACCCACTGTCTCCTGGGCTCCAGTACCTGTCGCTTTCTTTACACTCCCATTTATGAGATGTATTTGCTACTTTTCTGTTGCTGTTCTTAAAGCACCATAACCAAGGCATCTTAAAGACAGACGTTTGTTTGAGCGTATGGTTTGAGAGGGCTAAGGACTCATTAGGGTGGGGAGGTGTGACAGTAAGCAGCAGGCACAGTGGCAGGAATGGAGTGCTGTGAGCTCACAGCGTAACCACATGTGTGAGGCAGAGAGGGCAAGCTGGAAGTACAGACTTTTAATTCCCATCCACTTCCCCAATGCAAACAGTGTTACCAACTAGAAACCAGGGGTTCGGATCCCCCAGTTTGTAGAGGGACTTGTTGGGGCACCTTTCGGTCACTGTAGTAAACACCTGAGATGGTGAGCTTACGAAAGGAAAAGGGCCTGCTGTGACGCTCAGCCAGTAAAGGAGCTTTCTGGGCACCGATATATACCCACTGGGCAAGGACGAAGTGACATCTGGACAAGGGGGGACGAGGTGGGTCAGCAGGACCCTGGGATTGGAGGGGAGGCTCTTTGAAGAGTTTGGTGCCAGGAGCTGACAGAATTAAGAAATTCCCTTAGCCTGAGTAACACCACTTTACACAGATCTCAGCCTAGGTTTCTGTTTTCCCACAGTAAAAACCTTTTCCCAGAAAATAGGTAATTTCACTTTGGTCATATAGCTAACCATGTAGAACAATCACCCAGACAACGGATCCTGCTTGGCAGAACATTCCCTTCTGCACCTACCTAAGTTGTCCCCCTCCTCAAGTAATTCTTCACAAAGGGTATTGTGAAAAATCCTTTAACTGGAAAGTTCCCTTAGATCCATACCTTACTTTCCCATGCCTTATTTCCTTCTTCTACCTGTATAAAACTAGCATGTGAAAAAATAAAAATTTGTCAGCTTGATCAGATCACTTGACTTGCTGGCCTTCTTCATGCCTCTTATTCCCCCATTCTCTCCTAAGCGATCCTGGGTTCCCGTTGACTGTCCTGCCGGTCAGGGCAGTTTGGTGTTATAGCTCTTTTAGAAAACAGTTATTTTAGACAATAGCCAACTAAACAGCTTGTGTGTATACACTTTATTGAGGTGAATCAAGGGAGATATCTATTTATCTATCTATCTATCTATCTATCTATCTATCTATCTATCTATCTATCTATCTACCTACCTACCTACCTACCTATTTATCTATCTATCTATCTAGCTAGCTAGCTAGCTGTCTACCTATTTACCTATCTATCTAAATGAACCTTGAAGGGTTCTTCTTAGGGTCAAGTTTTATTGGCTTGGGTTCTGAGGATGCCTCATTTACATGGAGAAGCATACTAGGAAGTTGAACCTGTAATTTTGCCAAAGATTATGTAATGTGACATTCCCTAGGTAAAAGATTGGAGTTGGGAACCCCAGATCAGGAAGGTAAGAAGAAGTCCCACTAAGAAAAGGGAGTCCTCCATTTTGTGCCGAGCTCATGAAAGCTGTCTGGACATGGTAGACTACAACCTTAGTAGCGAGGTTCAACAAGAACCCACATGGCAGAAGGAAAGAACCAAGCAAACACTGTCCTCTGACCTCTATACACATACTCCATCCATGATGCACACACCATACCCCTCCCCCACACACAATCAGTAAATCAATCTATGTTGGGGGCAGTTTTGAAGTTCATGCTCAACTAGCTCCATGCTTTGAGATTGTTAGGAACATAGTCATTATACCTAAAAACCTCCCACCAGACCCTGCCTCTTCCTGTCTCTTTCCTCCCTTCTCCCTTCCTCCCTGCTTTCCCTCATCTCCCTCCTTCCCTCTCTAGCCCCACAGCCCCTGCTTGCCTGTAATTTTTGGTCCTCTTGCTCCATTTTCCGAGGGCTGGGATTACAGGTATTTGCCAGCCTGCCTGCCAATAGACCCTGCGTTTAAAAGCTCTAATGCCTTCCAATGGTGCTGCTCCGGGAGCCAAGGCTTAACACACAAGTTCCTGTCGGTGTATGTGTTCATGTGTGGAGACAACTATTTGTGCCGCATTTGGCTCTGGAGGACACATTTTGGCTGCTGTGCATGTCTCTGCTGTGAGTATTCTCTGGGGCAGCAGGAGGATGTATTAGCAAGCCCTGGATCTGGGGGCAGGGGGCGATTGCTGAATACACAGGGCCCCGTTCACCCAGAGGCTTGCTTCGGAGTCACCTTGCTTGCAGGGACAACACCTCACTCTCCTGGTCTATCTCAGGTTCTTGAATCATCCCTTCCCCAAAGCTTCGGGCAGATCTTATTTCTTCAGGTCTTTTCATGGGCCTCTCTCAACCTTGGTTCTGCCTGTCTCTATCCTAAAGATATCTCTTCAAGTTACTTTGGCAATAACTTCTGGGCGTGGTTAAGCCAAGGCATCTGCCGCTGTAGGCATTTGCAGCCTGGTTCTTCTGAGGAAAGTCTGGGACCTAAAACACTACACTCAGAGTGATGACAACTGAAGAGATAAGGAAAGGGGGCATTTGTACCCCAATCCCTAGTGGCTGCTAATAGAAAGCCATTGCATGTGTGTGTGTGTGTATGTGTGTGTGTGTGTGTGTGTGTGTGTGTGTGTGTGTATGTGTGAGTGTGTATGGGGTGTGTACTTATTTCCTGGCCCTTTGACTGTCTCATGGCGGGGGGGGGGTCAATATCACCTAGAAGGTGTAGGATGGGCATTGCTTTCATCCATTGGTCCTTACAAGCTTGACCTGTACTAAGGGGAGGACTGGGCTGGACGAGATGTCAAGGTGTTTGCATAACAGAAATATGAGGGCAAGCCGGTGTCCCAGAGGCCATATCTGGTAGTTGAATAATGATGTCAGCACCTGGAGAGCCACTTCGGAAGGGAGCCAGCCCTGGTGGAGATGCTGAATTTCCCAGCCTGTGACTAACGAGGCTCCATCTTGGTATTCACATGATGACTGAGGGGGCCCATGACAGGTGATGAGCTCGGCTTCCAACATGCCGAGTTTGGGACATTCGGAGCATGAGTCACAGGCAGTGTGTCTAGGAACAGAGATGTGCTGGTGGGAAAAGCCAAGGACAGAGGAGAAAAGCCTATGGGCTGCTGAGGAAGGGTCCCACCCCTGTTGGCCTCTCGGGGAGCCACAACACACTGATCAGCTTTTTCTGTCCCTGCTGTAACCTGTGCCACCCTCCTGCCAGGCACAGGGGACAAACCGGCAGCGGGGAACTCACAAGGAAATGTACATCAGCAGTTGGAATATGTCCTTTTGGGTTGCTTTGGGGTTTCTAACCCAGCCAGGGACACCCACTCTGCCTCCACTTAGCACCTGTGAGAAAATCCAATCAGGCTGAGGTGGATCAGCCCGAGTGAGTCTGCCAATTGGTCCTGAAGCAGTAGTGATCCAGGGTCCGCCTGCTGTGAGTCACTCCAGGCCTTTCTGTCATGAACTCTGATCCCGGGGCTGAAGGGCATCAAGAGGGATGCTCCTGCAGCTCTGAGTGCCCAGCTGTCAGCCTCCAAAACCTCATCTCCAGCAATCCCTGGTGAGACACCGGGAAGAGCGAGAAAGGACTCTGGCCTTGGTCTCAGACAGTGTCTCCAGCTAATGCTGCCAAATACAAAGTCACCTCACTGTGCAACTCTGTGCTCCCCTTTGGTCCCCCCAGGGAGTCAGTGACTTTTGCAAATGACCGAAGAACTCCTTCACAGGGACCTCTTGAAAAGAATGCAATGGGATAATGTGTGTATTAGACACCTGGATACCCAATGAAAGTAACTTAGGGAAGGGAGGGTTTAGTTTGGGTCTCCGTTTGAAAGCAGTCTATCGTGGAGAACTAGATGTAGTAAGAACAGCTCCAGCTGTGGTAGCAGGACTTACGTGGATGCTCACATCCTGTCCGTGCCCTCAGGAAGCAGACAGAAGGATGCTGGTGCTCGGCTGTGTCTTAGTTAAGGTTTTGTTGCCGTGAAGAGACACCATAAACACTTTTATAAAGGAAAACACTTAAATGGGAACTGGCTTACAGTTTCAGAGGATTATCATCATGGTGGGAAGCCATGTGCAGTGTGCAGGCAGACATCTTGATCAGAAGGCAGCCAGGAGGAGGCTCTCTATACTGGGTGGCACTTGATCATAGGATCTCAAAGTTTATCCCCACAGTGGTGCACTTTTTCCAACAATGCCACACCCACTCCAACAAGGCCACACCCTCTCCAACAAGGCCACACCCACTCCAAGGCCACACCTCCTAATAGTGCTGCTTTTCATGGGCCAAGCATACTTAAACCACCACAGTAGGCTTTTTCCTGTTTCTTTCTTGTTCACCTCCAGACACAGCCTGTGGGGTGGTGCTGCCCACACTCAGGGTGAATCTTCTCTCCTCAGTGTATTCTCTCAGGAGGTGAGTCTTTTAGGTGACTCTAATCCTTATCAAACTGACAATAAAGGTCTGGCAATATGGCTGAAAGGGTAAAGGCGCTTGCTGCCAAGTATGGTGGCCTGGGTTCAACTCCTGGGACTTAGATGGTAGAAGGTAGAAGCTGGCCCCTGAAAGTTGTCCTCTGACCCCCACACACGTGGGGTAGCATGCACTGGCACCCACACACATGCACACACAAAATAAATAAGTACAATATTGTTTTAGAAGTTGGCAATAAAGATGAATCATCAGAGGTCATGAAAGAGCTCAACTCTTGCTTGTCCTAGAGGCCATGGTCACTGTTGCTGTGGGGTGATGGGGTGGGGGTGGGGACATCCTCATTGTCATTTCTTAAGTAATCTCAAACTCAAGACCCACCTAGGTGTGGAAGATTTAACTGTACCACACAGCATCTGCCAGCCTCGTTTCTGCTTCCCAGCCCGCTGAGGTCAGCACAGCCTTACCAGGTGGGAATTCCTTGCCCGTTACACAAGCAGCAAGAACAAAGACCCAGGATGGAGACTTGTCCCCACTGCTGGAGCCTAATTTGCACTGAGGACTTTCTGTGTATTTTCTCCTTGGAATTACCTCCATGGCTTCAAAACCATATTTTAAAAACTCTGAAGTGGCTGTCCCTCCCCCTGGCTGGGGCTCTGTCTCTTGAGTCATCATGGTCTTTCCAATGTGCCTTACAGGCGCTCCAGGGAAGGTGTTGAAGGAAGAGGCCGATCTGAGAAAATGCAAGCGATTTAGTTTTCCTTCTAACCTTTCGCATGTAGCTGTAGCCATTAAAAGGGCATTCAAAGGTTGCCCTCTCCTTAGGAAAGTGTGCGAGCCTGGGAAATGCTAGCATTCCCGCCACTCACTCATTGAGCCCTCTTCTCTCCCCAGGGCAGGCGCCTCCTCCGTGAAGTCCCGCCTGATGTCTCATCCCGATGCCGGCATCTCTTCCATCCTTCCCGCTCAGGCCAGGTCAGGTCACAAAGTGAGGAATTCCGGGTTTGGGTTTCCCAGGCCCTAGGTGTAGATTGTCACCACACCCACCTCCCTCTTTCTGTCCTCACTCCTCCAGACTGGAGTAATCTCTTCTCTCTAAAGCAACAGGAGAGAACATGTGGAAAAACAAAACAAAACAAACAAACAAAAAACCACAACAACTCGAAGCCTACCACCCATGTGTACCAACTTCCCCAGACTAAAGCCAAGATCCTTCTCTGGCCTCTAGGACTCGGTGACCTCTAACCTCTTGTGACCTCTAACCTCTCTTGCCTTCTCTCCCTCTCTCTGCTATGGCCACGTAGGACTCCCCGCTGACTGTATAGAAGGGCATGCACACGCCCACACTGCACCTCTTATGGCCAGGGTCTCTGCTTCCACAGGGACGAAAGGCTCACAACCTCTGTCCAGGAGGACGGTCCTTAAGTGACAGACTCTACTGATCATCTGCTCAGTCCCCTGAGACCTTCTGACACTACCCCTCCCCCCTCTCTCTTTGCCGACCACTTACCAGCACCCCAGGGCTCATATGCTTCACTGAGTTTGTTGTTGAGCTGGGTGTGGGTAGCTTATGAGTCTTTTTGTTCACTGCCAAATGCCCAACCCTCTGACATTAATATTAGTTTACTAAGTGATGTAAGACTTACTTATATCCTGTGTGAGGGGGATTGGAGACATTTAGACAAAAGCCAAAGCAACAGAAAAGCAAATAGTGATGGGTGCTCTGAGGAAAACATGCAAACCTTTATGACAACAAGCCTGAGGAAGGTCCCTCGAGGAAGCCATCCAAAGGCTACGTTTGACAGACCCGCCACAGGCACAGGGAACAACTGATCTTATTGAATACTGTCAGGGAGTGAGCCGTGGGCTGTGGGCCATGAGCCAGGAGCTGTGGCAAAGTCCTGATGCCACAGAAGTGTGCTCACCTCTGGGAGCTCTCTACAACACCCGGAATGAAGTGGCTTAAACACTTGAGAAAACTGGAGCTGTAAACCACAGCAAAGCCAACCGGACTTCCAGCTGAGTCAACATGCTCTGGTGTCCTCTGTCACGACAGAAAGCTTTCCCTGTGTCTGGACTCGCTGGCGACTCGACGGGACCATTCTTTTTCTCTGCTGGCTACATGCTGATCTTTGGAGATTTCCTATCCTTGATCGTGGGGGCAGCGTGGGTGAGCAGAAGATGAATCGCAGAGCCATGGAGAAGAGCTATCCTGTTTCTCTGTCTAAGACACGAGCAGCTTAACACAATTAAGTGCAGCCCTTATCTGATGATGGAATTAGCTGCGTCGGTTTCCTTTATCAACTCTTTCAAGTCGGGAACATTCACCTACTCTGAGCCTGGGGTAGGCAGGAGCAAGCATGCCTCTTCAGAAGCTTCCTAAAGTGGTTGTGGAGAGACTGAATATGTTAAATGCAGAAGCTTGAGAGCCCCCTTCATGTTACACAGGAAAAGCAATGTTGAGTCTTACCTTCCTGGAGGTTCTGTTGTCATTCGGTGGGCCATGTAGACCAACCATTTCTAGTGTTAATCGCTGAGATGGGAGGAGAAAAACCACTGAACCAAATCATCATGGCCAAATTAATTAAAGCACACAATTAATTAGAGCAATTCATTTTTATTCCTGTACATGGCCTGTCTCCCTCTAAGACAGGGTTTGAGAGGGCAGACTTTGATGTGAGGCAGGCAAGGTTTTTATAGCTCAGGGGTAGGTGGTTTCCAAATGGGGGATTTGGTGGGAAAAATAGACAGGTTACAGGAGGAAAACATAGGCAGAGCAGATTAGTCATAACAATCTCCAGAAACAAAGACATGATTACAAGGTGGACGTAAGAACAGGTAGTCATAACAACAGGTAGTCATAACACTGTTAAAAGCCCAACCAACTCTATTTTTGAAGAAACTGCATTTTATGGCAGACCAAGGGCTAAACTCTGATTCTGGAAAAAAAATCACAGAGTCCTCCTGAGTGAGCATCCTTCCCACCCCCTTAGCAACAGTCAGTCAGGCTACAATAGCAAGGTCAAGGTAGATCACTTAAGACATCCTGCAGAGAATAAATAACTCAGCCATCCTGTTTGTCAGGTGGCTTTTTGTCCTCATGTTTGGTTCCTGCAGATTACACCAGTGATGCAGACTTATAAAGAGAAATCTTTTATTTGGCTTATAGTTTTAAAGTTTCTGGTACATAGCAGGTTGGGCCCACTGCTTTGGGTGAGTATTAACTTGCTGACCTGTGTGGAAATTTCCCACGTTTGCTGTAATCACAACAAAACCCCCTGCACTCCTAGACTCAGGGCTCTTACTCTGACCCACTGCAATGGTGAGGATCTCAGAGACCTTGTTTGAGTGTTCGTAATAAAGACCCTATGTGTTTATATCAGAATTGGATCCTCGGTGGTCTTTGAGTACCTGCAACTTGGGCATAACAGTTATTAACTTTTTGAAATAAAGGCATGATTACCATTCCAGAAACAGGCATTTTGAAATTGAAGTTACAAGTGGGCATAGCCCAATCCTTGAGAAACAGATTTAATCATAAACAGTAACGAACCTACTTTGTCTTTACTATAAGATGGCTTTTAAGCCCAAGATGAAGGCAGGCTGGTTCTTTAGTAGGTTAAAATACCCCAGGGTGTGAATGAGCCTCTGCATTAGATAGCTTTCAGCTACTATGACAAATACCCAAGACTTATAAAGAGAAATCTTTTATTTGGCTTATAGTTTTAAAGTTTCTGGTACATAGCAGGTTGGGCCCACTGCTTTGGGTGAGGATGCATCATGGCAGAACATGTGGAGAAGCTTAGCTCATAGCCAGGAAGCTGAAGAGTAAGGGGAAGGGGCTGGGATAACACAATCTCTTTAAGACATCCCAGTGACCTAACGATATTCCACAAGGCCCCACCTCTTAAAGGCTCCACCATCTCCCTAGAGAGGCACTTTGGGAATCAAATCTTCAACATATGGTCCTTTGGAACTTATCAAACATCCAAACTTGTAGCATCCTCCTCTCTCTGATGGACCATGGTTATACCCTTTTCAGTAATGTCTGAATCTTAGTTTTGATCAGTGTGACCTTGTTCCATACTTCTTCTCCTTGAGTTCTCTTGCTGAGAGAGCTTGAAAAAGGAGGAAGTAGCTACTGTTGCATTCTGTGTTTTTATATTCATTAGTGACTCCTGACTGTGACAAAATGCCCAAGGAAAATGGTTTAAAATTCCTAAATTTATTTATTCTGGTTTCCGTTTTCTAAAGTTTCTACCAACACTGGTGAGGTTGGTTTTTGTTTGTTTGTTTTGTTTTTTCAACGTGATACAAGCTAGCATCACCTAGGAAGAGGGAACCTCGACTGAGAAAATGCCTCCATCAGATTAGCCTGTAGGCAAGTCTGGGACATTTTCCTGATTAATGATGGGGGAGGTCCCAGTGTACTGTCTGGGGTGCCACCCCTGTTCAAATGGTCCTTTGTTGTATAAAAGAAGCCAGCCGAGCAAGCGGTGAGAAACAAGTTCAGAAGCAGCACTCTGTGCTCTGGTTCCTGCCTCCAGGTTCCTGTCTTGAGTTCCTGCCTTGACTTCTTTCAGCTATACCATGATAGGGTAAGCCAAATAAATCCTTTCCTTCCCGAGTTGCTTCTGCTCAGAATGTTTTATTACAGCGATAGAAAGCAAGCTAGAATACTGACCACAGTGAGCTGGCTTGATTGCTTGGGGCCAGATGTGAGGGGAAAATGGTGGCAGAGACTGTGGCTGAGATTGCTTATCCTGTAGTAACAAAGAATGTTTGGCTGGGAGGAACATGAGGCAAAGCACATCCCTCAAAGACACCCCAGTGACTGCTTCCTCCAACAAGACCCACCTCTCAGTACCTATCACATCTCAAGACATCATTTGGTCTTGAATCCATCAGGGGATTTATCCATTGATCAGCTCCAAGCCTTCATGGTCCAATCACATCTCCAAATCCCCACACTGAACCCTGTACTGGGGACCAAGCCTTTAACACACAAGTTTTGGGATAAACTTCAAAGTCAAACATCACTGAGCATTTTTATCTTATTACTTTGAGTATTTGATTAGTCATTAGCTATTAATAATTCTTCATATTAAAATTTCCTCATTCAAATTCCTTTCACAGCTTCTACATCCCAGGAAGACTCTGGTTTGTAAGATCTGTTTGTTCTTGCTCTAATAAGCACTCCTACCCAGATCAGTTTCATGTTACCAAAGTGTCTGTTAGTGGGAGTTGGGAAGAGACAGTGTGCTACCCCACACAAACACAGGCTGAGTAGGAAACCCCAGAGGTGCACACAGCAGTAAAATACCACAAAGTAATTAGGAGCTGATAAGTTCTGAGGGCTCAGTGCCTTTGTTTCTACTGTCATTTATCCCAATGTATGTTAGCATAATTTAATTTTTAATAGTGTCTGTAATAAACAACAAGCTAAGGAGATCCCTGATCACTCACCCTGCAGCTCTGTGGCTGGCTCGAGCAGCCTTCGCCACTTGGCTGCCCACACACTTCACATCCGGGTCACCCTGGTTCTTGACCCTGTAATTACACCGGAGGAGCCTTGCTCGATCATTTCTCAGGCTTACAATTCGCTGGCTGCGGAGGCTGGCAGTCGGCCCCCACCTCACTTGCTCCCTCTTCTAATGTAGTGTTTGACACTGGCAATTTATTCTTCCACTCGTTTATCATCGGAAATGATTAAATTTCCAGTGTAAATACTGCACGGCCAAGCCGAATCAATCACACGGCTGACAGGCAAAGCATGTCCCCGTGGACCCTGTAAAGTCACTTAGCTCTCACTGGAGGCCACAGGGTAAACACTAGTCAGATCCTGTTTGGGACATCATAGGTGGTCACTCAAGCTGCTGGACCCCACTCCCCACGCCTTCTCTTTCTCCTGTAATCAACCCTCTAGGCAGAAACGAAGACACACAGTCTCTCTCAGTGTGACTACCAGACTATGAAAACAACGGGCCCAAAGAAATGGGATTTTTTTTTCAAGGAATTTAATGCTGGGAGAAGGAAAAGGTGCCACCTGTAGGAGGAGGGTGACTGAAGCCAGGATGCTGGCAGATTAGTGACAGGTCTGGGTGTGTATACTCATGGCTTGTATTTCATCTTTGACCTCCCTTCCCGGACTTGAGGGTGCTCTTTCTAAATGGCCACATTGAATGCATCTTCTCTTTCTGGGTTTGATTATTAATTTGGCCACTTTAATTGGCTTCTCCGAGATGGGTGGCTAAACTTAACTTCTTGGGGTATAGATTGTGAACCCAAGTTTAGTAATATTCTTGGCCAGTCCCCAAGCTGCCCCCTGAAAGTTCTGCACTGGCTAAGACTGTCCCCTCCTGCCTGGGTCAGTATGGGGAACAATGTGGGCGGAGCTTTGATTTGGTTTTTCCCCCCACCTGAGTAGATGTGGTGCTCACGTGGAAAGGGGACAGGGTGACCTGCTCACAGTCTGAGCACACACACACACACACACACACACACACACACACATACACACACACAGGCTATTAGCATTGTTTAGGGTGTGGTGATTTCTTGAAATCAAGACTTTACATTTAAAAATAAAAGCCATTGAGGAATCTTAGTGCCTTGTTGTTTTGCTAGGAGCCCCCTAAACAGGCTCGAGAGAAGAGGAGCAGAGACTTTACACAGGGAGCCTGAGCCCCTTTTCTCTGGCACATAGCCTGTGACTGTACTGTTCCCACCCCAGCTGGGAAGGGGTGTGCCTGAGTGGCTCCAAAGGGTGACATTTTGCCTGGGAGGAGAAGAAGGGGGAGTTCCATCATGGACAAAATAGCCTGGGGGAAATGCTGGGATTCAGCTGAGGTCCGTATTTGACATACCAAAGTAGACTTGGCCTCAGGGTTCCCCAGCATCCCTCAGTCCCTACCTGGCACACCCAGCCCGCTACACTGAATTTTTCCAGCTCAGGGGCTGGGCTTTCCCACCCCCCACCCCCACAGATGCCCTTTCCTATATAATCCAGACATTTTGGTCTCTCTGCTCTCTGCATTTTCTCTCTTCCCAGGTGTGCACACTCTTTCTCTTTTTCTCTTCCCCCTCCCCTCTGTCTCCCTCTCCATGAAGACTTCCCTGGCCTTGGGACCAGTGAACCCTACTGCTTCCCAATAATCCTGCCTTTGTATACTCTGATCTGGCTTGAATTGGCTGATTTCACTGGCAGAGAATGATTTATCAGCAAAACAGAAAGGAAGACCTCCCAGGATGAATGTCCCTGTCCAGAGGGAGGTAGCAGGGCCTCTAGAGGCAGGACTTCTGAAGGGTTGTATATTGATACACCCTGAGGGGTGGATCCTCAGAGGGTTACAGCATCGTGGGGGAAAGCTAGCGCCATAATAGAGGGAGAGGGGCAGGGCTGAACCACTGAGAGGAACAGAACTCAGGTTGGCCTGGAACTCCAGAAACCAAAGGAGCTCAGAGAGGGTCACTTAAGAGGGACCACTCAAGCAGTGCCTCCTATAGTCCCTGCAGGCCTATGTTGCCCAGGACAAGCCAGCCTAGATGCATAACCAGGGCTAAACACAAACGAGTTTGAAACTGAACTTCTACAATGTGATTGTGGTGACCATACTTGTCTGACTCAAGTTCTGTCCCCAGAATCTTTATCTGAAGCCTGCCAAACTCCATGGTAACAAAACATCTTGTAACTGCCACAGAGCCCAAAGGGGACTGGGCTGTGCAGACCCTGCACACTGTGACTATTGGCCAAAGGAGCCCCTAAGAGGAGGAGTTGGGGACCCAGTTATTGTCCGCTGGCCAGGCAGCTATAGGCTCTGGTTCTAGGAGGCGATCTCTGCTTTTTACTCTGCACTGTGGATTGGATAATTGTAAACAAGGACCAGGATAATTGGTGAGAGATGTCAGTGGAAGTTCCTGGAGGTCATAGGAAATCAAATATCTGAGAGGTACTATGAACCCAAACAGGAGCCACATTGTTAAGAAGACACGTTGTTATACATTGTTACTAAGTCTCCACACTTAGTTTTCCAAACCTAACATATTTTGTTTCTGTTTTCCAAACCTAACTTGTATCCTGCAAACCGTGGTTTGTAACTTACGCTGAACTTGTAAACCCATGATGTGTGCCCACCCCCTTTGCCTGGCTAAACTGGTCACCTGTAATGACTCCCCTTCCACACGATGTGTTCTTGTGCTTATTTGCCCCACAGGCGGCCTTGAGACCCGATTCCCCCAACTCTTCTGTCCCGGGGCTAACAGCCGGTTATCTAACAGCTAGCTTCCATCAACTCTAACCCTTCGCCAAAAAAAAACCAAAAAACAAAAAAAAAAAACAAAAAAACCTCAAATCAAAGCCAGTAAGGAGTGACTCTCTAAACCCTAAACACTGACTTTGTGGGGGGGGTGAGGCAGTAGTCTGGCCAGTTCCTTGTACACTTCTAAATATAGCTTGCTTGAATCAGACAGTCATGGAAATGTTTTCCCCCTCACATCTAACATTTGGAGGCCTCAGTGAGATAAAAATTTACTTCACCCAAATTCTGGAGCTATTTTCTTTACTCTGCAACCCTAAGGAGTATAAACCTTAAAATTGGAGGAAGTGGTTTTTGGCTTTGTGAACCCCTAAAGTAAACACATGTTCTTTAAAGAAAACAAGGTTTTTTTTTTTTTTTTTTTCTTTTCTTCCCTTCTTCTCCTCCTCTCCTTTTTGCTTTCTGTGATAACTGGATGCCTGATTTCTGGTTCTTAATTTGGAGAATCCTAACCTGGAAAACTCGGGGGATCTGACAAGGTCTATACCCTTCCCCCTGCTCCTGCTCTGGGAAAAGGGAGATGTCCCATGACCCACTGGTTAATTCCTACTACCTGAGAGTTCAGCAAGAGCAACCAGTTTTTCTTTTGTTTTGTGTTTTTCCTCCTGAGTTGCCTTGGAGTTCCAAGGATGCCCTGGTGACACCAGGAACCGATGTACTCAGAGAGGCCTGGCACCTGAGTGCCCATCAGTAGGACTCCAAGGCATAGGCTGCACAGCAAATTGAGAATGCCCCAGGACACTGGGAACCAAACCTAGAGTTTGGAGAGACTCGACTCAGTGTGGGACTGTTGGGAAGTCTAGGGGTTGTGCCAAGAGACACTGAACCAGCCTATTTGTTGAATTCCCTCTGTGAGACTGTTGACTCTCTGTGAACAGTTATTACTGTACTTGTCTCTACTGTTATCTTTGCTCTGGGTTTTGTCTTGTGTCTGGTCTGTCTTTGAGTGTTCTGACTTTGGAGGATAGAAGGGAAGGCTTTGTCTGTCTGTTTTGTGTGTGGAGGACTCTGTATTTTCTGATGTGCCTGTAAGTTTTGTTATAGTCATGGGGGCGCAGACTGATTTGTGTCAGGCGCAGTTAAATGTATGATGGCCACAGCATGTTTTGTTTCTAACTGGTCTTCTCTGAATGTACGAGCTTACTATATGTGTGTCTTGGTTAAATATTTACTGTGTCTGTCACCACCACTGATAGCTCAGGGCTCAGAATTTTTTTTCTGAGATTGCTGGCCTTCAATATAATGTAAGAGGAATTCAAATGTCATTTATGTGTGGACGATATTAAAGTTGTTTTATGCTGTTTTACTTTATTGAAAAGCTGCTTCTGGAATCGGGTTTTGGCTCTTCCATCTTCAGACCTAGGCATGCTTTTGAAATTTTTATGTCCAAGATAAGGGGACCCTCCTAACACTGGAACAGGGAGAAGAAAGCAGAACCAAACGGCTTGGAAGGAGATTATTGGTTTCATTTCATTACACTGGACTATTATACAGCCTTTCTGCACCTCAAGATTTATAAATTTCTTGGGTATGGTTAAAAAAGTCTGTAAAATCTGTGAAAAAAAAGTTAACTGAAAAGTCCTAACACACATCTCCAAGATCTTTTAGATTAGAATGAATTTTTATATGATGCTTCCTGTCATGAAAACAAGCTTTATGAAAAATAAGATTGAAAACAATGCTCATTCATTAAGGTATGAAAGCTGACCTTCCATGTGTTCCTACACAAGAATGCACCTCGTGCCAAACTTTATGATGTAGGAGTCCCTCAGGTGGTTTTGATTTCAAAGGAATGAAGGAGTCAAGAAGAACAGCTGGCATGTGCTACTTTGTGGCAAGGCTGGAGTTCCTAAAGAGAGGCCAATTGCAATGGGGATCCTAGAAGTTCTGGAGATGTTGCTGCTGGGTGGCAGTCACCAGAAACACCAGCTGCAATGAAACTGAGCTGGCTCCAATCTAGACTCTATAGGCTGCCAGAGGTGGGGGTCAGAGAGGAGACCCAAGCCCCTTGGGAAAGCTCAGAGGATTGTAAATGAATCCCAGAGACTGAACGTTGAATTGTTTCTACTGTTGCTTGGTTATGTCTCAAGCAGATTGTGGTTATGCCTCGTATCTTCCTTCTTGAAATAACAAGCTACTTTATTTTTGATGTCACGGGAGCACATGGCTGAGACATTTTAAACTTCTTTAAGAGGAAAAGTTTGGAGTTCTACAGAAAATTTGAATAAAAAATGGATATATAGTTTTTAAAAACAGCTTTCAAAAATATTTTAACTTATGAGGTATAAGATCTTTTACTAAAATGTCTATATTAATATGTGATCTTGATATAAAATAGGTAGACAAAAGGCTAAAATTTAGGGGTACAGCTGTGAGCACCAAACATCAAACACCAGAGACTGAGGAATTCCTCTTTGGATGCAGTAAGGTAGAGACCTAAACATGCTGGCAAAGGCATTCTTCTCACCTAAGGTCTATATGGGCTAACAGACTGGTTTCAGAATGATGTCTAGCCGCTTTATTTTTGCTAGATACTTTGGTAAACTGAGTCATACAGGAAACCATTGTGTTCTATAATGGTCCACTTCGTAAGGATCAGGAAAGTGTTTAATCTCTGTGTGAACTATATTTCTGAGTTAAAAATCTTATCTTGACACTATAAAACACTTCAGTTCAGAAACTGTTATTATTAAACTGTTAAGAGATGAATAAGTTTTGATGTGCTCAGAACTATGTAGTCATGCTAAGTACTAATGTAATTAATCACAGAAAAGGGCCTTATTTAGGTTTCTATATGTTTTCAAGGTATAGGATAAAGCAAGTAACTAAAACCAAGCAAGGGCAGTACTTATATGTTGGGGGAAATATTAAAAAGAATCCCAGGCTACTGCCGGCAAGGCACGGGAGGGCAGGCCGGCCTACTCTCAGGCCGACAGGCTCTCTGACCCTGAAGCTCTGAAACCTCTACACATGGCTCACCAAGTTCCCATGGCAGGCTGTTGCCACGACACCCCACACTTCCAAACTCCAGTGCCTGACTGAGGTTTCCTGCCACCATACCTTTCTCTATAACTCAGTTGAGTCGCTGGGTGAAGGAAAACACCACACAAACTCAGTCTACAATCAACTGGTAACTCAATCGCTGGGTGCAGCAACTAGTATCCTAATTTTGTAAGCTATTCTAAATATAACTCCTCCAGTGGAAAATCCTGGCAGATCCGCCATCTAAACCAGGACCTCTTGCTAGCTACATTTTGTCCTTCAAGATCTCGCTGTCCAAAAGCAAAGCACATTTTCCTGCCCCCCCAAAGCCCCCGCCCCCACAACCCCCCCCCCCAGTCTCTGACCTGGAAGTCCCGCCTACTTCTTGCCCAGTGATTGGGTCTTAGAAATCTTTATTCATTAGGGGAAGGTTCACAGGAAGTCACCTGAGTACTTTGATTCACTTCTCATCCCAGGCAGCCCCTCTTGGCGAAGCGGAATTAGTATCAAAATACAAATAGCACCAGGGCTGTTCACAACACTTATATGTTTAATAGAAAATGGTCCTCACACCTTCAGAGATCTGCTGATTATGGCATTTGAGATGTTTGAGTTTACTATGACAAAGACTCCCAGATCCTAGCAGTGACCCCCAAGGTCTCCAAGAAGATATTGGACACAGGAATAAACGACTCCATCTGGACTGTGATAACTCTAACTACTGGGAAAGACTGTCCCAGTGTCTCCCCTGCTGCCAGGGCCTGACCCTAACTGTGGTTAAGCAGGACACTGGACAGTTGATTGGCCCACTCCATGGGTCAGTCCCTCCCATGACTCTCCTCCATGGGAAAGCATCTCATCTTCTGGGTCTGGCAGCTGAAGACTGACACCGTCCTAGTACCTCTGCCACCAATGCAATGGAGCCCACAGGAGCCTGAGATGGCTGTCTAGGTAAAGGACTATGATCTAGTCTTTATCATCTTAGTTGATGCATAGGCCATTTGAATTATACTTCCTGGAATAATGATCCTTCTCAGGTCTCTGATAATATTGGTGACGAGACTAACCATTACTTTGTCAGTTATGCAACAGCAGGGAACTAGTTCCTTTTCCCAAGGCTACGACCACCTGTTAGTTGGTTCATTAGTTAAAGCTACTAGGTCTCTTATTTTTAAAAGGCAGGCAGGTTTGCTCACAGGCTTCATAGCAAAGAATAAACAGGTTTCAGATGTAGCTTCTCACTAAAGAGACATGCTTCGCAATGATTCTTCTCAGAAGTAACTGCTTATGTTTCTAGTGAATGATTAGGTGGGAAATGCTTCAGATTTGCCCCCTTTCTTTGCTTTTGTTATCCCAACGTGCAAAGGCCCAGAGTTTTAACATTGTAACTTACTGTGCAGTTACAAGCTCAAGATTTTGAATTTCCTTTGGTTGTTTTCTAAGTATAGACTCCAAGGTGCTTTTTATCAGGCTAAAGTCACATATCTGACTCTCTGCATGAAAGAAAAAAAATGGTCATACTTTTTAACCAAAAGCCATAGCTTTTGCTATGACTCCAAGGTATAAATCTGTTCCAGTATGTCTACAGACATATTAGCTGCTTTTTCTACAGTGTGGGTTTCGGCACGTAGGTAATGCTAGTATATCTAGAATGTTTATCTCTTTTTGTAAACTAAAACTTTATGTATGCTTAAGAGAGTTGAGGAAATCAGAAGATTTGGAGCCACCTGTCACAGGCCATGTGGACCCAAGAAAAGCACCAGAGAAGACAGTTTCCCACCTAAGGAAGTCTATTCCTACAGAAGGTCTCTCATCCCTGGTCTTCAGACTCCTCCCCTTTCCTAATCACTAGGATTAAGGGCCTCAAAATTCCACATGTAAGAATTTCCTGTAAGTTTCTAAATGTTAACTTCTGTGCCTAGTCTATGCTTGTCTCGGCAGATTTTCACTTGGCTGATAGACTCCATCCAGCGATCACCTGTGAACTGCAAACTGCTCAGCTCTGGGCTTTGGAAAGCTAACGTAGACCTGACTAGCCTAATATGATTCCTCCCTGCCTCTTCAGCTGGGTCATCTAATCAAATGCTTCTGATAAATGTCCCATTGCCCAGCCTTCGATGAGCCTTTCGCCCTCCCTGGGCCCTGACCTCGTGCCTCCATAGTTTCAGCCGGAAGTAATTACAGGAGAGATCCTATTGTCCCTTTGTTGTCTTCCCCACCCTGCCCCCTGCCCAACAGGCTTAAATGCTAAGTCAAACAGAAACTCCTGGTTGGCACAATAGGAATAATAATACTTGTTAAGACCAAACAGATCCAGTTCTCTCGACAGGTGGACTTCTTGGCTGAAGTAGTCCATATGATAGGGCACTTGACCCGCTCTGTATAAAACAGAGAGGTTATTGTATAATCTTAAGAGAAAATTGTTGTTCCTATACAAACCACTCTGAAATCATTCTAGATAATCCAACTATACTCAAAAAAAAAATAATAATAATGCACAAAGGGGGACCAGAAATAAAATAATGACTGGGTCTATTCTCCTTTCCAGGCTTCTCCTACATAGTAACTCTGATGTCAGCCATTGCATGACCTTTGACCCTTCTGTTTCTACTAATTATTGATCCTTGCATTATTAAAGCCTTTACTGGATGTATACATTTCCATCTGGGTGCTATTAAACTCCTGCTTCTCTCCCTTCACCAGCTCCCTGATAGTTCTCTTATTGATTATATATTTGGGCACTGTGTTTTCCAATGTATTACCAACCTAGTTACCCACCAGACATTCAATGCCAGAATTCTGTCCTCATGACCCCCAACCAGGCAGTGATTGCTGCCTTGTCAAAGAGTTGAAAGGGTTACACAGGCTGGGGGTGGGGGCTGAGGGATGTGAAACCAAACAGGAGCCACATTGTTGTTAAGGAGACACGTTATTATTTATTCGTTGTCACTAAGTATCCATTTCTTATAAGAACAAGTCTCTGTTTCCTAAACCAAATGTATCCTACAAACCATGTTTTGTACATATGCTTAACTTGTAAGCCAATGACGTATATACCCACCCCTTTGCCTTGCTAAACTTCTGAACACCCTCAGTGATTCCCCTTCCACACAACCTGTTCTTATCTGCCCCCACAGGTAGCCTTGAGCCCTGAGTCCTCACTCTTCTGTGAGCTCACAGCCAATGATCACAAAAGCTGTCTTCTATCAACCCTAACCATTCTCCATAAAAGGAACCTCAAAAGACGGTGATGGGCTACTCTCTGAAACCCAACTTAGAGGGAGGCAGTCATCTGGACAGACCCTGTGCACTTAACCATCAAAGTTTGTGACTCTAGGCTCTGGGAGCTGATTCTGTCTTGCTGTACAGATAGAGACAGTAGCAACACAGCAACAGAGAAACAGGGACAGGTCACCCATCAAAGGGAGAGTACATATCAGCAGAGACTGTCTCTGAGGAGGGGTGTACTGACTCCTATCAGTCAAAGCCTTTAAAACAACTTGTTATTGTTGTTGTGGAAAATGTTGGAAAACCCAGGCAGCAGAAGGAGACTGTGTGCCGCACTGGGCGGAGCTTGAACATAGGTGACGCACTTCCTCCAACAAGAACAAGCTTATTTCAACAAGGCCACACCTCCTAATAGTGCCACATCCTATGGGCCAAGAATTCAAACACATGAGCCTGTGGGGAGCCAAACCTATTCGAACCACCACAGGGCTAGAGACAGAGCCACGCAGGAATAGAATTCTGCATGCTGTTGAAGTTAACTGGGAGAGATAGAAATTCAAACCAGGATTGCATCGCCTTAGGATGCTAAATGTAATCTCCAAGGTCCCCACAAGGAAAATAACATAAAGGTGGCAAGAAGAGAATCCAAATGTTTCTCTCCCCTCTTCCCAGAAGGAAGGAAGATATCAGCAGAAGCGACTCCCAATTAAAATAGACAGTTGTCTAAGGGCAACAGAAAAGAAATAGCAACATGATGGAATCAGAGTCCTCTTTATCAATAATTAGTTTACATGAAAATAGATGCAGCTGTCCAGGCAAAACATAAGATTGTTAGGATAGATTAGAAGCCATTGAGCAGACTGTCTCCATGAGACTCTTTCTCAGTGCAGAGACAGGTCTTTATTGAAAGTGAAAGACTGGGAACGAGAGCCATGCAAATAGAAGCCCAAACAGGCAAGAGGGCTGGGTATGGTAAAACTGCTCAAAACTCACCTTAAATCAGGATGGCAGGGCTCATTAGCAGGAGGCCAGGGTCTTCCCAATGAGAGCACATCCATGTACCCGCCCATCTGCTCAGAGCCGCTGCAGATGATGCTGAACTAAACCAGGCAGCCCTGATCCCAAACAAACCTTGTCTCGTAGCCTGCAGGGAGGTCATAGTCTACCTTGTTCTGTGCTGGGCAATAGATCCCTCTCGACCTCCCTGCTTACATTTTACAGGTAGTATCTCAATATATCCATCCAGACTCAGCTAAGGACCACTTTCTGAGGAGCCCGTAGCTCTTGTTCCTCCCTGCTCTCGATTTCGAGTTCAGTCTCCCCCTCTCCCACCCCACTCCCTTTACATGGCTCTCCAAAGGCAACCAAGCAAATTCCTAGAATCTGAGACTTTCCCAGCAGCCTGGGAAATGCTTTCATTTTTACAGAGAAGACTGAAGTCAGAGAGACCCTCTGAGGCAGACCCAGCAGGTTGGGAGGGCTGCTGACTTGATCCCTTGATCAGTGCCATCCTGTTCAAGGTGATGCCATTCTCCTATTTAACTGTCAGGTGCCAGGAGGTCTGAGAATAGTTGTCCAAGGTGACATTAACCTCTCAGAGGCTAGGACAAGTGACTTGGCTCCCAGGACCCAGGACTGGCTTTCAAAAGTTTAGAATCATGGTAGAGTACGTTGGTTCCAGCAAGGATGATCACACTGAAACTGTTGTCCCTCAAACAGGCTAGAGAAAATGACTCAGAGTCCCAGCCCCCAGGGTTGGACTAGTCAGTGGTGAGAAGGGCTTGGGCCAGCTTTCCTGGGGACCAGCATGATGTCCCAGGGTCCCCTCCACTGCCACCACCTGGACATTAAGCGATGGTGTTCTCCCTAGTACATGCATTCAGTATGGAGAGAAGGGGGCCTGTCTGTCATTTAAATATCATGTGACAAACTCCCTGCAGCTTCAAGATGCCACTGGAGCCAGTGGGGCCTCAGTTTCCCTTTTGCGTCTTTGGCATGTGAAGACTGCCCCGAAGTCTTGACTTGGATTTTGTGCAGCAGGGTCTAGTGTTGCATTTCGGGACCAACAGAGTCCAGGTGGGTGCAGACCTTGGAGGGAGCGGTCCCCAAAATGGCCCTGCAGCATCCCATGCTGCTATTGGCTGGCGAAACATGTCACATGACTACCGTTTTTGTTGTTGTTGTTCCCGATGGAATTAGAGGCTGTGCCAACAGAGAAGATAGCCATCAGTGAGAAGCCTGCACCCTGCCAAGACATCTGTGATCTCACCTTGCCATTTTCTTTGGTTGGCACCACCCTGAGGGCAAGTTATTCTGTGGCCCCAGGCAGTGACAGGCTGAGCCCAGGTCCTTACAGAGAGAGTTTTGCCCAGCAGCTGCTGGCACCTAATGCCTGTTACGATTCGTCCATCCTCCTTCCCCTTTGACCTGCCTCAGCCTTTCCAGCGCCAGCACATCTGTGCAGTGGGGGGAGGGGGGAGGGCTGCCCATCTAGTGCATTTCTGACAGCTTTTAAAAGCAAAACACAACAACCTGTTATTGAAAGTCCAAACCAGAAAAAAAAATCTCCCTCTGCCCAAGGGTTTCTTCTACCGTGGCAGTGGGACATTCATTCTTGTCACCTGAGTGGAAGACCTACTGGCAATGCCCAGCGGAATTAAAGAGCATAGGCCTTTCCCTCAGCCTAGGCGTTGGTCACCCTTATTCAGGGTTGTTGAGCTATGTGTGCATTGATTCTCTTCTGCAACAAGAAGAACAGCCCAAACAAGATCACCTGGTATCTATGAATAGAAGGATAACGTAAACATTGTCGAAGCCATTAAAAAGATAACGAGCCGGGTCCCTATGCACCTGCTCAGAAGGCTGTCCATCACACGTTTACGGTGAAAACGTTTGATAAATACACGAGTGGCCTGCTGCTGCTTCGACGGCATTTTCAATCATCCTGCAGGTGCGCAGATGAATATCTTGGAGGAGGGGCCTGGAGAGGAACCCTTCGCAGAGCAGAGGCTGTCTCGAACATCAGTCCATCCCTGTGCTGCTCCTGGGTGCTGCCAGTGTCTCCCCACCCCCACCCCAGCACTGTCAATCTCACCTCTCCGCAGGCCACCTCCTTCAGAGGGTCACTGGAGTATTGCTCTCCAATCTCTGGAAACCAGCAAGGAACACGCCGGAAAGTGAGATAATGCGTTTGCTGTCACCTTGGTTTCAAAACGGATTCTCCGCTCTGTCAACCCAGATTTCATGCCCTCACCCTGCCCTGCGACCACATTGCTCTGTCAAGGTCACACCAGTGGCCTCGTGGTTGTTGAACATCAGCAGCTCCTGAGCCGTGGGCCTTCAGCATGGTGTCTTATGTTCTGCTTCGAGTGTGAAACAGCACAGCCCCCTTAACTCACGTGTGCAAACACTTTCTCTCTGGCCAGGGGTGCCATCCCGGCAGGTTGTGGTACCTATGGGGAAGTAGGGCCGGACCGGTGTGTAACTTTATTTTTTTCAAAACGCATTTTTAATGATGGTTCTTAAACTCTTTAACCTTCCTCGTAACCCATCACCCACCAGAGGGGTGACAAAACAAAAGAACGTGAGGGAGGTGGACCTGTTTAGGAAGGTTCTTTGGAGCACCTCCCATCTGTGTTGTCTGGAAATGGGCCGTTGGGCTCACAGGTCAGCTGCAGCAGCTCCATCCTCTCACAAACACCTCACGGATTCATCAGCAGTCAAGTCTGGTAGAGTCGGGTTAGCAACAGTGGTGACATGACCTAGCAGAGACAGCCAGACCTCAGCCTCAGCTCGAGTCAGTAGGAGGGACCCAGAGGGACACCAGGAGAAGCTGTGCCTCTCTCAGGGAAGCGAAGATCAGAGAAGACAGGAGACCCACAAGTGTTGTACAGCAAGCTTTATAAGCCAGCCAAGTTCTCTCCATCACTCCGTGGAGTCCTGCTGATACCCTCCAAACATCACATGTCCTCTACATGTCTTGTCTTTTAGCATGGATCTTGCCTCAGAACACGTATCCAATCAGCCTGAGTCCTAGGAAGCGGCAATAAATTTCAGCACACCACCAGAAGCTTTCTTGGTGCGTTTCTCTCTATGGAGTCCTGACAAATGCAGCTTAACTACACCGTAAAGTGGTGTACTACATGCGTGTTGTTAGGAAGGAATCCTTTATCACATGTCCTCTCATGAGCTTGCTCTAGCAGAACATCTTCTATCCGGTGTCTGCTTCATGAGTCTGTCTTAGCCTTTCACAACTGTGTCCGCTTCAACAAAACATTCCTTCAGGTGTCTGCCCCAGCAAAACACCAGCCTACCAACTTTCCAAAGAAACCTTAAGTTTCTACTTCATTGGTGGGTGCTGCTGGATCGAAGCTTCAGGAAATTATGTTGTCTTTTGTTCCTAGTGGTTTTTCTATAATTCCTGCTCTGAGTCAACTGAAGATCTTTCTGCCAAGAACAGAACCCTCCACCATGCCTTTCTTCCCTGATGTAAAACCCTTCTCTCTTAAGTTGTGTCTCTCAGGGCTTCTATTACAGTGTAAGAATGATGACTGACAGTGTTGTGCTCAGTCCCTGGTGCCATCCTTCCCCGTGGAACCGGGGGCTTCTTCACTGCTGGTTTCTCTCTGAGCTCCCTGGATGGCTGCCTGTTCGCCATCTCTGGTCTCTCTTTGACTGGCTTCCTGGACATCACTAGTCCTTCCTTTCTTTCTTGGATTCTCATAGAAGTTTCCAAATGCTCTCCTGGCCTCCTCGTTCTTGTCCCAGGAATAGCAGCCTTAGAGAACTCCAGAATATCCCCATGAACAAAGCCCTGCCCTTAGTACCTAGGCAACCCCTGTTCCCTCCGCTCCAGTCACTCTGGCCTCTGGCTCCTCTTTGGTCCTACATGTCTGTTCTGCCTTTGCACTTTGGCTTTTGCTTTTCCATCTTGCTGAGTCCTTCTCAACCCCCCAGTGGTGTAGACATTATCGTCTCCCTAGCAGTGTTGATAATGTCTTCTCCCCTGATGTCTGGAGTTCCCGCCTGTCTCCCACTCCCACACCTGCCTCTCCTCACACACCCTGCCATTAGCTTCACTGTCACAGAAACTCTGAAGACTGCAGACGATTCATCAATTCATTCCTTTCACTTGCCAAGAGCACCTGACTCAGCTCCAGGAACAGAGCAGATGAGGGAAGGGAGGAGCCACTGTCATGACACAGATGGTGATCAAGGGAGAGCAGACTGACTCTGTACTGAGTTTCTGCAGGGTCCTGAACCTTAACACACTCCCAAAGAAAGATGGCATGCCTGCACAGAGAAAGTAGGTAGGTAGTATGGGGGATGTGTCCTTTCTAGAATTTTCTGCCTTCGGGAATTATATTGGACACACTCTCTCCCTCTCCCTCTCCCTCTCCCTCTCCCTCTCCCTCTCCCTCTCCCTCTCCCTCTCCCTCTCCCCCTCCCCCTCCCTCTCCCTCTCCCTCTCCCTCTCCCCCTCCCCCTCCCTCTCCCTCTCCCTCTCCCTCTCCCCCTCCCCCTCCCTCTCCCTCTCCCCCTCCCCCTCCCTCTCCCCTTCCCCCTCCCCCTCCCCCTCCCCTCCCCCTCCCCTCCCCCTCTCCCTCCCTCCCTCCCTCCCTCCCTCCCTCTCTCTCTCTCTCTCTCTCTCTCTCTCTGTGTATGTATGTGTGAGTGTGTGTGTGTGTGTGTGTGTGTGTTGTGCGTGTTTCTTTGAACTAAGAAGCGATAGAGAAAAATTATGTGATTCCATTATAATCTCAAAATTAAAAAATAATTAAAAACTAAGAAGTGTTTGTTGATGTTGGCAGGAGACAAAATAGGAATGATTGGAAATTATCTATCAATAGCTACAAATTTTTCCCTGAAGATGCCAGAGGCACACAGCCCAGCACCCTAACAATTCATCCCAATACATTCTGTAGACAAGGCTCAGCTGAAAAGGCCAAAAACTTCTTCTCAAGACCCCCTAGACTAAGTGCTTTTTGTCAGTTTTGATACTGTATCCCCATGTCGACTCTCTCTCTCTCTCTCTCTCTCTCTCTCTCTCCCTTTAGGATGAGGGGATAAGAGTTCTTACTGTTAGTATCAGGAACTGTCTTTATAGATGGGTTGCAGATCACCTCCCCCAGTGATGATGGTGACGTCACCCATAGGAGACAGGGACCCACACATCTTTTGCCATGACAAAAGCCATATATTCCCAGCATCCACCTGGCTGACCTCCTACCCTTACCTGCAAGCGGTTAGATCATTGCCCAAATAAAAAGCAGACCCTTCTCAACCTTTGCCCCCTTTTTCTTTCTCCCTTTGTCTCCGATGTCCTTCTTTGCCCTACCCCCATCCCCAAAACCTCTCTGTACTGGCCTAGTGTGGTCTGTCTGGACTTGAGCCATGATTTCAACACAACACTTGCTTCCCAACAAAGAGGGGGACAGAGACACGCTTGGGCATTTGTCTTTGTCTTAAAGTTCTCCACTTATGATGATTTCCAGAAACTGGACCAAAGTCCTCTCTGAGGTTGAGTTGGGGGCATCTGGAACCCAAGCAGCAGTTGTCACTGCAGAGACTGTCCATGAGAGCATTGGGAAATGGAAGCTAGGTGGCAACAGGGAGCCTTAGGACTTTGTGCTCCCTTCTGGTGTGGTTACAGCTGCTTCTCCAGGCATCTGTGTCCCCACGTGTTATACATGAGGTACAAGTAATACTTCATGAATGTGCTTGACACCCAGCCTCTGGAGGAAGGCTTTTCAGGAGGAAGAGACACTTCCAGAAAGCTTTGCCACAGGCTTCCTGAAGACCTATGTTCTCTGGACTAGGAAGTCACTGTGAAGAACCCACAAATGAACTCCACAGGGAGATGTAGACAATCTATGGAAGTTGTGGCAGGCAGCTTGTGACACATTTCAGTGATACCTGGAGAAAGCTGGTGGTCACATGAAAGACCTTTCAAACTCTACATGGCCCAGTGATGCCCCGTTCCATAGTACCTTCTCCTGAGTCTCATGCAGCTTTGGCTGAACTCAAACTCCACAAGTGTCTGAAAATGACCTCGAACCTGACCCTCTGGTCTCTGGTTCCCGAGTGCTAGGATTATAGCCATGTGCCATCCCTCCTGGTTTATATAGTACTGAGGAGCAAACTTAGGGTTTCATGAGTGCTAACTGAGCTACAGCTATAAACCCCTGACATTTCTTTCATAACAAATAACCACCCTGTGTACTCCCCATAATGCCCTGAGCAGTTTCCATTCTGGGTTTGTCCAATGTAGCGAGCATCCTCTCTGTCAGGGCTGTGTGGGGCAACAGTCTAGGCTCAGTGGTTCTTGGGGATACAGATGACCTGTTTTCAAAGGGGAACTGACCCATCCCTCTCTCAGAGGGAGTTTTAGGGAAATTTTCAGTTGCTGTTGCTGCTAGGCACTAGGTGTTGAGAACTGTCCACACAGTCTGTCTGTCAATCCAGCCAAAAGCTCAGAGGAGAAGAGGCATCTCTGATATCTGGATGGTAGAGGCAGCCAGGACGCCTCCACACTCAGATGGGACTGAGGATGATGGTGAAATGTGGACAGAGCCCCCTGATTTTCCTGTCACCACCACTACCATCATGAAGAACCCACAGCGAGGCCCCACAAATGGACTTTGAAACCATTGAAATGTGTGGGAGGCAGCGTGTAACAGGGACTCTCAGAAAAGGCAGGATTAAGGGTGTTCTTTCAAAGTTCTACGTGCTCCAAGCTGCCTCCAGCAGATCCTTAGCAACCAGTGGCCCATATCCCTGTCGAGAGCAGGAAGGTACTGCAATCCAGTAGGGCAGGGCTGGACTCACGTCCGATTTTTAAAAATCATATTCTTTATAAGTGAAATGAATTTATTTATTAAGAAAACTGTTTAAAACGGGGGTAGGGATATTTCCCATGGCATAACAACAACAGAAAGTAGTTTAAAAGCAACTAAAGGACAAGTCTCTTCATGGGGCTGTGACAGATCGGGACAATATAAATACAAAGCCTGTGGTGCTGATGCTGAGCCTGTCGGGTAAGGATCAGCTGGGCTGCAGCGTCACCATGGCGGCTGTGTGGTTGTGGCTGCTGCTTCCCCCCTGCTGCTCCCGGCCATCTGGGTCCTCACGTCTGCTTTGCCTAGCAACTCTCCCTCTCCATACCTGGGCTACTCATCACTGAAGTCAGAGCATGTCTCCCGCAACCCTAGAGCAGGACCAACGCATTGGAAGATCCAGGAGCACCCTCCCACGCCACCCCCACGTGCAGTGTCCTCTGTTCCTGCTGGGTGGGTGACTGTAGCAGGGACAGGATCACTTGGGCTCTCAGTGTCCCTTTTTGCAGGCTTCGTATCCATTCTCTCCAAGAAATAACTGAGGCGCACAACTGTCCTTTGAGCACGCAGCCTCGATCCCTTGGAGTGATGGCTACGGGCTCCCTGCACACCTTGGCTGCAGCATCAGAAACGCAAAGGTTTGCGGAGAAAATCGGAACAAATTGGCCTGCTTGAGCAGGCCATCCTTTTCCGGATCGTTACCAGCAGATCTATATTGGATCGCACCATCCAGTGTGGTCTCACCTCCCCCACTCCAGACAAGGCCGAGAAAGATCATCAATAACCTTGACAAAATCTAAATAAAAGTGTCTCCAGTAACCGTAGGGGAGGGATGTGCGGGCGCCTCTTGAGAAGTCCATAAATCTGGGGCTGATGGATCACCTGGGCAGGTACTCCGCCACCAGCGTCCTGGCTCGGGACCAGAAGTAGCGTAATTACTGCTCCAGCGGCGGTTATCTGAGCTGGCCAGTCCATTTTTCTCTTTTATTACCATTGCATTTCAGGGAAGTGTCCTCTGCAGACCCCTCTTATCTAAATGTTGGATTTATTTGATGGCTCCACTAAGACTGGGTAGTGAAGCCAGAGCTTGCCCTGCAATACAAGGGACTCGGTACCTGGGCCCACCTGCCCAGAGGGGTCTTTCCTGACGTGATGGGTGGGTGGCTGGATAGCCAAAGATTTGTTACTGTTACCCCCATCAGTGACCAGACTCTTTTTTCTTCTCTGTTCCCTTGCTTTGTGAACTGACTGTGTCCAACTCAGCTTAGTAGGAAGGGCTGATGATGGGTCTGAGTCTGGGTCTGGGTCTGGGTCTGCGATTGGGTCTGGGTCTGGGTCTGTGTCTGTCTGTGTCTGGGTCTGGGTCTGGGTCTAGGTCTGTGTCTGTGTCTGGGTCTGGGTCTGGGTCTGTGTCTGTGTCTGTGTCTGTGTCTGTGTCTGGGTCTGTGTCTGTGTCTGGGTCTGGGTCTGGGTCTGAGGCTGTGTCTGGGTCTGAGGCTGGGTCTGAGGTTGTGTCTGGGTCTGAGGCTGGGTCTGAGGTTGTGTCTGGGTCTGAGGCTGTGTCTGGGTCTGAGGCTGGGTCTGGGTCTGGGGCTGGGTCTGGGTCTGGGTCTGGGGCTGGGTCTGAGGCTGTGTCTGGGTCTGGGTCTGAGGCTGTGTCTGGGTCTGAGGCTGTGTCTGGGGCTGGGTCTGGGTCTGGGTCTGGGTCTGGGTCTGGGTCTGAGGCTGTGTCTGGGTCTGAGGCTGTGTCTGGGTCTGGGTCTGGGTCTGAGGCTGTGTCTGGGTCTGAGGCTGTGTCTGGGTCTGGGTCTGGGTCTGGGGCTGGGTCTGAGGCTGGGTCTGGGTCTGGGTCTGGGTCTGGGGCTGGGTCTGAGGCTGTGTCTGGGTCTGGGTCTGGGTCTGAGGCTGGGTCTGAGGCTGTGTCTGGGTCTGAGGCTGGATCTGGGTCTGAGGCTGGGTCTGGGTCTGGGTCTGGGTCTGAGCATGGTCTTTCTGGAGAGGCGGGAAGGAACAGACACAGTAGCCAGTACAGTCGCCCCTCTGTCCACCTCAGCATCTTTCTCATCCTGTGTTCTGTTGTAGTCAACAAAACTACAGATTCAAGGGATCTTTTCCTTTTCTCTTTCTCCCGGCCCAGTGTGTGTATGCATATGTACATATGTGTGTGAATGTGAGAGTGTGTATGTACATGTACATGTGTGTACATATGTGTACACATGCATGTGAATGTGTGAGTATGAGTGTGTGTACATATAGGTATATGTGCATGTGTGCATGTGAATGTATGATTACACATGCATGTAAATGTGTGAGAGTATGTGTATGTATATGTACACATATGTGTATGTGTGTATATGTACACATGTGTGTGAATGTGTGTGAGTGTGTGTATGCATTTATGTGTTTGATTGTATGTGAGATTGTGTATGTATATGTATGTGTGCATGTGAGTGTGTGTATGTATAATACATGTGTGTGAGTGTGTGTATATATTTGTACACGTGTGAATAAGTATGTGTCAGTGTATATGTGTGTGCATATGTGTACATGTGTGTGTAGATGCTTTCACCTACATGTGCTCATGTAGAAGCCAGAGGTTGACACCAGACATCTTCCTCTTTTACTCTTCACATTCTTTTTTGGATACAGGAACTCTCTCATTGGAACTGTAACTCGCTGATTGGCTAGACTGAGTCCCAGGACCCAATCTCTTAGTGCTTGGTTACAGGCCCATGGTTCCATGCTTATGGGCGCATGTGTGGGTAGGTGGGTTTACATGCCTGTTTATGCATGGACACCTAAGGAGGATGTCAGGTGTCCTGCTCTGTAACTCTGTCTTTTAAGACAGGGCCACTCACTTAACCTGAAGCCAAGCTGGTAGCTAGTAAACCCCAATGTCTCATCCACACCCTGCTCTGCCCACCCAGTGCTGAGGGTATAGCCATGGGGTAACCATGCCTGGCTTTTCATGTGAGTGCTGGTGTCTGAACTCAGGTCCTCATGGATACACAGCAAGTACTCATAACCACTGAACAATCCCTCCAGCCTTCATTCTCAGCCAAGACCTCATGCTGGTGAGTAAGCATTTTACCTACTGAGGTAACCTTTCACTCCTAGGGAGCCCCTTCTGACTGAATTTACTAGATGCCTTGATATGCTGCCCCCAAGCCACACATCAGAATCAATAGGCTTCTCTGAGCAACATCAGCTTCTGTAAGACTCAGACAAGAGCCGCACCTGGGTGATCCCGAGAGTCATGACGCAGCACACTAACAACTATGAGACGTTGATCTCTATTGCTCTGTCACACTGCAGCTCCATCATTAGCCACTAGGGCCTCCCAGGACAAGTCTACAGTGTTGGGGACACAATGCTTCCACTTTGCTCATCTCGCCCTCATTTGGAAGCCTTGCTACCTTTGTAAAGCACAGCCAGACACCATCTCTAGTTTCCTTCCATTAGGAAGAAGTGGAGGATACAGCCTGGGAACCACACACTTGATGGCTTGCCTGTCATTGGTAGACATTAGTTACCTGCTGCACTCTGCTGCAGGGGGAGCTGGGAAATGTAGTTTTTATTCTATGCAGCTTCAATGTGAGCTTTCCAAAGCTAAAGCAAGATGTGAAAGACTTATGGTGGGGAACAGACTGTGTGGGGACTGGTGTGGTGGCCACAGCTGGGTGCATGGGTAAGAAAAGTATTTTGGGGCTACTGAAGTATAGTTGACTAGTTACACGAGTGTATTTTGTTTTTGTCTAATTTTCCCGACATCTTTGGCTGTCCTCCTTGGGTGAGTTTTCTGGTCTTGTCTTAGTATGTGACTTTTTTCATATCTGCAGTTAAACATGCTTTCTGGAGGCTGGAGGGATGTTAAGAGTGTTTGCTGCTCCTATAGTGAGCCTAAGTTTGGTTCCCAGAGCCCATGTCAAGTAACTCTAGACCTGGGGGATCTGGCACCCTCTTCTGGCCTCTGAATGTATCTGTACTTCTTTGCATGAGTGTGTGTGTGTGTGTGTGTGTGTGTATGTGTGTGTGTGTGTGTGTGCGCGCGCACACACATTTTTTCACACCTTGAAAAAAATAGGGTAAATCTTTTTAATAAAAGTGCTTTCTTTGAACTTCTGCTACCTTTGGGAAAGTTTGGAGAGTTTACTCATTGGATCCCACTCTGTGCCCAGTTCTATACTGGGTGCTAAAGATACATCAGGAAGCGCAAGCAGGCATGTGTCCTTTGGCCTTTGAGACAGCCATGGGACACATTCAATCTGTGATGACTTTTGCTTCAGGTCAAGATGAAGTGACAGGGATTGGATGCATCCTTATACTTGAAAACAGCTACCAAAAGCAAGACTAGACAAATATGCACGAAACCAAAATATTTAATAAAGCCTCCCCAAATGTCCCCAAACCTAGACAGCGGGCACAGCAGAGAGGACTACGAGGGCTGAGGTGAAGCCCTGGGGATGTAGTTCAGGTGTGTGCGCCTAGAAGCACCTTTATTGTCTTGTTTTCAAAGAATATGCCAACTGTCACCTTTATGCTTGTCCCTCTGCATGTGACAACTCTTTCTCTCTCCTTAGCTCCAAAGCCTTTCTCTCCATTACTGGCTTTGAGCACCTCTGCTATAGTGTCATTATGAGATTTCAGTCTCTCCATCGTGTGTGTGTGTGTGTGTGTGTGTGTTTGTGTGTGTGTGTGTGTGTGTGTGTGCGCGCGCGCGCGCGCTGGTGGTTTATGAAACTTCTTAGACCTGTTTTGTTTTGTTTGGGTTTGGTTTTTAATCAAAGCTGGTACATTCTTGGTCATTCTTTTCAAATCATTTCTGTCCTGAAAGAATTAATAACCAGCAGACGTAGCTCAGTAAGGAAAACTTGCCGTCTTTCAGGCAGAAGGGAGATGATAGCACATGCAAATTTGGATCTCGCCATGGAACACAGAGCACCGGAAATGGTAATTATACACATTAATACCCCACAGTTCCTCTGATGAGCTAAATATCTTTAAAAGGCTATTGGCTGTTCAAGGACTGATAACAGCAGTGTGGTGTTGACAACATATGCAGAAGTAAAACAGGCGGTAGCCAGAACTTTCCAGAGAGAATAGATGAAAGAAACATGCCAAGGAGTTCTATGTGAAAGAGTAGGAGCCACATGAGGCCATATATTGGTCATATAAGCACATGTAATATGAGCACCTAGGCAACCATTAAGGCACCTATATGAGGAGTGGGTCAGAAACAAAGGAAGACAAAATGAGATCCAAATAAGAGTTACTTAAACCGAAGGCAGAAAAAGAAATATTGCTGAACAGAAGCAAATGTAACCCAGGAAAGCAAGGACCAAGGCTGCCCTAGTTGATCCTTACCTCAGTTAGGCTTCCTGTTGTTGTGACTGATTATGGCCAAAAGCAACACAGTCCATCACTGAAAGAAGTCAGGACTGGAACTCAAGGCAAGAACCTGAAGACAGGAACCTGGAGGCAGGAACCTGGAGGCAGGAACCTGGAGGCAGGAACCTGGAGGCAGGAACTGAGACAGGAACCATGGGTTGGGGACACTGATGACTAGCTTGATCTTCATAGCTTGCTTAGGCTGCTTTATTCTAGGACCCAGGACCATGTGTCCAGCTGTGGCACCACCCACAGAGAACTGGAGCTTCCTGCATCAATCATCCATCAGGAAAATGTACCCAGGCCTTGCCTACAGGGCCAGTCAGGAGGGGACACTTTCTCAGTTCCTTCCCTCTTCCAAAATGACTACCCTGTGTCAACTTGGCAAAAACAACTAACTAGGATGAGTATGAACTTCTTCTCACAGGTTCCTGGATTAACTCTCATTCCCAGGGGTGGCTGGTGCTTTTGTGGGAGATGGGGAGGTGCAGCCCTGATGGAGGAAGAAGGTCACTGGGGGTGTCCAGGAAGCCCCTAGCCTTGGCCTTTTCCTGTGTTCTCTTTCCCTCTCTGCTTCTTTGCACCATGAGGTGAGAATCCCTGTAGCCCAGTGGTTCTCAACCTTCCTGATGCTGAGCCCCTTTAATACAGCTCCTCATGTTGTGGTGACCCTCAACCATAACATCATTTTTGTTGTTCTTTCATAGCTGTAATTTCACTACTACTATCAATCAATCATAATGTAAATATCTGTGCTTTCTGATGATTGTAGGTGACCTCTGTGAAAGGGTCGTTTGACGCTCAAATGGGTCAAGACCTGCAGGTTGAAATCACTGCTGTAACAAGTCCTACTCCCCATGCTCAAGTCCCTGAGAACAGATGACCAGAACACAGCCCTCAGAAGCCGTGAGCCAAAATGAAGCTTTCTTTCTCCAGGTTATTCTGTCAGCATTTTTTTTAAATCACAAAAGTGGCTAATAAGAAGTTATATGTAAAATCTAATTATGCCTACAGCCCTGTTAAATGTGAACAAAATAAGAATAATACAGGGATCCCGGGGTTTGAAAAAAATACATCTGTAAGATAATCAATCACATTAATTATCCTCCCTTAATTATTAGGACCCAAAATAGGCAAAGTATTTAGAATAATCCACACACAGCAGGAATGACTATCTTCCTATCAGAGTAGATTTCTAGCCAAAGAATTTTACTCCCAGGAGTTTAGTGAGTCCTTTCTATTGACAGAGCTGTCCCCTTGTCAACAGAACATCTAAACAAATGTTCAAAATAAGAGAGCAAAGTTGGATAAAACAGGAGTGCAAAGAGAAATAAACAGACCCTCCCTGTGGTGGCTTGAATATTCTTAACCCAGGGAGTGACACTTTTAGGTGTGGCCTTGTGGGAGGAAGTTTGTTACTGTGGGGGTGGGCTTTAAGATCCTCATCCTAGTTGCCTGGAAGCCAGTCTTTTCCTGTTTGCCTTCAGAACAAGAGGTAGAACTCTCAGCTCCTCCTGCACCATGTCTGCCTGGATGTTGCCATGTTCCTGCCTTGATGATAATGGACTAAACCTCTGAACCTGTAAACCAGCCGCTATTAAATGTTGTCTTTTATAAGGGTTGTCTTGGTCATGGTGTCTGTTCCCAGCAGTAAAACCCTGACTAAGACACACCGTGTGTCCCAGGTGACTTCCATGTTGCCTCACAGTTTATGATCCGATGGGTAGACAGCAGAGAAGGGGATGGAGAATTCGACCATCAGACAATTGCCTCTAATTGACGTTGATAGAATTCCGTGCAACACTGTAACACAGTACAAACTATATTCACAGGCATCTGGTGCTTTTAATAAGCTGGAATAAAATAAACCAAGTCTCAGCACTTTAAAAGGACCCCAGCGTTAAAGAAAATATGTTGCCTGTTGATAATAAAAATAAATCAGGACTCAAAAGTAGAAATGGAGACAGAATTGTGAACTGTTTGGACATTGAGTCAGTATGTTTATAAACAAATATACTGGAACACATGAATCAAGGAGTAATTAGGCAACTTTCTGAACTGAGTGAGAACAGAAAAACTAACAAGTCAAATGTATGACTGGCCACTAAATCAAATCTCAGAAGCTATTTGCATGTTCTGAATATGTAAATTAGAACAGCCTTAGCCAATATCCTCAATGTCCACCCTAGGCAGCTAAAAAAGCAAACTCAGGTCAAAGCCAACAAGGGGAAAGAGACAGTAAAGATTAGATCACAGATTGGTGACACAGGAAACAAAAGCACTGTAGAGAGATGAAAATAAAAACCCAGCTACTTGACAGACCCATAGCATGACACACACCAGAGTGGTTTGGGATGAGGGGAGGAGATGAATGCTTTGGGAATGAGAAAAGGCATCCCTGCCAATCAGTCCATGGACATTAAAATGAGTGAAAAGGAAGAATGCAAACAGCTGTACACAAATAAACATGCAGCCCACAGATGGGGGCCTGGGAGTGGGGCACATGTTTGTATGTGTGCTGTGTTGCACTCGCAGGGAGGTCAAAGAATGAGTTTGGTTTTCTCTTCCATCATATGGGGTCCTTGGAATTAAGCTCATGCCATCAGCCTTGGCAGCAGGCACCTTTGGACACCAAGCCATCTCGCCAGCCCCAGGAACGAGGTTGTGACTCCACCTGTGTGGACTCGGTTGCCATGTGAATGTTTTCTCGTCCAAACATGCCACAGCTGAGACCTCAGTCGAGATGACAAATAGACTGAAGACGATATAGCAGTCATCTGTGGATGGGGTTTACCACCTGCCTCAGATCCATGCAGCCCTTGTGCTCTACAGAGTTTGCACACCAGGTGCCATCTTGCAAACAGAGACCAAGTCCTAACCTGATGGCCCCTTGCAACACAGAAATTAATAAATAAATTAAGGTGGAGACTTTACTGCAGTGACTCATGATCAGAAGTGACACCTATCTAGACCACCAATCCCCACAAAAGGTTATATGGTGACAACTTGGTTGGCAGCCTATGGAGATGGGGAACCTTCAAGACACCCGGTCTCCTGGGAAGGAGTGGAGTCATTGTGGGGTGTCCCTGAAGAGGACATTGTAACCCAGGCCCTTGCTTGTGTCTCTTTACTACCTGTCCACTATGAAGTGGAGCAGCCTTGTAGTACTCCCATCTTGATGTGGAGACCAAAGTGACAAAGTGACAAGGCCCAGGGATCATGAATTGAAATCTCCCCAAGCCAAAATATTGATCTGTGTGTTTTGCCACAGTGAAAACAGTCTCACACGTGGGCTGCCAGGCAGTCTCTGCCCGACCCACCTGGCAGCCTTCTCCTCTGCCAAGCCAGGCCTTCGATTCTCTGTTTGCAATATGAGGTGCATGCCAGGCAGAGACGCTGGGAAATACACGTCCTCTAAGAAAGATGAACCGCCTGCTTCATGTCTTCTGCCAGGAAAGAGGCTCCACAGGTGGGTACCATCTGCCTGTGCCACCTCACAGCCCCCCTTGAGGTAGAAAAGAAAGGGCTACCCTGGTTCTTGAGCCTTGAATCCTCATACACATGAAAACCACCTTGGGGCTAGCAGTATGAAAGGTGGGTTCTCTGATGAGGTAACCATAGGCTCTCCCTCCGGGTGGACAAACATCTTAGAGGCAGATCCGCTAAGGTCCGGGGGTCACCTGGAATCTTCCAGAATCTGGAGCCATGGCTGCCATGTTCCAGCACAGTAAATAAGCAGGCTTAATGTCCATGAAGCAGGGACTTCTGAGAGGAGTGTGGTGGGCAGAGGTTTCATGGCACAGTAAGGCACACAGGCTGGCTGCAACACACAGAGGCCTCTGACCCCGGGCCAGCTGGCGGGCAAGAGTTCCCATGCTGCCAGACATTTGTATTTCTATGCAAAATAGACCAGTTTGTAATCACTGGAAATCCATCCAGTATGAGGGGAAATTTCATGCAAAAAAAAAAAAAAAGTAGCAAGTCTGCAGAGAGATGCTGCCTAAGGCTTTCCATCCACACACAGCCTGGCTCAGCATCTGCACAGAGAAAGGCCTCTGGGCATGTTCAACGTAAGGGCATTTACAAGAAAACATTCATGCTCTGTGGCCTCCCTCTGACTCTCATCTTCCTCCCGCCCCCCCATTTCCCTCATGCTCCCTGCCTTTCCATGAAGTTCTGCCTTCTTTCCCTCATGCTCCACCCCTTTCCCTCATGCTCCGCCCTCTTTCTACCATGCTCCACCCCCTTTCCATCACGCTCCGCCCCTTTCCCTCATGCTCCTGTTTATTTTCAGAGCTTCGGGCTCAGTCCCAACCCGAAGCTCTTTAGACATTTACTCTTTAGAATGAGAATCTTTTCTATTTCTGGTTCCCAGCGTGAAGCTGCTGGGTGAGGTTTTCCTAGCCTCCTCCTGCCCTGCTGGAGGGGATGCGGGAGGTAAGGACTCAGTTAACATAGACCTGTACTCCTCAGCAGGGTGGGGAGAAGTTAACGGAGAGGGTCAGAGGTGTCTTCTCAGCTTCAAGGTCTTTGCTGTCCTCTCTGTCTTCCGTGTGGCCGTTAGGGCTCATGGTCATTAAGTGAACTGATGGAGGAGCTGAGTCTGGGGAGATGAGGCAGAGGATCCCAGCAGAGGTACAATATGGACCATGCTGGGCTTTAGGCAGGCGACACAGGAGTGAGGCTGGGCAGCGTCCTGGAGCTGGAGGGGTTGAATGCCAACTTCAAACCAGGTCTGGCCGAAGTAGCTGCAAGTGACAGAAATTCCAGCTCATCCTGGCTGAGTTCAGAAAGCAATGTAACTCTCATGAGAGGCTGGTCTGTAGGGTCTTGGGGTCCTGCGTCTGTTCCACCGCAGGGCACGGCTGCTCTAGGAGGCAGGACTCCGGAAGTTGACTGCACTTATTCCACTCTGTCTCCCAGTGAGTGTCAGGCTGGAGGGAAGCCCCGTGACACCACTCCAGGTGTGGGGAAGCACTGTCTGAGCCTCGAGGCTTGTGACAGCTGGAGCTGGCTCAGGGACACCCAGGCACCGCTGGAAGCTGAGAATGGGGTGGAGGCCTGAGGACCGATTGTAGCCCCAGGGCCAGAAGAAAGGGAAACTGCTTGGTTCTCCGGAAAGAGTCATTGGCTTGAGCTTGGCTTGGTGGCAGCTGTGGCTGGGAACACAGAGGGGCCTTCTACGGGAAGTTAGACAGTGGCTCTCTAGGCAAAGACCCTCTCCTTGGCTCTCCATGGTGGATCCCGAAGAAAAGAGGCAGCTCATGACTTTAAGGCATTTATTGTCATGGTGGAAAGCGGCTGTGTAGAACTTTACCCCACTTCTCAGGGTGGACCTGAGATTAAATTCCTTTTGCAGGGAGGAGTGTCTGGGAAGGAAAGTTTATTGTCTCCAAACCTTTAGGTTCTTCATTAAAATGGAGATCTGTCTTGAGCCTGTGTGACCTGTGGTCACATCCTCTACCTTTGGAGAGGCTCGGGGAGTTGCCCTTATGTGACTGATGGCCACAAATCTATGGAGGGCTGCAGCTAGTGAAAAGGGGCCCAGTGCACGGGAATAAGGTGAAACTCCCGCTGTCCCTTCAGGGTCTCCAGGGTTTTGAGCCTTAGCTCAACAGGGAAGATACTAAGTTGGTGAGACAAATCCCCATAAATAGGACTCTCACAGCTCACAAGAGTGAAGACATGAGAGGTTGACATATCACCTGCGGTGGCTGCTGATTTATTCTTTTATTTATTAAATCAAGGAATCATTCCATAGCCGAGGCTATCCTATGACTTACTGTCCCACAACCAGCTCAGGGTAGTCTCGAACTTGCAGTCCTCCTGCCTCAGGCTCCTGGGTGCTAGAATTATCCATGTGAGCTGCCATACCTGGCCTTGATGATGATGTCGGGGATGATGATGAAGAAGACAATGATGATGAAGAGATTGATGAGGATAATGGTGATGAAGAAGAAGATGATGAAGATAATGAAGAGGATGAGATGATGATGGTGATGATTTTGTGTGAGTGTTGCTGAGGATGGACCTAGGAGCCTTGAGCACTCTAGACAAGCACTCCACCACTGAGCTTTAGACCTAGCTGTGCATGAATCGACCCAAGTATCCTATTCCTGGAGGAAGTCTTCAGCTCAGCCCCCTTTAGCCACCACCTCACCTCCACCATCTCTGACTGGCTCCCGGCTCTGTCATCAGCTGGTGCCTCTTGGCCAAAACACTTTGTGTGTGCTCCCTTGGGTCCAGCACGGGTGCCCTTCTGGGGATTCCCATCCTGATTCCCACAGCTTGAAAGGAGGCTGTGGTGACCAAGTGTGGCCACATATGCTCAGGTGGATTTTCTGTTGGGACTTTGGCGGCTCAGATGTTTGCACACGGCTTCCTTGTCCACTGCTGAAGAGGCGGGGGAAGGAAAACAGGGAGAGCTCCCACCGGGTTGCCTGGTTGGCATCAGTGGCTGCTGATACCGGCTTCCTGGGCCTCAGGGGGAGGGAGAGCTCGAGGATGAATGGTGTTAGGATGCTTAGCATGAGGTGGGTGAGATGCAGGGCGAAGAAGTCACTGATGCAGAGGTGGAGGAGTCCCACCCATGCTGTAGTGATGGGGCTTCTGGGAGGAGGAAGCAGCATCCCCTGACCACCACCACCAAGCCCACTTCCCTGAGCCACTAATGCCAAGCAGGCAGCCCAGTGAGAGCCCTCCTCTCCCCAGCCGCTCACAGTATGTTAGAGCCTCCTGCTGGGGACAGAAACTCCACCCAAGCTAATTCAAGGCCATCCCAGACCCTCCTGCCCGATGGCACCCATTTAGGAATGGAGACCGGGGCTCAGGGAGAATATGAGACTGCCTGGCCTGGCTTTATCTAGAGTGGGGAGAGCAGGACCCTAACCCTGGCCTGCTAGGAAGCCATCTGTACTGATGGTTCCTGAGCGCTGGCCCTTTAACAGTGGAGGAAATCTATGTCTGAGAGGATGCACATGCCACTGTGGACCTGGGCACACAGTGTCCCACGCAGGTGGTTATTGATCAAGATGAATGGTGGCGGGGCCTTCTCACAGCCCAGCATCCTGGTCAATTCTGTATCCTGGGTGGTCACTGAGGCCCTGCTCACAGACTCATTCAGCTCCCAACCGGCATGTCTATTGATGCAGAGTTTGGCAAGAGGTACTGACACTCTGAGAGCCTTTGGAAGATGATGCGCAATCCTTGAGATGTGGGACTCCAACCCCAGAGTCCTCATTACAGAGCGAGTGATGCTATGAGCTGGCAAATGATATATATGCCAAGCTCTTTGCTGGGTCATCAGACACACACAAACACATGCACATGCACACACACACACTCAGACACATGCACACACATGTATACACACACAGGGACACTCTCACACACGTGTACATACATACACAGGCACGCGCACACACACATACACACATTTACACATGTGTGCACACTCAGACACATTCACACACACATATGCACTTGTACACACACTCAGACACATGCACCCACATGTACACACATGCACACTTGTATGCTCATGCACATGCATGCACACATACATGTACACACACACACACAAACGCACAGGCGACGTGTGCAAGCCACTGAGCATCTTGTGAGAATAGGAGGTCTCTAGGGAGCTAGCTGCACAGGTGTCCAGACATCTCGCAGAAACTCCACCCACCCCTGGCACAAGAACATCCACATTGTATCTCCATCCCGCAGAGGACCAGGTGGCAGCTGGCTTGAGCTGAACCCATCTGTGGAGAGGCCAGGACTCTTGGAGGTTGTGCTTAGCCTCTGAGCCTGGATAATGTGAGGGTACACACCAAGGTGTCTGTCCTCGGGGGTTCAAGGTCTGATGGGAAGGTCAGGTGCCCGGGCAGAGAAGTCCCACACAGATGAGTAAGCTCTGTGGTGGGTGATGCCGGCTCTGAACTTTACAGTACCGAAGTGGATGAAGACTTGAGTCTCACCACCTCAGGACTTACCAGACCTCAGCACTCTGACTAGTTCCAGTCCTGAAGCCCCTCTGACTTCTCTTCTATATAATGGGAACATATGGGATGTTGGGGGATGGGTTCATTCATGCAGTCAAGTGTCTGGCCTCGTGCCTGGAGCCCAGCAGGTGCTGACTAAGCATTTTTAAATTTATGACTCTTATCTGTGAATCTCTTATTTCGGAATCCGGAGAGCAGGTGTTTGGTGAGCACCTGCTGTGGGCCGGGCCCTGGCCAGGGGCCTGAGAATTTGCTACTGTGCGAAGCCAGGTGCTGTGTCCCTGCCTAATCTCAAGGTTGAATGGCAATCGTGAACAGAGGCCAGCTCTGAGCAGAGGGTGGGCCTGGCAGGGGCCTCACTGAGCAGGTGGCAGGTCAGCTGGGAAGGTGCAATAATTAGACACTTACTGTGTGTACGGGAGGAGGAAAGAATTGCTGGCTGAGTGGAATCTACTTGGAGGCTTATGCTAAAACAGGTCTCCCATGGAAGACCACAGGGAGAAGGAGAGCAGTGAAGAGAGAGGGGACATGTGTAACAGGGCGTCCTTGTCCTGAAAGGACTTGTGGAGAGGTAGTGGGTGAGAGTAGGAATGGGGACTGAATGGCGTCCCTCTTTCCTTGGGATGCATACAGGCCAGACAGAGGGGAGGGAGGCCTTGAGTGCCAGGTATAGAGTTTTCATTGGAACCAGGGACATAGGGTGTAGAGCCTGCCATGCACCATCAGGAGGGTTGCTCACACTCCACAGGGCTCACATTCTGGGACGCCATCAGGTGCACAGAAGCAGGGATCGCATGGCTGGAAACATCTACAGGACGTCCAGTGACCAGAAACCCAGCCCACACACAGTGGAATGTACAGAAAGCAGTGGATTCTGAGAGATGCCATGTGTAGACAGGTCCAAGACAGCCCAGTTCGGCAAAGAACACCTCACAAAAGAACACCTCAGCAAAGACACAGACCTCTCACAGCATGACTCCATCATACAGAATGTCAAGGCGAGGCAGTTTGATGGTGTTGAAAGATGAATGCTCCTCAAGCCTGGAGAAGGGGAGCAAAATGGGAATTGCCCATTCTTAATAGAGTGATGGGTATTCTTTCTCCAAGTGGGCCATTGTCAAGGCTGCCTGTCTTAGTTACTTTCTATTGCTGTGATAAGACCCCATGACTAAGGAAACTCATGAAGTAAAAATTTTAATTGGGCTTGTGGTTTCAGAGAGTTAGAGTCCATGGTGGCAGAAACAGCTGAGAGCTCACATCTTGTTTGGTGAAAAGGAAGCAGAGAGACATGTTGGGAATGGTAGGAGTTATTTGAAACCTCAAAGCCAGTGGCCTACCTCTCTCAGTGAGGCCACACCTTCTAATCCTTCCCAAAATAGTTCTATCTGGCAGGGACCAAGCACTGAAATACATGAGCTTATGAGGGACCTTCTCATTCAAACTACCACAGCATACTAGCAAGTTGTTTACTTAAAAGTAAGTATATTGACTCGGTGTGGTTATGCATACCTATAGTCCTTCACTGGAGAAGATGAGGCAGGGGCATTGAGAGTTTAAAGTCATCTTAGGCTATGCAGTGAGTATTGTAGCCCAGTGACTGCCCTCTCCTTCCTCAGGCTCCTGTGGATCCCAGATAAGATGTGTGTGCTGGTTTGAGTGATAATGGCCCCCAGTTTGTGGAACTGTTTGGGGAAGATTAGGAGGCACGGCCTTGCTGAAGGAGGTGTGTCACTGCCAGTGGGCCTTGAGACTTCAAAAGGCCACTTCAGGTCCAGTCTCTCTTTCTCACCCTGCTGCCGAGTTTCAGATTAGAGGTAAACTCTGAGCTACTGTTCCACCATCAGGCCTGCCTGGATGCCGCCATACTCCCCAGGATGGTCATGGGCTTCCCTTCTGAGACTATAAGCAAGTTCCCCAGTTAAATGCATTCTTTCACGAGTTGCCTTGGTCGTGGTGTTTTTTTTACAGCAATGGAAAAGTAACTTAGACCACGTGTGAAAGCACAGAGCTATGGAGAAAGACGCTGTGGTACCTCACAGATGGATGCCATAAGGTACCATGAGTCCCCTTGGAAACAAAGAGTTCTACAGACCCAGCCAAATAGCCAAGGGTGGTGGCTAATGAGCAGAGAGGGAGTAGGTTTTGTTTGCATTGGCAACAAGCCCGGTGGCAGCCAATGTTTTACCAAGAATCCTAGAGGGGTTGCCTGGCAGACCATCAAGGAGTTTGGTTACCAGAGGGGAAGAGTGGAAAAGGGACGGAGAGGAGGGGATGGGGTGCAGGGAGAGGAGAGGAAGAGGAGAATGGTGGAAGAGGGTAGTTAGAGAAGAGGGAGGAAGGAGACTTGATTGGACAGAATGAGGGAGAGATGACAGAGCAGGGGGAGGAGAGAGTAAAAGCCAGGAATGAGAGGGAGGAGGGAGAGGGAGGAGGGAAAGAGGAGGGAGAGGGAGGAGGAAGAGGGAGGAGGGAGAGAAGGAATATGGAGGAGGGAGAGGGAGGAGGAATATGGAGGAAAAAGAGGGATGAGGAAGAGAGAGGAGGGACAGGAAAGGGTTAGATAAGGAGGAAGATGCAGAACCACAGCATGAGAAGAAAGAGAAATGGAAAGGAAAGGGGGAGGGGAGGAAAGGTAAAAGTAGGGGGTGGGGTGGGGTGGCGATAGCAGGTTCTGGGACCAAGACCAGCCAGCCCTCTTTCCATTGGAGCTAGGTAGAGAGTCTGAGGGAAAGACATGAAATCAATATTTAAAGATGCTAGGTGCTAAACTGTTTGGACTCTGGGATCAAGTCTGCTGTGAACTAGATGAGTTCTGGACCAGACGTGTCCACTGTCACAGGAGGTGGCCATGATATCTGCTTCACCGTCCTGTGGTGTATATGATGTGCTGGGAGTAGCCCCCAAATTATCAATAGGTGCCCCCTTTTAACCATTAGAACCCAATTGCTGTCATGGATTTTCACTTTTCAGACCAGGACATGTAAGCCCTCGGGGACGCCTAACTGCTTACAGTCACGGCGATCATTTCCAGAAGGGCTGACTACCCTTTGCAGCACGAAGCATGATCACAGCAGGTGACTCTGTTCACTGTCACCCCTCATCTCTCAGGACAATGGGGTGCCAAGGAGATGCTGGGACCAGAGTCCCAAAGGTCAAGCTGTCCGTCATCACAGAGACCAAAGAGCCGAGTTGGGGGGTGAATCTTTAAACATATCTTCTGCCTCATCTCCTTCTGAACGATTCTACAGAAAGCTGAGAACAGAGACAGGTGGTCTGTCAGGTGATCAGACACCTCCCCTCCCCCCAGCCTCAGGTGTGAGTGTCTCTGGAATAAGGGTCCCCCACAGATGGGGTTAGTAAAAGTGGGTCACAATGACACTGTGTAGGGACTCAGGGCAGGATGGAGCACAGTGACAGGTAGTCTGGGGACAAAGTGGGTAGGGGAGCTTCTCACAGCTGTGGGCTGCAGAGATGCGGTATCTTGTGCAGAGGAGTCCACTGCAGAGAAGGTTCCCACTCTGCGCGGATCAGGCCTGGCCCCACAAATGCCTCTGTGGATGCTGTTCAGTGTGAAGATAACCCTTAGGCATGGGCAGCTGATGAAGTACAGCGCAATGCTGTGTGTCCCTCCTGGGGTCTAGCCTAGCATGTTCAGGCTGCAGTTTCATCCCAGGCCTGCCCTGCCCTTGCATATTCCTCATCTCAACTCTGCCAGGCATTTGCGTTCAGCCCCAATTGCATATGCAGCACTGAAGCCTTGGAAAGGCCCCATCTGTCAATATGTCTGCAGTCCCAAAGTGGCTCCTGCTTCAGATCAATGGTGTTTACCAAACTGGGCAGGAAGGCGGTGAGTTATTTTTCTTCCCTCCCTGTGTACTTTCTGAGTCACCAGCCATTCTTCTTGCTCTGCAGACAAAGATGACTGGCAGGCTCTGCTCCCGGGATAGACATCAGGATCTTGTTCATGGCTCTCCCTGAGCTGTGCACTGCACGCTCGGGATGATGTCACCTCTCCATACATTAGATCTGTTGGCTGGACCGCCAGGGAGATTGAGTCACTTAATTAAGAAAGCACAGCAGAGCTGAGGCGAAGGCTCAGCAGGTAAGGTACATGGAGGACAAGTGTGAGGACCTGAGTTCGAATCCCCAGAACCTATGGAAAGCCAGGTATTGTTGTCTGTATCTCAGTGCTTGTACAGAAAGATGGGGCGGATACTTTGTCCCAAAGAAGATGTAAAGTGAGACAGACTCTCAAGGCTGTACTTTAACCTACACACACACACACACACACACACACACACACACACACACACACCCCAGGGCCTCACTTTGGGCCCCAAACAAACTGACTGCTTCTTACTGCCTCATCTCTAAAGTATTTTTTAATTGCTTAGAGCTCTCACGTTCGATGACAGCCTGTGCCATTCTCCATTCACCAATGGCAGAGTGGAGACACAGACACATGGTACTAATCCCCTGTCCCACATGGCTTCCTGAAACCCTGCTCCAAGCTGCCAAGGGCAGGATGGAGCACAGTGACAGGTAGTCTGGCAACAAAGTGGGTACGAGGACATCCCACAGCTGTGAACCCTACAGATGCAATATCTTGTGTCACTGAGGGGTGCCACTGTAGACAAGGCTCCCATTTGGTGCAGACCAGGCCGGGCCCCACAAACGCCTCTGTGGATGCTACTCAGTATAAAGATAACCCTTAGGCATGGGCAGCTACACAGGAAGCCTGGGCAGCCCATACCCTGCTGTGATACCCACAGTTCCACATTCCCACTCCTTGCTTTTGTCAGCAAAATGTGGAATTGCCTCTCAGGACCCTGAATGGGAGAACCTGTCCCCAAGGGATGGGGGTGCTTTTCCTTACCTGATACATAGTAGGTGCTTCACAGAGGACAGTCAAGAGCAACAGTGACAACCCAAGCCCAGGCTGAGACCCAGATGACCCCTGCCTCTGCCCCATTTCCTCCACTGTGTCTCACATTAAACCCACTTTAAAAAGCTGGATTCCCCCAGCAGATCCACTCCATTGGAGAGAGCCCTACCCGTGAAGGCAGAGCTGGTCAGGAAAGCCCCCCCACCCCGGCTTGCCCATCACTCCGGAGATCGATGAGCTGCGATTGCTGCCCCAGCATCTGTCAGCAGCTGCCTAATTTTAGCCAGATCTTTGCAGGCTTCTTGCCCTGCTCATCCGCCCCCGTGGATGGCGAGAGGCTCCGAGAAGCACCATTGATCTTTTGACTAAAGTGTCCTAATGAAATACAAATCTGTTGTCACTTAAAGAGCCATCTGTCATGGTGGCACAGAAGAAATGCTACCAGGAGAACAATAACCATAATTTCATTTTAAGACCCGGCCTTCCTCCCCCTTTCCCTGCCAGAGAAAAATCGATGTCTTTTACTGTTTCATTTTGCCATGGAGAAGTGGGGGAAAACCATCAATAGGATGTTAAAGATATTTCCAGTTTTGCGCCAGCGCACCGTTCAGGGCCCCATGACTTCTTGCGTTGAATTAATGCATATTTGCATGGGAGTTTCATTCAGCTTTGGTGATAAGTGTTGTGTAAGTGGCTCAGGGGACCATAGGGTACAACAGGACTCCCAGAGGACCATCAGCCTTGCACAGCCTCAGGTCTGCCTGGGTGGAATAGACAAACAGCCATTGTTGCTCGAGTATCAAATGTCCCTTAGTGTCCTGTATTGAGAGCTGTTGGCCTTTGGGGAAGCAATTAGATCCTGAGGGCTCAGACCTAATCAGTTAATTAATCCCTCGATGGATTTATGATATGCTAGTGTTGCTGGAAATATTGAAGAGTAGAAGACAGGAACTCGGTAAGATGGTAGGTCATGGGTGGGGGCAGGGGTGGGGGTGGGGAAGATTGTAGCTGGCCTTGATTTCTCCCTTCCTGCTCCTGCTACTTTCTGATCATAACGAAGTGAGCAGTGCTCACCTGTGTTCTCACCTCTAAGATGTTACACACACCTATGGACTGAGACAGGGAAGAACAAATCACACTCCTCCAGCCACTGACATTCACACGCTGCTGATCTACAGACAGTCCATGCTCTACCTATCACCCCACTGTCCCCTCCTTCCCTTGTCTGTCATGGCATTGCTTCTCAGAGTCTTCTGGGAGCCTGTCTCCCAGGGATATCGCTGTCCTTTCCTATCTGACTCACAGTGAGCACGTCACTAAGGACCACCAAGAATGGCAGAGATGATGGCTCAGCGGGTTAAGAGCACTGGCAGCGCCTGCAGAGGACCTGATTTTGGTTCCCAGCATCCACACAATGACTCACAACCAGCTGTAACTCCAGCTCCATGAGCTCGGGTGCCCTCTTCTGGCTGCACAGGTATCTGCAATCATGTGCACATACCCATCTCAGATTCCCACATGTACATATAATTCAAAAACAAAAACCCCAAACCCTTCACAGCTCGAGGGTCGGACATCACTATAATGAAGAAATGCATGATGGAAAGACAGGAACGATAGAAAATGGAACAGTACACACGCTGTGGAGAGAGGTGGAATTAGAGAGGCGACTGGGTACTATGGTGGTGAGCAGTCTACACTTGCTACCATCTAAGGCCATGGTGATGCTGCCAAGAGCCATCTCTGGGACAGAGGTCTTATTGTCACCCAAGTCTGTGTTGATATCCACGGCCCATGTCAGCACTAAAGGCCAGGTGAATATCCGTACTCTGGGCTGTCCCCTGAAGCCATATTGATGTCCGTAAGCCATACTTATCTGTGTGACCTGTGCTGTCACCTGAGATCATAGCACTGTCCGAGCCAAGGACCATGTCTTGGTCCTACTGCAACCAGAGCCCATGTTCCTTGGTCTGTGTAGCCACCAGAAACCGTGTGAAAGCTTACAATCTCTGATCCCACTGGCTGTGAAGAACAAGGAAGCTACTTTTGAAACGATGTCGGTGACCACAGGTGCACAGTTGACAAAGAGGGACACTGGAGGCTTCTGATACCACACCTACCCTTACCTCAATCCCCCACCCCCTCAAAAAAAAAAAAAAAAAAAGAAAGTAGCAACCTAAATAGAAAGCCAACAAAGAGAATTCTTCATCACTGTGATAAGGATGCTGAGGTTAGCTCTCCTTCTTTGATGGCTTCAGGCAGAGGTGTAGGAGGGGAACAACTCAGTTCTGTTTAAGGAGCAATCTTTAAAGCACACTAAACTTTTTTTTTTTTTTAATTTAGATTTTCGAGGGGATTCACAAGGGTCGAAGGCAGGCATGGAAGGACTGGGAAATGATAAGGTACATGATGTGAATTTCCCAAAAATCAGCAAAAATATTACATTGGAAAAAAAATAAATAATAACTCTTAAAAATTAAACCTAGATCTATCATACATAACCTAGTCTACCAGTCATGGGGATTTACCCAAAGTACCCACAGCCTACATATGATAGAGATACTTGCATGTTTGTGTTAACTACAGTGTTGGTCACAAGAGCTAAGTTCTAGAGCCAGCCCATGTGTCCATCAACACCAGAATGGATAAAAAAGGCACAAAGACACAATGAATTTTTTTTCCATCCAAAAAGAGTGGACTTACCCATTTGCAAAAATGTGGACACAACTGGAGATATGGACTATGTTAAGCCAGCTTCAGAAGGACAAATATTTTATGTTTTAACTCACTTGGGTTTCTTGATCGTATATAGATGTCTAATGTCAAGTATGTGTGTGTATATGAAGCAGAAGTAGAAATGATAACTTCAAGGGGAGAACAGCGATTGTGGGGAGAGGAGGGAAGATTAAGGACAGGGGAAGGGAGACTAGGGGGAGGGGGAGGGCAGCTCAGGGGAAGGAAGGGCATAGGAAGAAAACACTAAATATACAACAACAAACATCATATGTATAACGGTACTATGTACAATGAATATATACAATGCCATCTTAATAAATAAATAAATAAAGTTTAAAAAGCAACTCCTCTCTTATGTCACTTGAGTCAAGCATTTGGTGACTGAGGGCTCAGAGGCAGTGGTTGGATTCACCCCTGGGTGGGTTCATGATGTAATGGCTTTATGGGAAATACTACTGAGTAGTTGGGCCCGGCTGTCTGCCAAGTAAACAGCAGACACAGCTGGGAAGTACCTGGAGGAAGGGAGGGAGGGAGGGAAGAAGGGAGGAAGGGAGGGAGGGAGGGAAGGAGGGAGAGAGGGAGGGAGGGAAGGAGGGAAGAAGGGAGGAAGGGACAAATGGAGGGACAGAGGGAGGAAGGGAAGGAGGAAGGGAGGGAGGAGAGGTGCTACTGTGCTTTCTGTGGGAGGTGTGCCTGTTCTCCTGGCTTGACTGAACCGTAGGTGAGTGGTGAAAGTTCCTTCATGTCTAACTGCTATCAGATGGGGGACCTTTGAGACCTGGGGAAAATAAGCTGACTCCAGTGTCACCCGGAGAGTTGACAGCAGAAGAGAAGCCGAGGTCCCTCTGGTCAGTTCCATCTAGGAAGTTGCTTCAGACTGTTCATGTGTCCAGAGTCTCTCCGCTGGTGTTGGCTGGCATTGCAGTACTGGCGGTGGAGGGACCTTGAGCATGTGAAGAGGGAATGATGCTCCCAGTGAACGTCTATCACTCTCTCGGGCACAGCCTTGTCAAGAACGAACGCCTCAGACATACGGAGACCTGGCAAAGCCTTCCCCATAAGGGATGGGCTTGGAACCGGCAATGCCTTGGGCAGGAATATTGGCAGTGTGTGCAAAGCTAGCAACTACAGCTTCCTCCTTCAGGATGTTTCCAGCCTGAGGCTGCTCGCCCATGGAGACCTCCAACAAGATACCCAGACCCTCCCTCTGTGCTGCACTGAAGAAACGCACTGAATGAAGTTCCTGTTGTTGCAGCCCTTGGTGCCAGTCAAGAGTGTGTGCAGGGCCCACCTAACCCTAGCTTTTCTGTACTTGTGTCTCAGTGGCTGCTCTCTCTTCATCTCTTGATGAGCCAGCCAGAGTTCAGGCATCCAAGATACACAGGACACAGAACTTTATTTACATACTTCCTTTTTTCTGCCTCTCTGTCTCTGTCTGTATCTGTCTGTCCATCCATCTGTCCATCCGTGTGGTGTGTGGTGTATGCATGCATTCATGTGTGTGGGTATATTCACATGTGTGTACATGTAGGTACAAGCCAGATATTGATGTCAAGTCTTCCTCAATTACTTTTCATCTTAAACTCTGAAGTTGAGTCTCACTTGAGCCCAAAGCTTGCCAGTGCAGCTGCTCTGGCCAGCCAGCTTCCTCTGGGGATTCCTGTCTCACCCTCCCATGCTGGGACTGCAGGTGGGCCAGCTTGCCTACTGAGCATTCATGGGAGCTAGGGATTCGAACACCAGTCACCACATGTGCCCAGCAAGAGTTTTCCCCCACCGAGCTGTCCCCCCAACACCAGGAATACGCTTTTCAAATCAGCTTTGCTGAAGCCAGCTGAGATCAAATGCAACAGTGAGTGTTCAGTTTGATGAGGGCTGACGTGTGTCCACAGGTGTTTGCTCTCCCTTGCAGCCTCGGCTCAGACGTTTCCATTAACCCTGAGATCCTCCCTCTGGTCTCTCAGAAGTCCAATCCTTCCCCCACACCCTTGTCTGACCTCTGTAACTTCATTTTTTACTTTTTGTCTTTTCTAAAGTTCAGATAGATGGATTTGAACAATTTTCATTCTCTGTCTTTTTGGAAATCTGATTCGACTCCTTGAAGTTACCCCATGCTGCTGGATGTCAGTGGCTTGTAACATTTTTATTACTGCATAGTGGTCCAGTGCGTGGGTGTGCTGTTTGGTTCAGCTCTTGGATAATTGATGGACTCCTCCTGTAGCTCTGGGCTATCACACATAAAGGCACTCAGATTTTCATGCACGCATTTAGGTGGACAGATATGATTCTTTCTCCCCACTGGCAAATAAACATCCAGTGGTGGGGTGGCTGGAGCGGATCATAGATGCACATTTAAAATCTTAAGATCTAGTCAAACAGATTAGAAAAGTATCCAGGTCCCATTCCCATCACACTGTATGAGAGAGTCCCAGGGCACCAGCAGCCTTGCCCACACTTTGTGTCAAGGTCTTCAGCTTCACCTATTCTAGTAGCTCAGGACACCACTGCTGCACTTTAATTCTATTCCCCTGATGACTGGTGCCATTAAATAGCCTTTGGATGTGTTTGTCATCACACATGACCCCAGTTCCCTTTAATTATTAACCTGATACAACGTAGATCCGTGTGACTCGGGAGGGGGGTGGAGGGAGCTCAACTGAGAAATTGCCTTGATGGATTGGTCTGTGGGCATATCTGTAGGAGACTGGCTTGAGTTTTAATTGGTGCAAGAAGGCCCTGCCCACTATGGGTGGTACCATTCCCTGGGCTGAGGTGCATAAGAAAGCTGGCTGCTTCGAGTGAGTCAGGAATTGAGCCAGAGAGTTTTGGGCTCCAACATCCTTTACATTCTTGGATCTGTTTCTATTACTTTTTTCTTCTGGCTGTAATCACAGTTTCGTATTTCTTTGCACACCTAGTAAGTTTTGTTAGATACTAGACAGCCGTGGCTGTGTGCTGTTGCTTACTGAGTTGTATTATATTTCTTTAAATAGGATTATATTTTGCTTTGAGAAGCAGTTCAATGATCCTGGATCACTTAGATAATTTTGGACTTTTCTACTAAGCATTTTAAAGCGGATTCCGAGTGTGTTATTCACCAAAGGTCAGTGCTGACCATGTTTCATAATGTGATGCCGTGTTGATTACAATATTATTTTCTTAAAGATTATTTATTTTATGTTTATGAGTAAAACTGTCACTCTCTTCAGACGCACCAGAAGAAGAGGGCATCAGATCCCATTACAGATGGTTGTGAGCCACCATGTGATTATTGGGAATTGAACTCTGGAAGAGCAGTCAGTGCTCTTAACCACTGAGCCATCTCTCCAGCCCTGTACAATATTCCTCTACTTTAGTTCCCAGCCCTGAAGGAGCTCCCAAAATTCCCCTGTCCCCTCTCGTCTTGAGGTTCTTTCCCTGGCCTGAAGTACTTTCCTTCACTCCATGTGCAGGATTTTCTGTCAGTTTCCTAGCAGGATAGATCTCTATCTTCCACAATGCCGGTCTCTGCGTTTTAGCCAATGGGGCCTTTCAGAGCGCAGGCCCCGCCTCTTCCTGTGTGGCTCTCTTGCGGCTCTGCCTTAGTCAGGAAGCTATTGGTTTAGCTCACACAGTCTCCTCTGCCATCGTGGTCCTGCACAACCCTGGTGCCGTGTTTCTTTAGCGTCGTTCACTTCTCTACTTACAAAGGACAGGAGGATAAATTCTCTCCCCCCTGGTTAAGCAGGGCTACAAGGTCAAAGGTCAACTCTTGGGATTTCTCAGTGGTTTGTTTTCATTTGTTTGTTTGATACACACACTTTCACATTCCAGCTAAGAGCCTGATTCTTTCCGGGGATCCCTGAGTCTCAGGCTGAGAGAGCCTCAGAGTGAAGGTAACCCAACTGCCTATCCACACAGTAAGTGTCTAATTATTGCACCTTCTCAGCTGACCTGCCACCTGCTCAGAGCCAGGCCCACCCTCCACTCAGCTGGCCGCTGTTCACGATCGCTGTTCAACCCTAGGCAGGGACACAGCACCTGGCTTCTCACAGTAGCAAATTCTCAGGCCCCTGGCCAGGGCCCGGCCCACAGCAGGTGCTCACCAAACACCTGCTCTCCAGATTCCGAAATAAGAGATTCACAGATAAGAGTCATAAATTTAAAAATGCTTAGTCAGCACCTGCTGGGCTCCAGGCACGAGGCCAGACACTTGGCTGCATGAATGAACCCATCCCCCAACATCCCATATGTTCCCATTATATAGAAGAGAAGTCAGAGGGGCTTCAGGACTGGAACTAGTCAGAGTGCTGAGGTCTGGTAAGTCCTGAGGTGGTGAGACTCAAGTCTTCATCCACTTCGGTACTGTAAAGTTCAGAGCCGGCCTCACCCACCACAGAGCTTACTCATCTGTGTGGGACTTCTCTGCCGGGGCACCTGGCCCTCCCATCAGACCTTGAACCCCCGAGGACAGACACCTTGGTGTAAACTCCAGGTGGCTTAGAACAACTTCTAAGGCTAAGGAGACAGAGTTGGTGCTGAATCCTGGCTTTCAGTAGATGGGTTCAGTCTGAGCTAGCTCCTGCCCGGGACTCTGCAGTTCCGAACGCTGTGACCCTTTCAAACAGTTCCCCCTATTGCGGTGACCCCCAACAGTAAAATTATTTTCATGGCTGCTTCCTAACTGCAATTTTGCTATTGTTATAAACCGTGATGCAAAATATCTCTGGAGACAGAGGTTTGCCAGCGGGGTCGCGACCCTCAGGCTGAGAGCCACTGCACCTTGAGGGCTGGGAAACAGCTGCTTCACACTAGAGGCTGACAGACTCTTTCACCTTTCCTGAAGCCCTGTCCAGAGCTGCCATATTTGCTGGTGATGTTATCATCCCTGTGACCTAGAAAGCTAAGAGATGTCACCAATGATGTCACCAATGTTGCCACAAGCAGCTATTGTCACTGCCCAGCTAGGAACCTTCCATTTTCTTTAGTAGTCCCCACACACACTATATATATATAGTGTGTGCTTTTAGCCAACAGTTCAACTGAGGGTAGGTCCTGGCTGGACTTCACAGGGGGCAGAGAACGGGAAAACCTGGTCTCAGAGGCTCTGCTTACTTTCTCTAGCTCCAGGCCCCCTTAAATGAGGCAAAATTACCTTCTAATCTTGGTTATTTCTGTTCAGTGCTCCTAGAAAAGCCCCACTTGACATTTTTAGGTGGAGAAATATGTGAGGGTTAAGAGCATATGATACCACATGGAAAGCCGAGGGTGGGGAAGGCGGCCAGCTCGGTGTGTGTGTGTGTGTGTGCGCGCGCGCGCGAGCGTGTTCTAGGGCTTCTTGATGGAAAATGAAGCCAGATGGGCTGAGAAGGCAGGCTGACATCTGCTCCTCACAAAACTGGGGGAGCTTCTTTAAGATGCTCACTGTGGGCTGGGGGAGGGGCATTGGATTCACACTTTATCCTCTCAAGTCTGGTGCCACCTTGACTCCTTCTGTCCCATGCCATGCTTAGACTGCCTGCAGATCAGAGAGCCCTTCAGCCCGAGGGAGCGTGTCTTCTCCCCTGCCTCCCTCTTTCCCACAGCATCTCCATCTTCAGGGAGGCCAGAGGGCAGAGATATGGAGACAGGATACTGAGTTGAGCAAACTGTGCTGTCCCACGGGCAGCTTTGTGCAAACTGGAAACTCGGGAAAGCTGCAGTATCGGTCTGGGTCCAGCCGTGTGGGAAGCGAGCCAGGATCTGAATGCACAGGGCAGAAAACCTTCAGACTGGGAACAATTAGTTTCCAAGGACAGGAATTAGAGTGCTTCGGAGCAAACAGAGGCGTGTCTCTTTCCGTCTTTATGGTATTCAGCCCCCAGAGGACTTATCATTGGTTCTCACATACTAAAGCTGCCACCCTAATGCCGCAACCCTTTTATGCAGTTCTTCACATTGTGGTGAGTCCAACCATATACTTATTTTTGTTTCTACTTCATAACTGTAACTTTGCTACTGTTACGGATTGTAATGTAAATACCCGAGGTTTCAGATGGTTTCAAACAAGCCCTGTGAAAGGGTCATTCTACCTTTGGGGTCATGACCCCTCAGGTTAAGAACCTCGTCTCTATCCTCATCTGTGGCTGGAGCAGCTAATCTCTAGAACCACAAAACAGACTTGGATGTAACACTCTGAAAGACGCAGAGAGCCTTTATATCCGGGAGACCCCCCTCTCAAAGAGACACGGAGGCAGCAATCGATGCAAAAGCAAGGGGTTTATTAGTCCAGTGCCCTGGGGTGGCCTACATCCAGAGGAAAGGATGTTTTTTACACTTTTTAGGAGTTTAGGTTACATCAGCAAGGTTATATTTTAAATTAATTGGCTAAGCATATTTACCTTTAGACCTGTTGGTTAGTGAGCACATGTGTCAGGACCCTGTCTGGGACTTTCTAGAAGGTCAGACGGCTATCCGTCAGTACATTCTACGATTCTCCTGAGAATTATTTACTCAAGGAAGTCCCTGAGGCTGAGGCAGGGTGGGCCACTGGGCCATTGTTTCTGCATGGGCAGGGAGAAGGAGAATTTAAGGAATGTGTAGAGCGGGAAGCCAAGGGTACAGAATTTTCCACTGCAACTTCTTCAACTCCACCTGCCACCCGGGACTTCTCAGGACAGGCCATTGGACACGCAATATTCAGCTTAGAGAAGTAACGAACGTAGACCACAGCCATCCTGGAAGTAGCATCTCCCGGAAGTCAGCTTGGCAAACCAAATACTCCTGTGTACACACAGCCTGCTCCACGTGGCACTTGTCAGCTACAATCAGATGAGCAGGCAGGCTCTCGGGAGGAACTCCAGCTCCTGCTGATAGAAAGAGATTGTTAAAGTAAGAAAAAGAAAAGCTGGAGTCAGTCCTCTGATAAGACTCAGTCGCCTCTCTGGATTGGGAGGGTGACAGCATGATTGGGTTCCGGTTGATCCCCAGGGAAGTGAGCATCTCTCCTGGGATAACCTGTTCCTGATTTCTGTCTACAGTTTTCTCCTGGATAGGGTTGTCACTCTCCTATATACCTTAGGAATTCTGTACATATTGGACTTAAAAAATCTTACATTTAAAATTTACATATGAAAACGTGTCTGTGCATGTTTGAGTGTGCACAGATAGAAGTCAAGAGGACAGTTTTAGAGAGTCAGTGTCCTCCTTCCACCATGTTGGCTCCAGGGAACACGCTCAGATTGACAGGCTCGGCCACAAGTGCCTGCTGAGCCATCTTGCTTGCCCTTTATTGGTCATGTGAACAGCAAATATCTTCTTTCATGTGCCCTGCTTCTATTCTTTCCATTTTATTGGTGCTGAGATAGAATGCAAGGCCTCACCCAGGCTAGGCAGCCTCGCTGCACCAGGAAGCTAACTACATGACCAGCTCTGAATATACAGTTCATCGATATACCCAGCTCTGTGGATGTTTCCTGCATTTTTATTTGAGTAAGAAATTCCCGCCCCATGACCCTGAACAGTACTAAGTGCTTCCTAATTTAAGTTTTCACTTTTTTATTATTTTATAGCAAACTTTCCCTTTATACTGCAATCATTACACACACACACACACACACACACACACACACACACACACACGTATGTATATATGTGCATGTGTATGTGTATGCACATGTGGCTGTATATAGAGACCAGAGGTTCATTTGCATTCTACAAGGTTGGCTTCTTTGGACCACACATCTCATCACCTCTGGCTCTTCTGCCCCAGACTCTGTTCTCACCTGTATCAGAGTCTGCGTTCCACGAGTCTCCTCACTTTGCCCTGGGCTAATAGTGCGACCCCTGGGCATAAAATCACACCTGTAATTCAAAGTGATTTTCCAGGAGAACACTAGACTAGCCTATCACATCCCAGGAGCCTCTTCTGAGATCCTGGGGAGCCCTAATAGGGTTGTGTTTAGAGCCTGACATTTTTAGGATAGCAGTTCTTCTGTCTATAAGCACATTCCATTCCCCTCCCCCCATTCTGTTTTCCTTTTACGTCCTCCAGTAAAGCATTATAATTTCCTCTTTAAAGGTCTTTCCCATAGCTTACTGGATTTATTTATCGGTGCATTGGGCATTTATTAGAGCTCTGGAGGGAGACAGGACTCTGCAGTTCCATCACTTAGGAACAAACCCCACCATCCTAGGCACGTCTTAAATGGCTCTGTCCTCTGTTTCCTCATAAACCATTACACTCCCAGCACAGAGTGGCCACGGGGACCTAATGAAATGAGGAGTGTGACACTTTTACAACTCTGGAAACATCTGATCAATGCTGACTTGTCCTGGAACCCTCCCGGGCTTGGAGTTGTGTATCTGAAGGTGTGTGTGTGGTTGCCCCAAGGTATGAGCTGAGGATTCACAATTGCTCTGGACCCACTGAGATATTATACCTGGAAAAATCAGGTGGAGAGCGATTGACCAGGACACCTCGTGTTTACACCTGGCCTCTACAGACACACACGTGCCTGCTCATGAATGTGCGCATGCACACTCACCACAAACACATAAAGAAAAAAAATATCAGGAATGAAGCCAATACACCCAATGTTCAGCCCACACATGACCAAGAGGGATAAATACTGCATATAGTGCAATATATCCATGGAGCTGAGATGCAGCAATGCCAACCTGAAAAGCTCCCTTCCAACACAGGGATTCATGTGCTACGTACCAAAAGGGCCAAACCGCAGGCATGAGGCATGCGCCGGCAGCAGCCATGGGAAAGTATGTTTAATTTCCCTCCTAACCAAGGAAGTGTGCAGGCAAAGAAAGGACAGAAAGGACGACCTTTCACTTAGCTGACATATTAATCTGGAGAGGATTGACAAGCAGATGGAGCTCCTGGGGAGTCAGGTACCCTGGTGCCCAGAGGACACTGATGCTAATGGACTGGCCTTGGCGAGAAGGCGGCCCAGCCACAGGTGTCTCCACGTGAAATAAAATGAACGTCCCTTTCATCCTCACGTGGTCCTGGGAGCAAATGGAAGGAAGCCGTCACATGAGTTAACTAGAGAGCGCACAGCAGAGTTTCTGTGGCGACAGGTTTGCTTCATAGATCAAAGTTCAGCAAAGAGAAGGCCGGTGGTTCCTCTCAGAGCAAGTCTCAGCGCAGAATAGAACACAATGATGTAAAACGGGCCAATCTGGCAGCTGTTAAAGTGGAAAGGCCCCCCACAGTGTCCCACTGCAGGAAGATGAAAAGGGGGGGCACCAGCCAAGAGCACATTTACTGGCATGGGGAGAAAAAAAAGCTAAATGCCAAGAATTTTAGTGATGACTGTATTTGAGAGGATTGGTGTGTGTGTGTGTGTGTGTGTGTGTGTGTGTGTGTGTGTGTGTGAGAGAGAGAGGTGCGTGTGTGTCTGTAGAAGCCCTTACATGCTTGTGTGTATGTGCATAGGTGTGTTCGGGTGCACGGGTGTGATGTGTGGAGGTCAGAGGTCAACAGTGAGTGTCTTCCTCAAATGCTCTCCTCTCATCTTGTGAGAAAGAGCTCTTGCTGATTGGAGAGTCTGGCTGGCCTGTGATCTGCAGGCATCTGCCTGTACCCTCCCATTCCAGCACATGGGTTTTAAGTGCATGCTGCCATGCCTGGCTTTTTATTTATTTGAACTGGGGAACTGGAAGAGTCCAACCTTTTGGACTTCTCTGGGCAGCAATAAACGAACCTTTGCCTGGTGCCGCACATTAAATCCAAGGGGTCCAGCCTATTTCTCAGGACTGTGGGGTCATACACGGATGTGGGGTCATACACGGATGCGGGGTCATACACGGATGCTGGGTCATATATGGATGTGGGGTCATACACGGATGCGGGGTCATACACGGATGCTGGGTCATATATGGATGTGGGGTCATACATGGATGTGGGGTCATACAGGGATGTGGGGTCATACATGGATGTGAGGTCATACATGGATGTGGGGTCATACACGGATGTGGGGTCATACAGGGATGTGGGGTCATACACAGATGTGGGGTCATACACGGATGTACTTTGAGTGACAGGAGGACATGATGGATATCCTGGGTCGTAAGATACATATCCTTCAAGGTCTCATGACCTGTTTAAAAACGTGTTTCCCATTCCACAGTGAGAATGGGTTCAGGGAAAACGGTCTTCTACCAAAAGTTTCCCTTTCATCTTTGGAGACTGGCCCATTGACGGAACTCACTGAAGGACTCCCGTTTTCCTGCAGCGCAGAAATCCGTAGGCAGGTTGCACATGAGCTCCCTGCACCGATGCAGGTTCCAGGTTCTGAAATGGCTTTCATGGCTGAGTCTTTCATCTGCTGCATTGATTTGCTTTTCAGTTACTGCAGACTTCTGAAACCAGTATCTATCAGTATCAGCTAGGATTTAACTCCCCCCCCCCGCCGGGGACTTTTCCTTCCCATCCTTCCATGTCCCTCCTTCATGTGTGACTAGTGGGGAACTTTTATTTTTATCTGCCCACAACACACTCCCTGCTGTTGGGGGAACTCTTTCTCTGGGACACCAAGGACAACGTAAAGCCAGAATTGATTTTACCGAAGTCCAACCTGGGGAGTCAGTGGGTTTCTTGGGCGTTCATACAGTATATGAGTAAGGGGCTACTTATAAAAGTGTGGGTGCTCCCAAAGCATCTTCCCTTCCAGATAGTCTCACCCCAGCATGGATGACAACATCCCCATAGCTTCATAGAATTGTGCTCCTTCCCCACCAACACACACACACACACACACACACACACACACACACACACACAGAGCTACTTTCCACACTCCATTTATCTAGTACCTCTGATACCAGGAAGTCCCAGGCAATCTAGGACAGAATTATATACCGCTAGTTAGGAGGTGCAGGAGAGAGAGATCTTGCCCTCCTATCTGTATAAAGGAATATCATCAGACAACAGGCCTGGTGTTTTGTTGGATGAAATAATGTGTATGCATGCAAGTTTGTATGTTGGGCTATGTGCACATCTGTAAGCCCAGTTGCCTCTGGAGCCATTTGATCCCATGGAACTGAAGTAACAGGTATTTACCGGCTGCTAGACTTGAACCCAACTCAGGTCCTCTGCAAGAACAGAGCACAGTTTTAACTGCCCGATGCTCTCTCCAGTCCGGCTGGAGTCTCTTGTAAGTAGTCACAGCTACTCTGATGAAGATGTCACTATTGTGTTCTGAGGCCACAACAACCTGCCTGTCACCTGCCACTACCCCATCTCAGTCAGCCTGTGGAGAGAGTGGGAGCTATTCAGAAATGGAATGGGCTGTAGTTTAGACAGACAAGTTGCTACATTTAACAACTAAGTTTACAAAAGACAAAACAGAGGACTGGATAGAGGAGAGGAGTGCTCAGAGGTTAAGAGAGATTGCTGTTCTTGCAGAGGACCCAAGACAGTCCCCGGCACTCACACTGGGCAGCTCATAGCTGCCTCTTCTGGCCTCCATGGGCACTATACCCGCATGTACAAAGACAGGGACACACATGCACACCTACAATAATAACAAGGAGGAGGATTATAAAATAGTATTATATATATATAGATGATTATAAAATAATAATAATGATAATGATAATAATGATACATTGTCACATTTCCTTTCTGCAGAACAAAGGGTTAGTTACTTGGATGCCTTACTTACAGATTTTATCAATGATACTGCCCATCTCTTTAAATAACCTTTCTTCTAGATATGTAACTGGCCAAGGGACACCTCTGAAGTTTCCATAGACACTTTGTTTCCATTGGATTTATCTTTGCATCTCCTGGGGTTTCTACTTCATACATTTGAATGTTATGTAATTGGTTCACATTGATTAAAGTCTGTGGTACCTTTAGGCTCATTACATTGTTAATCATTTAAAAATGACCTCTTCCATCCCACTAGGTTTCTTTTGTTACTGGACTTGGTGGAATAGCCCTGTAATTCCAGCTGTAACCCCCAAGGAAGACGGATTACAAGATCAAGGCCTGGCTGGGCTACAAAGTGAGTTCAAGCCCAGCTGGCAATTTAGTGAGATCCTGTCTTTTTTAAAGAAAAAGGACAAAGATGGCTGAGGACACAGTTTTACAGTGGAGTTTTGCTCTTGGTTTGTCTTTTTGACCTCATCTGCTTTGATTCAACTCTGCCCTTCTCTGCTGTCATCCACTGTGTGTGTGTGTGTGTGTGTGTGTGTGTGTGTTTGTGTATGAATATGTATGGTGTGTGTGTATGAATATGTATGGTGTGTGTGTGTTTGTGTATGAATATGTATGGTGTGTGTGTGTGTGTGTGTGAAGATATAAATTGTGTAATCTGAGCGTGTATATGTATGTGGTATGTGTATGTGTGTGTGGTATGTGTAATGTGTGTGTGCTGTGATATATGTGTGGGTGTATGAATCTGTGGTGTGTGTGTGTGTGTATATGTGGTGTGTGTGTATGTGTGCTTTGTGTGTGAGATGTGAGTGGTGTGGTTTCTATGTGTATATGTGTATGGTATGTGCGTGGTGTGTGTGTGTTTGGTGTGGTGTATATAGTATGATTTGTGTGTCTAATGTGTGTGATATGGTATGTGTATATATGGTTGTGGTATGTCTGTGGTGTGGGGTATGTGTATGTGTGTGATGTGTATTGTGGTGTGTGTGTGTGAAGATATGAGTTGTGTGGTCTGAGTGTATATATGTATGTGGTGGTGTGTGTGTATGTGTGTGTTTGATGTGATATGTATGTGTATGGTATGATATTGTGTGTATGGCATGTGATATGGAGTCTTTGTATGTTTGTGGTATGTCTGTGGTGTAGAGTGTGTGTAAGTGTATGTATGATACACATATGTGGGCAGCTTTGCTATGTGTGTACAGGAGCACTCACCCTCGAGGATACATATGGAGACCAGAGATCAGCGTCCAGTGTTTTCCTCTATTTATGTGTTTTTTTATTAGATGTATTTATTTTACTTCATGTGTGAGTATCTTTATCTGCATGAGTGTATGCGCATCACCTGAGTGTTTGGTGCATGTAGAAGTCAGAAGAAGGCATCAGATCCCCTAGACCTGTAGGTGCAGGCAGTTGTGAGTACCATGTGGGTGCTGGGAATCGAACCTGGGTTCCCTGCAAGAGCAACATGTGCTCTTAACTCTCTTTTCAGTTTGTGCATCTCAATTTCTGGGACATGGTCTCCCTGTGAACCTGGGTCTGACGGACTCCACCCCCAACATCCCTCTGCCTGTATCGTCCAGTGTGTGCTGCAGATGCTTGCCACATGCCTGGCTCTCCTTAGGTGGGCTCCGGGCATCCAAGCTTAGGTCCTCAAGTTTGCCGAGTTAGCCCCTCACCAAGCATCTCCCCAGCTCTGACGTTGTTCCAAGTGCCTACTGAATACCTGTTACGGTGGATTGAAAGGGAATTACCTCAGAGGCTCATATGTTCACACGCTTAGCCCCCAGATGATAGATGAACAGTTTAGAAAGGATCAGGGTGTGTAGCCTTGTTGGAAGAAGCAGTGGCCTTGTTGAGAGAGGTGTGGCCTTGTTGGAGGGGGTGTGGCCTTGTTGGAGGAGGTATGGCCTTGTTGGAAGAAGCAGTGGCCTTGTTGAAAGAAGTGTGGCCTTGGAGGAGGTGTGGTCTTGTTGGAGGGGGTGTGATCTTGTTGAGAGAGGTGTGGCCTTGTTGGAGAGGGTGTGGCCTTGTTGGAAGAAGCAGTGGCCTTATTGAAAGAAGTGTGGCCTTGGAGGAGGTGTGGTCCTGTTGGAGGAAGTGTGGTCTTGTTGGAGGGGGTGTGGCCTTGCTGGAGGGGGTGTGGCCTTGCTGGAGGGGGTGTGGCCTTGCTGGAGGGGGTGTGGCCTTGTTAGAGAAGGTGTGTCTCTGGGAGTGGGGCTTTGAGATTTCAGTTCACACCAGGCTCAGTGTCACTCTTCTTCCTGCCCGCTTCATGTCACTATGCTCCCTGCCATGATGATTATAGACTAACCCTCTGAAGCTGTAAGCAAGGCCCCAATTAAATGCTATCTTTTATTAGAGTGGCCTTGGTCGTTGTGTCTCTTCACAGCTGTAGAACAGTGACTAAGACCCCGGTCTCCCTGGGTACTCCTGCTGGAGTAATCACTGCTCCGGCTCACAGCACGAGATCCCTTTACCAGCCTCACTCATCCAACAATAGCTGTTTTCCGTTGCTTGCACTCATTTCCATGTATCTGCCCTATGTTTTTGTGACTCCCACTGCTGTCTTTGTATTTTATGGCTCTTTATCCCTCCCTCTTTTGATACTGTGTTGACAGGCGCTCTGGTTTACATCTTATCTCCGTCCTTTTAAACGATGTGGATAGTCTGCGTTTCTCAGTGGAGCAACGTTTTAAACGTTTTCTTATTGCATTTTGTTTACTATGCGTGTGATGGTATGAGGTCAGAGGACAACTTGTAAAAGTCTTTTGTTTCCTACCGTGTGGGTCCCAGGGATTGAACTCAGACCATCAGACTTAATGGCAAGCACCTCTATCCACTGAGCTGTATCGTTGGCCCTTAGTTAGCTGACCATCCCCCATCCATAACCCACAAGAAAGAAGAGATAACAGCGTGCTGATGTCTCACTCTACCCTCCCCCAACACACCTCAACTTTCATAGATAGAGTCTCCCTTCTCCACCATCATCTTCAAACCTTTATTTCATATTGTGTAGCTTTTCTTTAAAGACCCTCACAACTTATATTCTGTTCTGTAACCATTGTGGCAAAATTTGGTCCAACTTTATTCTTAAAATTACTATGAATGCCCAGGCTCAGCACCCTGTAGATTTGGCTGCTGTGAGTTCTTTGAATTATCTTCTGGTAGGTTGGATTAAGTCTTCAAGTAGATTCTGCTGGAGGCTTAGGGAGGGCTGACTTTCCTGAGCCCTTGCATATTTGAGAACGCATTTCTCTTATAGGACATTGGCAGCTAGGCTATACACATAATTCTCGATTAAAATCGTTTCCCCGGACACAGCTTTGCAGCTCATGTTCGGTGGGGCTCGCTCTGAAAACCAGGCAGATAGAAATTAATTCTCCCTTTATCTTCTTTCTTGACATGTGACTTATCTCCCAGCCCCTTTCCTCTACACGTGGGTTTTCTGGACCCGACAGAATGCTAGCAGATGGGACTACAGCACACACATCAGATCAGTGTGGCCTGGATTTCCTGCTGCTTCCACGGGTCCCTTGGAGTGTGATGCCTTGCCGGGCCTCTGCTTCTCAACAAGAGGCTCGTGAGTAGATCTGCTCCAGAGCAATGGTCTGGAATCTGGTCTACCCATGATGGACAGAGCCTCTGCTGCTGTCTGGAGGCCTGGGCTGAAACACTTGGCAGCCCTGTGGAGCCGTTGAGTCAGCCTTAAGCAGTAGAGTCTGGACACCAATTGTCTTGCCTACCCAGTCCCTCTCTTGCTCTGTGACCTTGTCTACATCTTGACTATTTCTCTGCATTTATGTTAACTGGACATTTTTGAGAGAGGTCTTGACTGTCCTAGCTTGGCCTCAAAACTGGGTATGTAACCCAAGGTGACCTTGAACTTTTGATCTCCCTGGGGACTACAGATGTACACCACCTCTCCCAGTTTTATTTATTCAACACTGTGGGTGGAACCCTGGTTCTCATGCATGCTACACGTGCACTCCACCAGGCGAGCTACATCCCAGTCTTAGGTCACTTTTAATGTAATATGAAGGTGTGGATTGCTGGGTGACTCTAGGGTCACTTCTTATTGCTGGGTCCTGATGGAGGGTTAGGGAGTAAGAGAGGAGAGTGTCCTAGAAGTACAGTGACACGAAGAAGCTACAACAGAGGGAAGGGTACAAGGGACAGGCTCGTGTCCGGCCGTGTATGGCCTGAAGATACCCACAGAGGCTGATCAGGAGTTGGAGGGCTGGTGTCTGCTCCACATCAGAAGTCAAGCTACCTCATTGTCACCTGCTCCTTAACCTCTTGTCAAATCACTTTCTGCCCCACCCACGACTGTCCAGTCGTCCTCGATGCCAAGCTGTCACCCCAACATCCTTGAGCTTGAGGTCCTCTTCGAACCTTCTTCCCTGTCCTTGCTCGGCAGCAACCCCTGACTGTCTCCATCCCCCTGCCTCATCCACTGACTCTAACACGCAGGTGTCGCCTTTGTTTCCCCACTCAGTTCTTTCCAAACTACTTAGTGTTAGATACTGGATGTGGGGATACAGACCCAAGGCAGGGAATCTGGAGACCACAGAGTACAACTCTAGGCAGAGCAGGTCCAGGGCGTAAGAAGCTCACCCCGTGGCAGTGTTCCTAGAAATGAAGTTATGTTTATGCTTGCCATTTTTAAACGAGAGTCTTTAGACAGACTTTCCGGGGCTTGGGGCTAGCCTTGAGCTCATCTTGGGGCCCAGGGCTAGCCTCAAACTCACTGTTCCCACAGTCAGTCTTCTCATGACTTCCGTACAGCTGTCCTTCATCCTGTGGGCTGTGCTGACTGTGGTGGTGCCGATGGCAAGCCTCCAGGCCAGCAGATGCCTCAGGAAACATCTCTCTCCAGCACAGAATGCTCTCCCAGCCTCAGCTGACTCATCCTTCCTCACCCGTGGCCATTTGTCCTCTGTTCCTGACCTCCGGCAGACCTCTGTCCTTGAATTCTCAGCACATCCTGGATACCAGCCTGTGGCCCAAAAGGCTATTTAGGGGTTCACCTTGCAGATAACCCTGGCCTTGGAGCCAGACTTCCTGAAAGAGGTTATGTGTTATTCTTGAGATGCCCTGGGCCCAGCAGAACACCTTCCTGTCAGAGCCTTCACCCCTGAGCCGGTTGGTTTTTGTCAAATACAAAATGCAAATCTAGATGTATCTGGAAAGAGGGAATGGGATCTTCATTGAGTAACACCTCTGTAAGACTGGCCTATAGGCAGTGCTGTAGGGTATTATCTTGAGTAGTAGTGGATATGGGAGAGCCCAGCTCACTGTGGGAAATGCCACCTCCCCCACCGGGGACAGGTTGTCTAAGATGATCCCACAGGAAGATCAACCTGGTCTTGTCAGCTCTGCTCCCACTGAAAGTTGAGGTAGGTGGCACTGTGTGATTGTCAGCTACGGGGCAGGGGAGTGATTGCTTCTGGTATGTTGAGGCTTTAGCTCCATGTGAGGGGAAACGGGCATGTGCCCAGGCCTCAGTCCAAAGAGAACATGGAGAAAGAAAGCCAGAAGGGCAGCAAGCCTGACCCTTGTCATTCAGGATTACCCCATTTTTTCTCCCAGGTCTGCACAAGTCACACTCAGTCCCTTCCTATCTCTTATCTTGTCTCCCTACCACAATCTCCCAGAGCCTCCCCGTGACTCCCATAAACTGCACTTCTCTGCCCTGCAGCAGCCCAAGTGCAGACCAACTCCCCATCCCACGAGAACCTTCCAGATGCAGGTGGCTTTCCCAAAGCCCAAAGACGCTTATGCTGGAGGGCTGTGGCTCTCCAAAGCCCCTTCCAGGGCCCCAAGTGCTACAGCTAATGAGTGCTGTCGATTCATAAGATTAATGAGGATTAGAAAGAGCAAAGAAAACCTGCTGTGCTCTCAGATCTCACCGTGCACATATAAAGGATCCTTGACAGAGCATTTCCCAAGCTTGACAGCAGCTTGGAAAGTTCCCATGACGTCATCTGCAACACATTCTGAAGGTGAAAGACACTTGGAAGGATGGATGACAGAAACTGGTTCTGAGGAGCTGTCTGGAGGAGAGCCCGGCCCTCTTTTCTATTCTTCTGAGAATGCTGAAGTGGTGTGGTGGGGCTGGGGGGGGGGGGATATGGCTCAAAGAGCTCAGAGGTTGAAGCCAGAAGATATCAGGGTGCGGTGGAATTTGCCTCAGTTCCACACCGCTGTTGGCAATTGTTGGCTTTTAAAAAACCATAGTTGATTACGGCTTGGTTGCTCAGTTTAAGTAAATATTAATTTGCTTGTTTAATTTTGAATCTGGGTGCTTCATTTTTATTCTTGTGTGCACGCAGTGTTTGTATGTATGTGTCTGTTTGCATGTGCACATTTGTGGGTAAGCACAAGCTTGTGTGCACATGTGTATGTGTGTGTATGTGTGTGTGCACGTGCATGCATGCAGTAAGGGGAGGAATAAATGCACACACAGACACGATGCCCCAGATAGAATGATTTTCATAAGCATGATACCTGGATGTACTCTCTCCATGTCCCACTAGACTTAGAGTCAGTCTGTGCCCCAATCACCCAACAAGCCTGGTACAGTCATCTCTCCTGGATAAGCCAATTAAAACAGTCAAATCAACAGCAAAAACAAAAACAAACAAGAAAACAAGAGATTTTTTTTCAATATGGCCACATTCCCCACCCCCCTAGTCTATCCTAGGGAGTCTAGTGTGAGGCTTAGGCTAGAGTAGAGGCTGGAGTTGTTCACATCTGAGCTGTCCTGGTTGAGAAGCGGCTCTGCTCATCCATGATGCTTGCTGTCCTGCAAGCTGGTCAGACAAACTACAATCTCTTTCCCGTCTGTCTGGCCCAGACTTTAGGCTTTCTCTCCTCCAATCCAGGGTGGGTATTCTGATGTTGGGGACTATTGTTTCAACTGTCTGATAACTAAAATGAGGGAACCAAAAGTCCCCAGCTGGGTCTGTTACCTGAGAGCTTTTTCTCTTTCCCTGACCATTCCTGTGACCTCTGACCTCACCTTCCTCTTCTTCCTCTCCTCTCTTCCTCAGCATCTCCAGGGCAGCTCTCGGCTCTGCCTTCTGAGCTCAGCTGCACGTTCTTCATCCCCTGCCTGGAACCTCTCCTTCAATTCACCTGCTTGTTCTTTAGGCTTGAGCTCATAACAGAAGTGTGCTATATGCTCTGGTTGTCAAAATGAGCCCCCAGGGAGACTGAGCAGGGAGCCCAGTAGGGCTCTCACTGAGTGATGGGACAGGCTGCATCTTAGAACTGTTGGCTCAGGGTGAGCAGTGGCAGTTACGGTAGGAAAGGAAGATGTGCCTGGGTCTCCGGCCTGAGAGCACACGGAGAAAGGGCTCATTGTTTTCTCTTCTATCTGTGTGCCTTATCCTCACCTGTTAGCAAAGCAGCCCGCTGGGCCAGGATCCCACGTGGCGGCATCTTCGACACACAGGCCAATTACACTGCAGGTGAATGCTGTGGCTGAACATGTGCGTGCTTGTATTTTCAGTGGACTTTTGCTTTTTCTCAAAGTTGTGTTGGACACGTCTTGAGTAGGATCCCAGATCTCATTTCTAGAATTGAGTCATGAAGGAGTCCCAGGGAGGCACACGGAAAGGGATCTCCACAAGGTTAAAATGGGGGGAAGGGGCTTCATAATTGTCAGACCTCAGTGAAGGTTTTGGGTTTGGGGTTTGAAAAGGACACTGTGATAGGTTTCTTTTCTTTCTTTCTTTCTTTCTTTCTTTCTTTTCTTCTTTCTTTCTTTTTATAAGACATCAATCAGAGGAGATTAATGTCATTAGCCCACAGGCAGACAGCAGTAATTGAACGCTCTGAGGAACAATCAGACTCACTCAGTAGTGTGGGGGTCCCTTCTGAGAAAGTTCAGAGGAGGGAGGTGGGGGAGTAAATTGGAGATTTTTTTTCTTTTTCTCTCAGTTTTCTGAGATCGGGCATGACCAGTGAGCACTCAGTTACAGAATGCAGCTGGTCCATGAGGACTCTTTCTGATCTGCCATTTGTGTGGTGGGCAGGATGGGGAAACTAACCTTCTAGAAACTAAATCATTACAGTGACTAGAATTGTCACAGTCCAATCAAAATGGAGATGTTCAAAATGGCGTGTCCCTGGCTAACACCTGCATCCTGTGAACAACACAGCAAAACTAGCTCATCACAAGGATATTTTCTTTCTTCTTAGAAAAGAAAAATGCAGGTATCATTAAAGAGAAAGCAGACAGATGACAAGTAAAAGAGCTTGCCCCTAGAGGCGCTGCAGGTGTGGCTGCTGTGTCTCATGTGCATCAGCAGATGACAGAGAGGAGAGAGAGAGACACGATGTCTACGTTCACTGTTCTGACCTGTGGACATCTGAATGGTCAGAAGTCCCTGAAAAAAGCAAGCCTGAGATGACCACCAGTCTGGTGCCAGGCAGGATCAGATGGGCCATGGAACCCCCAGTCAGGGAGCTAGCCTGGAATGACCATTAGTCTAACACAGGGTAGAATGGGGGTTTGGAGAGAGTGCTTGCCTGAGATAACCCTTGCCCAGGGCCATAAAGTACAGATGGGCTATAGCACTCCTGAGAGGATCCCAGACACTCAGAAACTCCAGACACCACTAAGAGGAGCACGTAAGTGGTGGAGAAATGGGAGAGAGAGAGAAACAGAAGGGTGTGGGCATAATGAAGACAACAAAGAGAGGCAGAGCTGGAGACTCGAGGATAGTGAGGGACAGTCTGATGTCAGTAGCCAGTGACCTGGCCTGTGCTGCCACCAGGTCCATGTCTGGGTCTGTGGCCCCGCAGCAGCCATCTGTCACCGCCAAAGGCCAGGTAGCCATTTGATGCAGCCTGGTCTGGGCTGCTATCCAGGGACGAATAAAGTCTGAGGGCTGTCCAGAACTCGTCCCACCCCTCACCTGGGCATCGTGGGAGAGCTGGCCCTGGGACATGACAGCAAAGGAGCTGACTCAGCCCCTAGCCACTAGCAGTACTTGGAAGACTGCCACCTCCCCCCCCCCCACATTGCATGAAATGTGGGTGAATCTACCCCAGGGGTATCAGTGTGGAAGAGTTGCTTTTATCTGTGGTGGAGGTGAGGTGGAGACCCTTCTCCATCCTTACTCCTCACCACCGGTGGCAGGGAGAGCTGGCCCTGAGGCTGTAAGAGCAGGAGAACTGGTCCTGCCCATCACCAGATGTAGCACTTGGGAGAGCGGGCCTGGAACTTCACTTGAACAACACAGTAGGGCTGGCCCTGGATCTGGAGATTGTGGGTGAGTCAGCCCCGAAGGCATAAGTACGGGAGAGCCGGCTCTTGTCTGCGGTACAGTGACGTGGGAAGGGAGAAATCCATTTTTCTCTCTTTTGCCCTCACCACTGGTGGCAGTCAGGAGAATTGACCCTGAAGGGGTCGTGGGAGCAGCAGAGCTGTCCTTACTAGCTGACCCTGATGGTGGGGGCTTGGGTGAACCAGCCCTGAGGCTGTGATCGTGAGAGATCTGACTCTGAAACTTGTCTGCCATGTGGCAGAGTGAGTGAGGGAGAGATCCCCTTCCCCTTACCACCTGCAGCAGGCAGAAGAACTGGCCGAGGTTTTATGAGAACGGGAGAGAGCTGTCGCCGTCTGTTACCTGTGCAGCACTCCGGAGGAGGCTGGGCCCTGCACCTTCTGCCTGGGCAGAACAGTAGAGCTAGATGTGGGTTGCAGAGGAGCTTGCCCGTAGTGTGAGCACAGGTGAGCTAGCCACTGGGCCATGGTGCAGGTAAGGGGAAGATGCTCTCCTCCTCTTCCTTGTCCTTCAGCATCCTTGGCAAGAGGGAGAGCTGGCCCTGGGATCCTGAGAGTAGGACACTGGCCATGTTCCTCACCAGCTGTACCTCCTGAGAGAGAGAGAGCCCTGCTCACACACCTCTCAGGCCCAGATTTAGGGCTTTGAATTGGCCCACCCCAACATCTACTCCATCGTGAACTGCTAGCTGTACAGATCCAAAACTACAGGATCTCCATGACACGGGACAACAACAGGATATTGTTCATGGGAGGAGCCCCAGTGAAGATACAGTATTGATAGAGCAGCGGAAGCCAGAGGCCTCCTACCAGACCAAGGAGTCATTGCATTGAACATTTGCAAGTAAAGAAGTGTGGACAAAAGGGTTTTCTGTAAGACACACTGTAACACTACAGCTTCCATAATGTGATTGTTTTTCTCTGTTATGGGGGTTTTGCAAGGGTGGAGGGTGGGCCCAAAGGGAGAGGGAGATAAATGGGATTGGGGTGCATGATGTGAAATTCACAAAAAAAAAAAAAAACAAAAAAAAAACAATGAAACACTAAAAAGAAAAGAGAAAATCCACCTAACCTCGGTGGTGGTTTGAATGAGAATGACTTCTAAAGGCTTACATTTGAATATTTGGTTCCCAGTGGTGGACTATTAAGGAAGCGTTAGGAGGTGTGGCCTTGCTGGAGGAGGTGTGGCCTTGCTGGAGGAGGTGTGGCCTTGCTGGAGGAGGTGTGGCCTTGCTGGAGGAGGTGTGGCCTTGCTGGAGGAGGTGTGGCCTTGCTGGAGGAGGTGTGGCCTTGCTGGAGGAGGTGTGGCCTTGCTGGAGGAGGTGTGGCCTTGCTGGAAAAGGTGTGGCACTGAGGTGGTCTTTGAGGTTTCCAAAATCCACAGCAGGTCTAGTATCATTCTCTGCTTCCTGCCTTCAGGTAAAGATATACACTCTCAGCCCGGCTTGCCTGCAGCTATAATCCCAGCCATGATGATCACGGACTAACCTGCTGAAGCTGTAAGCAAACCCCATATTAAATGCTTTCTTTTAGAAATTGCCTTGGCCATAGTGCCTTTTCATGGTATCAGAACTGTAACTACGACACCATTTTTTCTGCGTGACTTTGGCCTAACTTTGGTTTTATACATATATGAGCTTTGTCTGCATAGTTAGATCTCCCGTACCATTCTCCATGTCTACATAGTCATTTAAACCGTGGGTTTGGTGTTTGGTAAAATGTAAACAGAAGTAAATGTAGACAGTAAAATGATAAACAGCACCCTACCCAGATCTTAGCCCACCTCTCTGACTGGTACTGAAGGTTCTCCTGGATTAGATTCTCAGGTTGCTGTTGTGCAGATTGAGGGAGTGTCCCCTCTGGCATCCATGTTGGGAACCCAGCTATGGCTCCCTGTCCGCCGACTGATCCCTTAGGATATCCAGGACCCTCTACCACACACCCAACTGGAAGGATGAAGTGGGGTCCGGAGTGGGTGGGGTCTGCAGGATCCCAGTCTGGCTCAGAGCAAGTGCCAGGGAGGAGAGAGGAATCCTTTTCCTGGGACCTTTAGTAAAACATCTCTCCTAGGTGATCTTGGCTTGTGCATTCAGGATGGCGAACCAGGGCTATATTTGGACATTAGAGTGGGAAGGCGTTTTCAAGGGAAATGTAAAATCATTGGCTAGAGTTGAAAGTACCTTGAATGCCTCATTGGTATAGAGAAGAATTCCAGGATTCCCACGTACTTGCTGGACGGGTGTTTTATTTTGGGGGGGGGGTGGGGGAGAAGAAGTTGAACTTGTAGGACTGCCAAGGGCTACTTTTTCCAGATGGAGGATGTGGGAGGTCAGGCACCCCAGGCAGGGTTAGAGAAAGGGAAAGTCCTGCTGGTAACTGGACTCCTCCATTTTGGGTAAACTCAGTGGAGCTGGTCTGGTCATGGAAGGCTGTGCATGGCCTTAATTACCAGGGTTTCTCTAAGTCCCCTATCCATCTCTGAATGTCCTTGTGCTCATCTGTGCGATGGGAGAGATCTGACATCGGGTGACCTGTGTGATCACCTATCATCAGCTTCCTGCTGAGTTCAAATAACCCAGGAAGGACACATTGAGCCAACATCCTCCCAACTTGTTAACATGACTCGGGAGGAGGTGGCGTTCAGCAGGGCAGACCCTGGAGAGAGAAGCAGAAGGTGAGGCAGGTGGGCATCCAGGATCCTCCCCCTTCTCCATTATTCTTCTAGGTGACCCAGATGCATGTGGAACATCTGGAGCCTTCTGCCTCCTTCTCATGGAACGCTGTGGCTGTTGTCCTACTTGCCACTATGTGACCCTGCTGTGCACCTGCATGAAGAGTAAAGACTAGAGGTCCAGGAAAGGGAACCTTAGCCTCTGGGGTACACTCTGCTGTGAACCCGCTGTATTTCTATGACGTCATTCTACCTGTGCCGGTGTGGGATTCGCTGTCCAGCCATGGGCCAGCTATTTTTCTGCTGCTTTTTTCCTGGACGCACACCCAGAACTACACTTCCCAGGCATCTTTGCAGCAGCTTGGATCAGGTGACTATGTTCCAGCCAATAGTGTGAGAGCAAAAGTGAGCAGGCTGTCTACTTCAGGCTTGAAGACTTTTCTTGCACACCTTACCTTTTCAGCTTGATGCAGATAGTGCCTTGCAAAGGGACTGTTTCCCATATAGCAGCCTGAAACGTCAAAAACAAAACAAAACAAAACAAAACAAAACGCAAAGACGGCAACAGCAGTCTGGCAGGATGGGGAGCACATACCCATCACCCATTGGTGGCTTCTTCCCTAAGGCCCTGACTCAGACCTAACCCGGTCTCTTTTCATCTTGCAGCACCATCCAGTCAAGAACCCACTTTGGAGTCTGCCGCGTGGAAACCTTTGCATATGGCAGGCAGCTTGGTACAGTGTCATCCTCCGTGTGCTAAACATGGTTGCCCTTCTGACCCCCACGACTGGACTGTGGCCTTAGGAAAAGAACTGTCCCTGGTTTTTCGGAGCAGTGACAGAATCAGGGTGCAAGCTGAGGGCTTCTGGACCCTGATCCCCAGATAGGCACAGTCGGGAGATTCTTGGAGTCCTGGTTCGTTCCAGACAAGGAAGATCAGTAAGGAGTGTGAAGTTCTCAGGAGAGCATGCGGCTTCCTTCTGCTGCAGTTTCCTCCCGTGTCCAGTGCAACTGGTATAAGAAGATCTAACTGTGGTCAAGAGTCTCAGGATCAAAGCCCCAAGTCGAGCAGCCCCGAAAGGTTGGGCTCAACCACCCGTCCCAAAATACAACTACAGAGATTAGTGGTGGGAAGCACGAGTGATTTCAGCCACAAGGGGGCCCTGGGACCTTGCCTCCACCTGTGAGCTACCAAAACGAGCTTTAATGGAGAAAATGCTGGGGCAAGAGACAGGCATGCATAATTCTTCATTCCTGCCCGACTCACTGTCTGGTTGAACTTGTCTAAGTGCAGGTCCTAGTAGGTGGCATAAAGAAGCTCTTGTTGCTTGAGGGGACAGCTGGCCACCTCTCAGGAGATGATTTCTCCTGTTCCAGGGTATAGGCCTGCCATCATGGATAACTGCTCTATTATGAGAGTGATCTGTCCTGTGAGACTTGACTGTTTCTAGAATCCAAGGTGACTGCAGGGTTAGGGCTATGATTTATCTCTGTCCCCTCAGCCCTGAAGGGGTCATGTAGGCAGACACTCCTTGAATGATTAACTCCCCTGAATGGAGTCAAGCAGGAGTCTGACCCAAAGCAAAGGAGAAAGACAAATGGAGGGAGAGATGCCAGGCTTTTGAACCCTGCCCTATGGGCATAAGTGGAGAGTCTGCTTTCGAGCAAAAGCAGCTTCTAAATGTGTTACGTGTCTACTGTCTGCAGTGGAATTATATTTCAAAGGGGTCTTAGTGCTCCAGCCCTGCGGTGTGGTACTGACTGTGGCCCTTCCCAGCTCTCAGGAAGCCCAGGCAATGACCCAGTTCTGTACTAGGCAAGAGCCAGACAGACCCAAAAACCTTTCCAGAAGCTGCCTGCTGAGAGTCACCAGGTCCTAATGATTTAATAGTGGAGCAAATGAGAAACCCGGATCCCTGGGGAGGTGGCTGAGCTAATCTGAAACAGGGCTGAGGAAGTTGACCTGGTTTGAGCTGGTTATATGGGGCTGGCCTTCAGAGACTGCTCCTTCCAGGGTGGAGGTCAGTAAGATTTGGAGTAGTTAAGTGGGGGTGGGGAGAATCTGGGTGTTGCCTGCATTTCCAGGCTAGGCAAGGGTAAGGAGAAAGGCTGAGGTGGTCCTTGGATGTGTCCGTTTGTATAAGATCCCCATGGGAGGCAGCCTGGGCTATGGAGGCTCTGTCTTCCCCAATCTGCCTTCAGTTCCCCAGGACCCAGAGGCCATGGCCAGAGGTTTGTGTTTGTGCTTAGCATTTTAATCAGGGATGCTTTCCTTTTGTTGACTTGCTGGCAGATAGGACAAAGACAGACAAACCGGTGTCTCTCACTCCCTGCAAGCAGAGCTGGCCATGCTGGTCATGCTTGCCCATAGCAGCTGAAACAGTCCTTGGAGGTGCAAAACTTGAGGTCCTCTTGTCTTAGGATACAGCCCATCCTCCTCTGGGACAGTTGGGGGTGGTCACATGCTGCACCCCAGGACACTGGCAACCTCTCTGTGTTCACTTTTGCTTGGGACACTCATAGTGACACGATATGTTCTACAGACTGGGGTCTAGGTCTTTCTGTCTAGCACTAATCTGAAACGCAGGCCTCCTTCTGTCTACCTAAAGGGATTCTCAAATGCCACTTTCTACTAGTGTCTCTTCTGGGCCCCATACAGCCTGGACCTCAGCACTACCAAGGCAAGTTTATCCACTATTAAATTACTATAACTTGGTGTGGAAACTAGCGCCATAGCATGTTTATGGTGTCTCCTACCATCTTAATGGCGGTTTCAAAGATGGAGCTCAGGTTGCCAGGTTTGCATAGCAAGTGCCTTTACCTGATGAGCCATTTCTCTGGATCCTTTCTGGTGTCCTTGTTTTTCATCTCAGAGACACCTTCTCTGTCCCTACAGCACATGACGATCATTGTCACACCAGCCACAAGAGAGTCTGAATGATGTCACACTGCATGGCTTCCTCCCCAACACCATTCTTCCCACAATCGTCTTGATTACATCATCAGAGATCTATCTCTTCCTCCTTCTCAGCCCAACACACTGGCTCCTGGTGACTGAAACATATTTGTCACTAGCTGCACCACCTGCACATAGTAGGGCTCAGCGAGACTCTTTGGAGTAAATGAGGGTGAAAGCAGATGCTTCCAGCATCGCAGACTCCTTCCTTAGAATGTTCTGGAACTGTTTTCTGCCCCTGGGCTCAATCCCCCCACCCTGCCCTCTGCTTGTTCAGGAGGCATTCTCCACAGCAGAAGCCCGGAGGTGGCTGTTCCCCCAGTGACATTTTCTGGCTCCTTCCCGGGCTCCTAATAACAGCCACGTTCTAGGGGCTGGAGACGACTAGACAACTGGGTAAATCACAGTTTTTTTTTTTTTTTTTTTAAATGGGCCAAACATGGATTTACACAATAGCCTGTGACAAACGTGTCTTCGGGGGATGAGCTGGCAGCAAACATCCATTTTTCCAAAGGGCGTCACAGCCCTGGGAGAAATAATGAGGCCTGTTTAAGAGTCTAATCACTCCCCGGTGCTGACAGGCTGGAGAGCGAGAACTGCCTGCCTGTGCTTATGTGCACCCCGCAGTTCTATTATTGGCCCGAGATAAGCATCCTGCTCCCAGGGGTGGCCTGGCTTGTCCAGCTCTTCTCCCCTGTCTTCTGCCTCCCTCCTGCCCATACATTATCTTAGGGAGTGTAAGGTACTAGAAGCTCCTGGGAGCCCAAGGCCCCAGGTGTTCTAAATAACCAATGAACCCTTTTGTTTTCCTGCTGCTCTGGGACTGGAGCTTGCAGTGGAGGGTTAGTGGAGTTACTAGCCATTACCTTTGAGTCTTTCTGAACATCTAGGTTTTGCTAGTTCCTTTCTTCTCTCCACCTGCTTGTGGGTCCATCTTCTCTGCCTATATCAGGGACCAGAAGAGTATGCAAGCCCTGCCCAGGCACCCAAGTATCCGTCATTCCACCTTTATCCCGAGATGGTTCATCCCATTGTCAAATTGGCTATATTAGGAGACACACTTCCACTGGCATTCATGAGGGCGTTTCCAGAGAGGTTAATTAAAGAGAGACTACTTATTCTAAAGTTGAACTGCACCATCTTGTGGGGTGGGGTCTTACAATGAATTTAAAAAAAAAAACCAAGAAGCCAGAGAAAGAGACATGTATGGTGGGCTAGAGACACTAGCCCAGGCCCCCTTAAGAAAACCCAGCTGTTTGAATGACAAGCTGGAAGGACAGAACATCCAGGAGGTGGGGAAAGCCTAGGGTCACTGCTCTCAGACCTGCAGCCTTTAGGTTGGAATTCTCCAGAAGAAGGTTGTCGAGGTATTCCTGGCATGGCCCTTTCTGCCGCAGGTGGATGTGCCTTCAGAGACAAGGGAGGGTGGCTCCTTGATGGGGGTGGGGCATGGGAAGAAACAGAAGCTCTTGCTAACTTGGTTTGTGGACCAGGTAAGCTGGAGGCACAGGACCAAGGCCTCCCAGGCAGCCCTGATAAAGTCAGTAGACAACAACTCATTCAGACATCAACCCGGCCAGCCACTGGTCATCTCCCCAGAGCTGTAGAGCCATGCCTGACAATCCTCAGTAGAATTCTGGGAAAGAAAAACTCTTCTCTCTTATCTGCCCCTCACAAAGGTCACCATCAGCTCAGTGTTGGGACCCCAGGATGATTAAGAGAGTCAAATGTCCACCTGGGTGGAGCCACGCCCCATCTCTATGTAACTCAGCTCCTATTGAAGGATTTCTGGTGCTGAGAAGAGGGTGTTTCTAACAACCGAGGAGCGTTGGAGACTGAGGGACCACCCTGGGCTGGCAGGCACAGTGGAATGTCACTACCCTACCCTGTGAGAGTCACTGCCTTCTTCCCATGCAGTAGGGGCCATGGATACTTCGGTAGGCTCCTACTCCAGTGAGCTGCACCTGGCGGATGGGAAAGGTCTTGTGCTGAATCAGTGAAGAAGGGGTGCCTCTTGCTGGCTGCAGCAGTGGGGCTGGCATCCTTCTGTATGGAGAGCTCCGAGGAAGATAAGGAAGGCTTATCGGCCTCTCCCCTGTCAGCAGCCCATGGGAAGCATAGCTCACACTCCACTCAAACACTCCTTGTTTATCTCAAGGAAGGGCCCTGGATTCATGTTTCTCTTTTTATTCCAGTTCTCTTTCGCCCCCTCCCCCGCTATCGCCGGCATATGGAGTACCAGTGTGGGAATACAGGGTGAGCGGGAAACATATCTTAAAGGGTTCGGTGACGCTCCGTGACTCCTCTTAAGGCCTTGATTGTGATGAAGAAGGCGGGAGACAACGGGACCTTGCTGAGCTGGAGGAGGCATGAATGAGGCAGGGCAGAGCTGGTGGGGAAACAGGCCAGGTGGGGTCCTCTGAGTCTTCAGGCTTAGAGTAGGGATGGGAAAGGGAGGTGACAAATGCTCCTTAGGTTGAATAAGAGCAGCCACTGTGAAGGGGCTCTGCCTGGATTCTGTCACACACCTGACCCCATGGGTGACATTCCACAGGGCTAGAGAGAACAACTTGACCAGACTGTGGCCCCCTATAGACCTCATGCTGGGACTCCTGGCTAGCTCTGGGTAGCTGAAGAGACCTGAGGACTTTCCTCAGTACCTGCACCTCAGGCTGGCGGACCACTGAGGGAGGCAGTGTTTGCAGTGAAGTAACTGAGGCCACCTGCCACATGGAGTATTGTGTCTTCTTAGATCAAGCCCACCCCCCCATTAAAAGTACATGTTTTTGGCTCCTATTTGGCTCCAGGTAGTGACCCAGTTTAGGGGTCTCCCAGTTCAGTGGCTCTCTCAAGGGCACACACAATGTCATGACCACAGTCCCTGTTTTCAGCCTGCAGTTAGCTGGCTATGCTGAGCCCAGGTGGCCTCTGTCAGGGAGACCAGGGTGGGAGTGAGGGCCAGTGGTGCCCACACCAGCAGGGCCTTCCCATTCCACTGGCTCAAGTGCATCTAGGGCAGTGGCTCAGAGGCTCTGCTCCCATGGAAGTCACCTCTGGTCACTTCCTTCCTGGAAGTACCTTAGTCTTCCCAGCACCCCCTTCTGTTATTAATGGTGCTCATTTTGCTCTTTCTGCTGACCCCTGGGCAGGAACCTTCCAGGGAAATCTGACAGGCTCAGCAGCAGGAGAAGGAAGTCAGCGGGCAGGCTGGGTCTGGACTTGCCCTCAGACTCAAACCCCTAATATGAACCCTGGCTTTCCCAGTGTCCCTATCTGAGAATGGTTCTAACATCCCTGTCACAAGATCAATGGATGGGGTCCAGGTGCCTTCTTGTTCCATACGTACCCCATGGACTGCTCTCCTGCCTGCAGTTCAGGACAGAGAGCAACCTGCGGTGCAGGTAACCATCAGGGTACATTGACCTTCTCAACCCCAGCCGCAGCTTCTGGGGGCTCAGGGAGGCCAGTGCACTTTCCCAGCTGGCAGGGGCTGCCCAAGTCAGGTACTGTCAGGGTCATGGGGGAAGGGTGAGTTTTAAGAGGATCTCAATCCATTTAAGAAGAACTTAAATCTTATTCAGTGCCAGTGAGCAGGATGGGGGAGGACCGGGACAGCCGAGCGTCAGTCAGCTTCCTCACTGCGGTGGTAATATGCATGCAAGAACAGCTGAAGGAAGGGTCTGAAGGTACAGTCTGTCATGGTGGGAGAGACGTGGAGGCATGTGTGTGAGACAGCTGGTCACCAGTGCTGGCAGGACAGTGAGGGATGGGAGACAACCCCTCAGTGACACAGGGTTGGGGCTGAGCTGCTCTGTCATGTGTGACTGTGGGTAGATCACATGACTTCTCTGAGCATCCCTTCCCTCCATGTAAACATTTGGGTTTATTCCTTTGTATCCAAATACACTCTGCCATTCTTTTTGCCAACCGGACCGGGGATCGAATGGCTATTCTGAAACATGTGTCTATAAGGTCTTTGTAAAGAGGCTTAACTCTAATGTGGGTGGAGTCGTTCAATGGGCTGTGGTCACGGGCTGAAAAGGAAAAAGTGAGCCGGGCACCAGCATTTAACTCTCCCTGCATTGTGACCTCAGACACAACATGGCCGGCTGCTTCAGGACCCTGTCGCCACAGCTCCTGCGTTGTGATGGGTCACACTCTCAAACTGTGAGCCGAAATAAACCCTTCCTATCCAAGCTTGCCTTCAGGGAGTATTATGCCATAGCATTTTAAAAAGTAAATAATGCACCAGCCCAATGAGAAAGAAACATGCCACCTCAGGAGACTGGACCATGCAGGGTCTCATACCACTGAAGGGTAAGGGCAAGCCCTGCACCTGACTAGAGAGCGGCAGACTGGATTGTCGCTCTCACATCCGGTCGGTTCTGCCTTCAGGTTGTTTCTCTTTCCATCAATCCTGGATTTGTGTGTCTGAGCTGACTTTATTTCTACACAGTCTCTTCCTCCACCGGCCACCAGTGAAGCCGGTCTTATATCCTCACACTTAGTCGCCATAAAGGAATGGTGTCTTTCAACCCAGGGCAAAGGGAAGCTCTGAATCAACGTAGATTGTGTTCTTGTCTCTAAGTCAGCCAATCACTTCTTCTGGGGGCCTGATATTCGGTCATGAAACCTGCTGAGCCTCTGGAAACTGGCCTGCCAGAGAGCCCCGGGTGTATTCAGTGGTCGCTGTCCAGCAAACACCTGGCCCTGGACATTTCGGGACTGTCTGGTCACAGGGCACCTGTCTCAGCAGGACAGATTACCCCACAGCAGAGGAGCTGAGTTTCCTGATGAAACAGCAGAGCCTCAAAAGGAACACACCAGCGATTACCCACTGAGGGCACTGTAGTGCTGAGAAGGACAGAAACTCGTGGGCAAGATCGATCTAGGATTTTCAGACACTTGGTTAAGCTTTTTAGACACTTGGTTACACTGGGCTCAGGGCAAGAAGAGGCCATTGGCCTCGGGGTCGTGCAGAGGTGGCAGTGTTCACAGCAGGCTGGCCTTCCTGAACATTCTACAGAGGAGAGGCAAGGCAGCTGAAACCACTTCACTTCGACCTCACTCTCTGAAGTTCACAGAGAGCTGGGCTGTGAGCTTCAGACTGCTGTGAGGAGAACCTTTTAGCGAGGGTGAAAAGTGGGGGACATCAGCATCAGAATCAGCAGCCTCAGCCTCCGCAGCATCAGCGTTAGCATTATCAGCATCAACATCACCACCAGCCAATGGAAATACCAGCCCAGCAGGCATGCTGCCTAACTGTGCGCCCAGGTTTCTATGTGGCTCAGCCTCCTCAGTAAGGTGGAGATCATAAACCTGCCATCAAACTCAAGGCTTGGGGAACTCTTTTACCAAGAGGTGTTCTACCTCCAAACTCACACCTTCCAAAGCGTGAGACCATTACTACATCTGTTCCCATCACATGCAATGAAGTTGTATCACTGAGAGGCTGGAGTCATGGATAAGAGCACTGACTGCTCTGGCAGAGGACCTGAGTTCGAGTCCCAGCACCTACACAATGGCTCACAACAGTTTCTAACCCCAGTTCCAGAGGATCCAATGCCCTCTCTGGCCTCCACAGGCACAGCATGCATATGGTGCACAGACACACGTGCAGGCAAAGCACCCCTACACATAAAAACATAAAACTAAATAACAATAAAAAATTTAAAGAAAGCTGTCACTGAGTCAGATATAGTAGCACACAAGTATGAAATAGGTTATCCTGTACTACGTAGTGAATTTGGGGCTAGCCTGGGATATATATGATCATATCACAATAAAAACTAAAAGGGAGGGAGGGAGAGACTCAAAATGAACAAGGGCTAACAGAAGCCCAGAGGTAGGGAGAACACAGCTTCCCACACCACTGGCTTGCCTCAGCATGGCCTCTGGGCTGGAGGAGCCAATGGTAAGCAATACCTCTATCCGGATTGGAGCCAGGGCCCCAGGAGCCCAGGAAGAAACCCGCACTAGGCTCCAGGTGACGTGAGAAAGAGAAAGCCACTGTATCTTTCCCGGCAAGGCCTTTGACCATGGATTCCTGGTGTTCTTTGTGTTGGCTCAGTTTTCTTTTCTCTCCTGGAAGAATTATGGTAGCAGCTTGGTGGTGTGGCCACCTAGACGCTCTCGGCCATGATTGAAGCTGTCATAACTTAAAGGCTTCACAGGCACCCACTATGCGGCGTAGCAGGCAGGCAGCCGCTCTCTGACGTAGTTACATAAGAGACCTTTGGTTTTGGAGCCATCTGTTTTCACAATGGAGAATGTGTGTGCCCCCCACTCCCAAAAAAATCCTGTTTGGAAAAGGTTTGTCTTTAAAACTCTGTGCTGACAGGAGCTTGGTGTGGCTGTCTCCTGAGAGGCTCTGCCAGAGCCTGACCAGTACAGATACGGATGCTCACAGTCAACCATTGAACTGAGCACGGGGTCCCCAGGGGAGAAGTTAGGGGAAGGACTGAAGGAGCTGACGGGGTCTGCAACCCCATAGGAAGAACAATATCAGCTCCCAGGGACTAAACCACCATCCAAAGAGTACACATGGAGGGACCCATGCCTTCCACATATGTAGCAGAGGACGCCCTTGTCAGACATCAATGGAAGGAGAGACCCTTGGTCTTGTGGAGACTCGATGTCCCAACCTAGGGGAATTCCAGGGCGGTGAGATGGGAGTGGATGGGTGGGTGGGGAGTACCCTCATAGAAGCAGGGGGAAGGAAGGGGAGAGAGGGGGTTTGCAGAGGGGATAACATTTGAAATGTAAATAAATAAAATAACCAATAAAAATAATAAAAATAATAAGACTCTGTGCTGTTTGTCACAGAATCATCACGCACAGTCTGGCCATGTGTGTAACAGCCTCACAAGCCACGTGTCCACCTCTCTGTCATGTGGGAAGGTCAAGCTCTCTACTGAGGTCAGTGACGCTGGAGCCTTGTGTCTCTGTGCTTCTGACTGAAGACCATCCCTCGGGGCAGGGGACAGACGGGCTATCCTAGGATCCAGGCCTTCCCCCTCTGCTCTTACTCTCAGATATGGTCGCTTTCTTAAGAAAGCTTTGGGCCTCTGAGACCATGTAACCGGTGAAGGCTTGCTACAACCTGAAAACCAAAGTCTCATCTCCAGGACACACGTGGTGAAGGTGAAAACGGACCCCTGCAAGTTGTCCTCTGACCTCTACACACGTACCCCCCCCACACACACACAAAATAAATGACTATATTTAAATTTTTATCTCTGAAAGAAAGCCTCTCACTCTGGAGAGATGCCTCAACTGTTCAAAGCACTTGTTGCACTTGTATTGGGCTAAATTCCCAGCACCAACATGGCTGCTCCCAACTGTCTCTAACGTCAGTTCCAGGGACCTGACACCCTCTGTTGGCCTCTGAAGGCACCAGGTACACACATTCATGCTGGCAAAATGTCCACATATATAAAATGTAATCGAACTTATAAAAAAGAGAGCCCCTTTCACATCTCCGGTGCAGAGTATACACGTGGGGTCTGATTGGCTGGGATTTCAAGGCAAGCCTCTGGTGTGACTGCTGCCTCTGCCTCTGTGTGTGTGGAACATGACGACCTCCTTTGAATCCTCCGATTAGCAGTGGGTGCAGTGGTCATGTGACTACTGGGGCAGCCAACTTACCTCCAGTGTTTTGCATAAGAGTGTTCACACACACACACACACACACACACACACACACACGCACGCACGCACGCACGCACGCACGCATGCACACCAGCCAGGGCTATCCAGCATTTTGTCACACACACACCTCAACCCTAAGCAAGCATCTACTCTTTGGATGAAGACCAGGCACCTGATGGGTCCTTTCACAAGGCCCCTTGTAACAAAACTACATCCACCCTTTCTAGCTTTACCTTGGGTTTTGGCATTCTCCTGGCCCCAGGCTCCCCATGCAGCTCTCTCTGTGGGCCATGGTCCCTCTCACCTCCAGGCTTCTGCACATGCGGGTCTCTTGGCCTGAGTTCATTCTCCCCATGAGATGCCTTGCTTTTTCTAGAGGACTTACTTTTTGTATTCCCCCCCCCCAACTGAGAGGCTGCCTCCTCCTGTCTGTGCTATGAGGGTAGATGTCCCCCATCAATTCGTTAAATACTTGTGTGTTTCGTGTTGCTCTTAAGCCTTAGGCTATGAGTTTTCGGAAAGCAGAACAGCCTTCGTTTGATTGGCACTATGTCCCCAGTGTTAGCCAGAGCCCAGCACAGCGTAGATGCTCAACAAAATGTGCACACGAAGGAAAGACTGAGCAGGTGCAGTGACTTTATTCTGTCCTTCATTGTTGAGTTCAAATTTCCAAAGAGCAGTCCCAGCCAGGGGACTCTGCAGGTAGAAGCTCCGCCCACCCACCAGAGACCACCTCTCTGCCACACCCCGGAAGCCAATGGGAAGAGTCTTGGGTATCAGTTCCCTCCTCAGTGGCAATTGGGATTTTCTAGGCTGGGAGACAGATAGTTCCTGTCTGTCATTCCTTCCCACCCTTGTCATTCACTGGGAGGGAAAAGGGGCTGTGCTTAGATTTGACACAGAGAAAAGTGGGGGGAAGCAGATTGAGTGGTGGGGGAACTCACCACGCACCTAACACACCGGCCCTGTCCTAGGCCCGCGATTGAAACGTCAAATCAACCCCTGTACCTTTTCAAAATCTCAGTGCAGCAGAGGCTTCCATTCCCCTTTTCATAAATAGTGAAACCGAGGCACAGAACAACCAATGCACTTGTTTTAAGAACTTCAGGGACTGAACCCGTCTGGGACCTGCCCTTTGGGTTGAGCTCCTGAACCACAGAGGTTACAATGTCTAAGGTACTTAGATCTGGATAGAGTCGGGTGGAGGTCTCTGGGAGTGCGTGAAGACGTTTCTTGGAGTCGGGCATGTGCTGAGCTAAACACAGATGAGGTGCTCAGAGTAGGACATGGGGGTGCCCCCAAACAGCCCCGGAAGTGGGGTACTCTGATGTTTAAGAGATGATAGATCGGAGGTGAGCATGCCCAAGTCACCTCCCAGCAGCAAGAAGAAGGACCGATTGAGGAAGACGCCAGCCAGAAATCTCTCCCCGCAGCTAGGGCATCTGTCCATCCCCACGCTGTGATTCCTGCAGCACACCCTCACTTCTGAAAGGCTGGAAGCAGGGGGCGGCCTCCTCTTTGTGGCTCCGTGTGGGGTTGTCTAGGGAGGTACAGGGCTGCAGATGGTCAGGCAGGAGGTGGTTTGGCGTGTGCAGGTGAGCGTTCTGCTTAAGAAGTACCAAGCGCCGGAGGCCAGCTACCCCGAAATCCCCAAGTATGTGAAGCCGTACTGTACCCAGCGCTCCAGGCTGAGCCCTGCTGCAGGCTCACTGCAGGACCGACCCCGCTGCGCTGCGCCGGAGCCCGTTCTGAGCTGCTGCATCTGTCCGTGCGAGGCGTGCAGCAGACTCTCCTGGAGCTTATTTTGCTTCAATCCATCTCCACTGAGAGATTTTTCTCGGTGGAGGAAGCACTATCATTCTTCGAAAGTTTGGAGCTAAAGTAAGTGGACCCGGCCATTTCTTTCTCTGGTGCCCGGCGGAGCCCAGAGGGATTGAGCGCTGAGGCCGGCTGGGGATTGCAGCCATTAGAGGGCGACATTGGACCAGCAAAGACCGGTCGACTTGGCAGTGGGGCTTGCAGGGAGTTTCTGGACCCATTTCCTTTCCCTTTCGATACTCACACCCCCACTGTGACTTTGATTCCTAGAAACCCTATAAAATCAGGGTCACCCGCGACAGGGAGATGGATTCAGTGCGGTTTCTCAAGTTGTCTGCCTTGTTATTTTTGGCCTTTTCTTTGTTCTTACAGAGGGAATGGATCAGCCTCTGGCTTTTTCTGCCCACATTGGCCACTCAGAGACTGTCTTGATAACTACTGGTAGGGGGTAGGGTAGGGGTCAATCCGGGTATTTTAAAACCTCACCTAGGGCAAGCCACAGCCTTGGAGAAAACAAGTACATATTTAATAAATTACATACGTTAACTATCCAAAATACATGAAGAGCCCTCTAAAGACAATAATAATTTTTTTTGAAGTTTGCTGTAAAGGCTTTTCTCTGAATGCACACTTCAGCAAGGAAGAAAGATGGCATCAGGAGACATCCAACATCTATAGCCATTTTTTTAAAAAATGCAAAATGGAACCACAGTGCCTACCGCTCTACTCTCTAGAAAACAAACTTCCTCGGGACACAGAAGGAAAGGCGGGGGAGGGAGGAAAAGAAAAGAGAGACTGAGTGGGGGTGGGTACATTTATTATCCACGTAACTATGATGATGTCACACATTTGTCAAACTCAACTGTCTGGCATGTTAAATATGTTTACTGAAGGCTCGCGATAAGACAATAAAGCAGCTTAAAATGTCACCACCTTTTGAACGCATCTTGCCGAGTGCCATAGGAATTGTCCTCACCCCCCTCCATATCTGGACTCTCAGCCCTGTGGGATGATTGCTGGTTTCGCCCTTGACTGAGTCCACAGGACTCCCTACAAGGCTTGAGCAGAGAGCAGATGTGAAACCGCTGTGTGGCTGGCAGGCATCACTATTGCCACCGAGAGGACATGCCTAGCCCAGACTTTTGGAGGACAAGAGACACCAGGAACAGAACCAAGGAATGTTGTCACCTCTGCCAAGATCAGCCACTGTACCTAAGGTCACTCGTTGCAGCCAGGGTCAGCCAGGAGCCACCGGAAGCTCAGGACGTGTGTCCAGCCAAGATCTGTTGAGTTACTGTCAATACACAGCTGACTCCAGAGAAACAAGCAATAAATGTCTTGAACTCAGTCTGTGAACTTCTCTGAGATCGGCCAGGCGGTCTAATTAATAGTAAAGCAAAAACAAAACAGAAATGATAAGATAAAAGCAAAGCGGGATGAACGATGTAGAAAGGTTTCCCAGAGGAGGTGAAGCCCACTGTTTGTTTGTTTGTTTTTCCAAACTGGCCGGAACTCACACTCTATAGCTAGGTTGGCGAAGATCTTGAGGTGATCCTTTTGCCTTTGCCTCTGAACTATGGGTAACACAGGCCTGAGCCACCATACCATGCTCCCTCTGGTGTTTAATGCTAGGTGTGAGCCAGCCAGAAGAAACACCATGGGGACTGTAAAAGGTAGAAGAACCGAACCTGCAGACCTGGGGGGACACAGTTCCAGAACTCAGTCCACTCTCCAGCATGGGCAGAAGGAGGGACAGTTCTGCTCACACCCCAAGACACTTGGGTGCCATGCTAAGACAGTGTAAGAAAGCAGGGGGCCAGCATAGGCTTCCGTGGCTGTGCCCTTTCTAGATGACCAGGATGTTGGTAACAGCCAGGGTAGAAGTTAGGTCTCCACATAGCCCAATAAGATTTATGTTCAGAGTTTTCCTGGAAACGTGCAAAGCCCCAGTGTTTCCTTTTAACCAATGCTTCCTTTCCATTCCAGAATTTTCCTCATCATAAGAGTCTGCCTCAGCTTTGTCATAGATTCCTTGACCCAGGGCCGAGTTTACCCTTCACTGTGGTCCAGTGAATTAATTTAAATTTTTCATTCATTTGTAATGGTTTGCAACTCCACACATATGGGACAATATCTCATTCTCTAAGTGCAGGGAGTGAGAATCCCCTAGGAAGCCTGCAAGGTTACTGTACTCACAGGAACCCCAGGCTTCCTCCTGCGTTATTGTGGGTTGATTACGGGATGCTCAATGCATCTCTTTATAATAGAACCACCTTTAATTAACATCATGGTCTGATTCAGGATGAATGATGTGTATGCATGACATCAGGGAGGAGAGACTGGAAGAGGGCGCAACCGACACCAGCCATGCCTGCCTCTGGGCTTCTCTGTCCTCTCCCATGAATCAGAAAAGCCCTCCATCACCTGCTGCTATGTTCTAGCTGTCACTGACTACAACCCTGGGGGTGCATTTTCTTTTTTCCCCAAATGAGGGTGATTGTGTGAAGGAGCCAAATCTCTCCTCTCAGATTCACTTGCAGATGCCCCTTCCTCTTTCCCTCTCCCCTGCCTGAGGAGGAAGCCTCAGCAGCCCTTCTAAGCCCCTCCCCCACCCTCCTATGCTCACTGCATCCCAGTCAAAAGTGGGTGGTGGGTGGTCACCTGCATTGATGTTCCCGCCTGGAAGCAGAGGCTCCCTTTGTGAAGTCTCCAGAGATGGGCATCTCCTCCATCTTCATTCCTTTCCTTCATTCTGTCCAAGCTAGGGGTTTCTATTGCTGTGAGGAGACACCGTGACCAAAAGCAAGTCAGGGAGGAGAGAGGTTACTATTTGGCTTACCACTTGCACATCACTGTTCATCACTGAAGGAAGTCAGGACAGGAACTTAAACAGGGCAGCCTGGAGTCAGGAGCTGACACAGAGGCTGTGGAGGAGTGCTGCTTAATGGCTTGCTCAACCACCAGCCCAGGGATGGCCCCACCCACAATGCTACATGGGGTGGACACTGCTGTTAAAAGATTTCAGCACCGATGTTAGGAAAAGGATGAAGAGAGCTGGGGGCATATGGCCCATGGAGGTTTGGCAAGGCCTGGGGAAAGGGAGATGCCTCTGGGAGGCCCATATTGAGAATCCCTTCCCCCATGAGAGACCAGCCACAAACGGTATAGTACAGAATAGAGTTTATTCAGGTCATGGGGGAGTTAAGAGGGTGGTAGAGTCGGGGAGAGAGAGAGAGAGAGAGAGAGAGAGAGAGGAATAGAGAAGTAGAGGAGTAGAGGCCAGCCTTGAGCACATGGAGAAAAGGGGGAAGGGAAGGGGAAGTGGAGGGGCGAGGGTGAGAGAGCAAGAGAGAGAAGAGGGTAAAAGCACAAGAGAAAGCAAGAGAGAGAGAGAGAGAGAGAGGAGGGGGCAAGCAGCCCCTTTATAGTGTCAGGTCACTGGGGCGGAGCATAACTGGCTGTTGTCAGGTAACTGAGGGGTGGGGTATACCTGGCTGTTGCTAGGTAACTGAGGGGTGGGGTTTACTGAATCCCACCAGACACCCACCTATTAAGGAATGCCTTGCAGACTTACCTACAGTCCAGCCTTATGGAGTTATTTCCTCAGTTAGGGTTTCCTCTTCTTGATGACGCTAGCCTGTTTCAAGTTGACATAAAATCAAGGGCAGGCAACTCAAGAGTGGGTGTTAGGTACAGTGTATGTTTTATTTAAGCACAGATGTGTCGGGTTCAGCACCCCATGTGACCATAGGTATCCTGGCATAGCAAGAAATGACCAGAGTATGGACAGACTGACCAACACCAGGGCAGTGGAGGCAGATGAAGGTCCCAGGGTACTTCCCTGGATGAGAGGGCACTTTCCTGTCCAAAGCCTGTCAACAGTAAGGACTCGGCTGTGCAGAAGTGCACTGACCTCTGGCTGAGGGGGCAGGATGGGTGTCGAGCAGACTGACCCTCAGGTTCAGAGCTGTGATTTCGGCCCACACTAGACATCAAGAGGATCCCAAAGGAACCATGACTTAATCAGGATTTGTTCCGGGGCCTAGGGCTGAGCCAAAGGACATTGTCTGAAGGTCAGGCAGCACCAAGCCTGGGTGCAGCTGTGCACAGAACTGTGACTATGTTGTGTAAGTGGTACGCTCAGCAGTAACACCCCCAGGACAGGGTTGGGTGTTGAGGGTGGGGAGAGCAGAGAAGAGCAAGAGGGCCGCCTAGAGCCTGTGTAGGGCTCAGAGGGCTTCTGAGAGTTTTTACCTTAGGACGTGTCTACTGCTCACCGGGTGCCCGCTATGTGCACCCAATTCACAGTCATTTATTGACTGAGCACCTACTGTGTGCAGGCAACTCACACAGCCATTCGTTCGTTCACTGGACACTTGATATGGGCAGTCTGCTTACATGGGCATATATTTTCTGAGCGCCTACTGTGTGAAGCCAGTTTACATAGACACTCATTGGGCTCCTGCAGTTTGAAGCTGTCTCACACACTCCCTGACTCATTGATAAAAAAGGTCAGCTATAGTTGAGACAAGTCTGGTTCCCCAGGTCATAGTCCGTTGGTTAGGGAAAGATGTTGGGCAGTGACTAATGATAAAAAAACAACATCAAGGAGGGTTTGTGCCATGAAGAAAACCAACCAGAAGGCTGGTAGGACGGCTCAGTGGGTAAAGCGCTCCCTCTGTGATGCTGGATACCTGAGTCCTGCCCCTGGAGCCCATATAAAAGAGGAAGCAGAGAACAGAATGCACAAAGTTGACCTCTGACCTCCACATGTGCGCCCATGTGTATCACATGTACCTGACACTCTCTCTTGGAAGGAGGGGCCCTCTTGGAATTGAACTTAGGTTCAGGTAAGGACTCAGTGGGGCTGTGATACATCATCTCCCAACACGTTTCTGTAAATTAATTACAACAGCTGTTCTCCGCAGTCTTTAATTGCGAAACCGGTTAAGCTTAACATGCTCAGCTGCACCCGAGGGATGAGAAGGCAGGGGCTAGGCTCAAGCTGCAGGTCCCGCCTTTTGCTAGAGATCCACATTCCTGTCTCAGACCCTAAAGTCCCCATCGACTGACCGTGAGACCCATGTAGGTTGCAATTGATGTGTTAAGACAGTGGCTGCATCTTCAAGGAAATGGATCCTGGGCAGAGTCCCAGCTGTGGTTTCCTGGCACAGGTGTGCCGATCCTCAAAATTCCCCTCAGTGTTGTCTAGAATGACCCAACATGAACCCCTACACACACTGGCCCTGAGTGGCATCCTTGCTGCCTGACTAATGGGAATTTTTTTTTGCTTGTTTTTCCCTTGAGAAATCATGGACCCCAAAAGGGCATTTTCCTACAGCTACTGGTGTGTGTTTGGAAATTAGGAGGGCACCTAGTATATAGCAAACATTCAGTAGAAATGAATGAGGAAATGGGAGTGAGTGAAAGGATAGATGAATAAATGATGAATAGATGGATGGAAGGATGGATGATGGATGGATGATGAATGGATGATGGATGGATGATGGATGGATGATAAATGATGAATGGATGATAGATGGATGACAAATGATGAATGGATGATAGATGGATGATGGATTAATGATGGATGGATGATGGATGGATGATAAATGATGAATGGATGATGGGTGATGATGGATGATGGATGATGATGATGGATGATGAATGGATGATGATGGATGATGATGGATGATGATGGATGATGATGGATGATGAATGGATGATGATGGATGATGATGGATGATGATGGATGATGATAGATGATGAATGGATGATGATGGATGATGATGAATGGATGATGGATGATGAATGGATGATGATGGATGATGATGGATGATGATAGATGGATGATGGATGATGATGGATGATGATGGATGGATGATGATGGATGATGATGGATAGATAGATGGATGATGGATGATGAATGGATGATGGATGATGATAAATGGATGAATAGATGATGGATGGATGATAATTGATGATGATGGATGATGGATGAATGGATGATGGATGATGAATGGATGATGGATGATGATGAATGGATGATGGATGATGATGGATGGATGATGGATGATGAATGGATGATGGATGATGAATGGATGATGGATGATGATGAATGGATGATGGATGATGATGAATGGATGATGGATGATGATGAATGGATGATGGATGATGAATGGATGATGGATGATGAATGGATGATGGATGATGATGAATGGATGATGGATGATGATGAATGGATGATGGATGATGATGAATGGATGATGGATGATGATGAATGGATGATGGATGATGATGAATGGATGATGAATGATGATGGATGATGGATGATGGATGGATGATGATGGATGATGATGGATGATGATGGATGATGATGGATGATGGATAGATAAATGATGAATGAATGATGAATAGGTGGATAGATGGATGGATGTTTTCAGCTTCCTGAAAGGAGAGTTTCACAAAGCCAAAGCTATTGTGGGGTGATATAGGCAACTTCAGGGCAGCCATGTGCTCTACACAGCTGGGTGGTTCTGAGATGGGCCAGGCACTGCCAGCATGCTCCTGAGACTCACTCATCAGTGGGTTTGGTTCAGGTACTGGCTGGGTGTATTTGTTTTTAGAAGCACTGTCCCATATACTTCTATATACCTCGTCCTGTCCCCTCGACCAGAAATGCTGAGAAGTTGCTATTTCTCTCACGGGAATGGCAGGAATACTGCCGATCAGCACAGCCCTTTGTGGCTTGCTTTCCTCATTTCCCGAGGCTCTCAGGGTATGGAGCTGGGGTGAACAAGGTTCTCTATGGACACAATATCTACACACGCTGTCCAGCATTGCTTGTTAGATGGCTCCAGAGCCTCTGAGTGCCTCAGCGCAAGCTGACAGTCATAAGAGGAACCAGTGCCTCCATCCCTATTGAGATGTACGCAACAGTCAGGCTGCCCCAGAACCCAAATGTCAGCATGGCCAGGAAGAAATCAGTAGCAACAAGGACTTCAGAGATGAAGGCAGTGGCAGAAGGTGGGAGTGAGAAGGGCAGAGAGGAACGCTGAGTCTTCTTCCTCCTTCCAGAAGCCTAATCCTTTGGGAGAATGAGCTGACCCTGTCAAGCAGCCGGGGAGATGTGCACACATTCACAGTAGGAGGTGACACTCAGGTAGCCTGTGCAATTGAGATTCCAGTGTGTGAAGAAGGGAGCTGGCCTGGTGCGCAGCCTTCCCACCTGTCACCGAGTCTCTCGGGACCGGAAATAGGAGGTGAGGAGCAGTGCAGGAGAAATGTTGCAAATGGTTCCACAATCCCTCAGCACACTGGGGAGGGCAGTGTAGACCCCACGTTCTGTGGGTGCTTAGGTCAGGGTCTGAATCCTGCACCGTGTCTGCTGTCCTCTGAGGGTGATGATGGATGAGCAGGCATCTCTACTGAGCCTAGAGTCAGCAACATGGCAGGTATGAGCTGTCTGCTCCCCAGGCTGCAGAGAAGGGCCACCTATATAATCTAGGAATCCGCAAAGACAGACTCTCCTGATCGGGTTCTCCAGAAGACTGAGTGGGCCAGGCTAGATAGATGGCTCCCTGTGATATCCAAGCATCCCACACATGCCCCTGGGAAGTGAATGGGAGACCTCCAGATGGAGCCTAAGACCAGGGCCCACCCTTTCCAATCCCATACAGCCATCTACAGTTCAAGTAGGAGCAAGGTTGGCTCAAGCCCCCAGATCTAGTCCAACCCTGTTAAAGTGAGATGGTGGGGATAGCAAGGGGAAGTAGGCATGGCCTTCTGAAGCTCGTCCTATGCTGAGCTGGTCCACCTTTCCTATCATCACACCAGCCTGCAGCCTGGCAGACACAGGAAGCGGCAGAGCACCTTGGCACTGTGTTGGTGGCTGGCAGACTGGGCTCAAGTCATCTCTCAGCTGTGAGGCAAGGCATAGCATCTCTCCATGCTGCATGTCTCTTGTCTGAAGAGTGACAACCATAAGGCTTAATGCAACGTTGAGTGAGCTAACAGTAATGCTGGGCACTCGGGCCATGCTCAGGATGGGAGATGTGTCATCACCACCATCAGCACCACCAGCGTTGCCACCGTCATCTGAGCCTAAGCCTTCTCTCCGCACACATTGCAATATGATGTAATCGGGGCATTACTCAGCGTTCCTTTAATAACCATTCCTTAAATCATCAGCAGTTCCCACGCCATTGAGAATTCCTCAAAAGCCTGATGTTAATAGCTCCATAATTGCACCTCATTTGGATGCGCCGTCGTTTACCCACATCCCTCTGCTGCCATTAGATCCCCTGAGAATAGTGGAGCTTTCTCCACAAACACCGTAGGAGGTGAATGTCCGGGATCAGCTTGCCTGAGTCTGCACCCACAGTGCGATCAGGACAGTGTGGGGGGAGGCCTTCCTAAACACAGAAATTCTTATCACCTAATTCATTTTCCAGAGTTGTCTCCCACAACCAGCATCCATAAGGAAGCGGTGTCCTACCAGAGCCCCTGGCACACACGCCCCCGCCTCCCATGGATGGAGTCACCCAGTTGGATCCCTGGTGTCCTTCCCAGAACTCTGTCAGTTAGGATCCTAGGTTAGAGTCAGAGGCACTGGCTGGTTTCAGGGCTCCATAATGTTGCCCTGACTAAGGGATGCTCCAGTGGGTGGAGACCAGAGACTGGCAGGCAAGGAGCACAGGAAGTGTGGAGGCTTCCTGCCTGCGGGTGCTCACCAGATGAAGCAGCTTCCCTCTGTCGAGCTTCCTTGGCCTGCTCGGGAGCAAGGTGGAGCTCCTGAGACCTGGACAGGTGCCCAAGGGCTGCATAAAGCTGGTTCCCAGGGATCCTCCAGAGATTGCTAGTGACCAAAGGAGGGAAGACCTCAGAGGCTTTAAGGCCAATGGCAGGCAGCCCATGTGGGTGGAACCATTCAGGTGTGGGGGGGGCATGTAATCCCAGGTCAGTGAATTTATAACGGTATTTTATTTATTATCTTAATAACTTTTAATTTTTATATTTACTTACTTTGTTTTTAGGATAGATTCTCATTCTGTAGCTCAGCTTGACCCGGAACTCACTATGTAGCTCAGGCTGAGCTTGAATTTATGATCTTCTTTTTGCTTTAGCTCCCTGAAGGCTCGGATTACATGAACCGAACCCCCCCCCCCCCCCGGACAGCAGTGTTTCAGAGAGATATAAATCGGACCACAGCGAGGTCATTCAGGAGCCCCCAGGCTTTCTGGGTGGCTGGGGGGCAATTCTATCTCTGCAGATCCAGACCCCGGAGCCGGGTAGGTTCAGCATAGACCACCACAGGCCTCAGCATTCCTGTCCCATCTCTGAGAAGGAAAAGTTTCCCTGGTCGGCAGCTCCAGGGGGCCACGCTCAGCCCTTCACCCTCTTTCCCGATGCTCATCGGTTCCTGCCTTGTCCTACCTTGTGTGAGCTTCTAGTAGCAGAAACCAGGTGCATCTCGCAGGCTGTGGTTGTGTCCTGGAACAGGGGACAAACACAGAAGGCACTGGGGATGGTTTAAGAAGAAACCTGGGAGGAATGATGTCATTCACCTGTGGTGATATAAGAAAGGGGCTTCTTGGAGGCTTCTGGGGGGTTTCTGGAAGTTGGGGGGCTTCTCACAGTTTTTTATGGGCTTCTCAGAAGTTTCTGGGGGGCGTTTCTCAGCCTGGGACCCAGGAGGCTCTTGGATTGGCAAGACCCCTCCCTTCCTGTAAGTGCTCCCATGTGTCTGCCCTTCTAAGCCTAAGCCACTGTGGGAGACATTTCTACTGGATCTATTCCCACCCCTCATGGTGTAACCTGCATGAATACAGTCTAGGCAAAAAGTGGAGAAGGACTGGTATGGCATCCTCAGCTCGCCACTCTCCTTGTGCCCCCTTTCCTTCCAGATCATTCGCTAAAAGGCTGTTGGGCCACCAGCGCAGGGCAGAAGCCAAGACAGTGATTAGCCATCATAACCTTCCTAGCCTGGATTTAGAGGCTGGGGGGCTATGCTGGGGAAGAAAAGAGGCAGAAAAGAAGGAGGTATAGGGGGCGGGCAGGCCCATCACAGGCTCCACCTCCGGCCACCATAACTTGGTCTCATTTCTGGGCCGCAGCTCTGAAAGTTCAGCAATCGGCAGAATGGGGCAGCTCTGGCCCATCCGCTTATAGGTTGACCCTGGAAAACACCATACGCTTCTCTAATTTCTCCCTTCCACTAGGCTTCCATGATGAGGATAGGGGCAGCTCAGAAGTCCCTGCCTCGACTTTAAATGAAATTGGGCCTATTGAGTTAATAAGAATGTCATAAGAATAAGTTCACAAGAATAAAAACGGCGCTCCGAAATCAAAAGGGGCATGGGGAGGCAGGTCTCCAGATTCTGCCAGACCTGGGTTCCAATCCCCAGCCAGCATCTGTTTGGCTGTGTAGCCTTGGACAAGTGCCCGAACTTCTCTGAGGATAGTCATAGATTCTGTTGCACAGGGAGGGTATGTTCAACCAATGAATGACTCCAGCACACTGACTCAGAGCTAGGTATGCTGTGGGACTGTCACATCAGCGTTCATTGTCAGGGGGACTTTGTGCCCTGTGCCTTCCCAAGGCTTCTTGTCCTTGGTGTATCAGCTTCCCTTTCCTTTCTCTTAAACAGAGAAGTTGAGGCTGCACACAGGATGGTTGTGTTTCTCACTGTCTCTTTCTAGTTCTTCATGGGACCGGTGTGAGCTTCTGACACCCACCTCATCTGTCTCCCAGGGCCCTGCCCCATGTCTCATTCGGGACCCACCTTCCTCTGGTACCTGGAATCCTCCTAACCTCTCCTCTCTGATACCACGACTGCTCAGAAGGCTGGTGAGCCACCAGGGCTCTGAGGAAGGTGTCTTCTGAGGTGTCTCCCATTGCAGGCATGGGGACAGTGGGCTGATGCTTTGAGGAGAGATGTGTCTGAAGTTTGGACAGCTTTGAGGAGTCTGCAGCAAACAGGCATGCATTCAGCAGACAGGTCTGAAAGGAGGTCCGTGACAGATAGTCTGGGGAACCTGGGTGGAGTCCAGGCCATGGGGCCAACAAGGTAGCTAACCTTCAGCCTAATTTTTCTTTTCCGGCACTGAGACACTCAAGCAGAATAACAGTCCCTATTTCCTAGGGTTGCCATGGAAACAAAAGGACATGATGTGTACACAGCCCCAAGTGCGGATCGCGCATCACCACTCACAGCACGAGGAGGCGGCCAAGATTTTTGACACTCAGGCAATTTGAGATCCAAAATATCTGTGATTTTCAGAGCCTGACTTCCAGACTCAAGACAGAGACACAGATCTCTTCATTTCAGCCTGTTCCTCCTTTGAGTCTTGGGTGGGGAAGGGGAGGACCCACAGCCACGAGTTCCCACACCCCCTCCACCTCCCTACCCCCACCCAGCAGTCCCAGCCCTGTCCCAAGCTATCCACGTATCCATCCTACTCTTTGGCTCACTCCTGTGTTTCTGCCATCCTGACTACTCCTGTCTCTGGACCATTTAGACCCTATCTGGTCAGATAAACTCTGCCTGATATTCAAATCCCTCCAGGGTCCCAACCCTGCCTCATACTTCCTTCCCTCTGCCATTGGAGACCTCTGCTTCCCCAGTGCCAGACTTACCTATAGAGTCAGTCTGCCCCCTTCCTACCTCCCTTCCCTCTCTTGCTCCTGACACACTGGTGCCTGCTGTGACCCCAGTGAGTGCCCAAGTTGGCAGCTGACACTCCTCTCTGCTCTGTAATAGCCTTAGTAGGTCTACTCTGACTTGCATGTGCCTGTCCTCTCTAGAGATGTTGACGGTCCCCCGTTGGGGTAGTATCTGCGGACTTGGATTTGACACAGGGACAGAATCTTAGAAAAGGGGCATAAGGTGTCCCTGAGTCCGGGTCCTAGTTCTGTTGTCCCAGTGTCTGCTTAGCCGAATCGGACACAGGGCAGCAGGATCACCAGTCTTCCCCTCCCCTCCCTAACGGAGATCTCTTACCATCTCTCACTCAAGTACTGCCAATCTCTTGCCACCACTCAGCCATCATTTACGCCGCATGTTTAGACCTCTACCCAGAGGCCTGCTGGGGCTCAAACTCTTCCTACCCCAACTTCAGGAGCCCCTGCCTGACTACCAACCTTGTTTCAGGGTCCCTGGACCTGTTCTGAGCTTGCATGTCCCTCCTAGATCCCCTATATCCAGTGGTGCATAGGGAAGTATGGGCCAAGCTTGGGCCTGAAGACCCAGAGACTGACCACTGAAGGTCTCTATGGTATGGGCTGAATCAGTAAAGGGAGAACAAGAAAGCTGCCCCTTGCTAGGCAGGGGTCAAAGGTCAGGGCCAACCTCCAGCTCTATCCTTAGCACAAATCTGAGTAGGGCAAAATAGGAGTCTCTCTCTCTCCCCCCACACACTCTCCTTCTCTCTCATTTTATTCTTCTCTTTTCGTTTTATTTGAGTGTGAGAATCTCAAGTTTGAAGCCCGATTTTCAGGCTATTAGGAAAACGTGCCTTACCACAGTGAAGAACAGAGCCTAGGAGATTTAACAGGTTTGATTTGTGGCTTTTAATATCTAGTCTCTGGCTGTGGCCTCCCCAGCTCACTTGGACCAGTTGACACTGCTCAGCATGAGGCATCAGGCCCTGGGTCCAGTTATTCAACAGAAACTGAATTGAAATTCTGGGCACACATGTCTTGGGGTGTGTCAATCACAGGGACCGGCCAACAGACAGATGTGCTGTGTGTCTCTTGGGACTCATCTGCCTGTGAGATGTCATGATATTCTCAGGATAGGCAGTGAGCTGAGGTAGGGATAGAGGTTCTCAGACACAGAGCTGGGTGGACCCTCAGCTCCCTGAGTAGAACATTCTAGAAAGAGGGAACAGTCAGTGCAAAGGCCCTGAGGTGAGAACAGCTCTACTGTGGGTCTAGCAACTTCCCTCCTGCCAGCTGGGCTGGACCACCTATCATGGCATCCTCCTGCAGCCGTGTCTGGGCTGCTCCTGCATCCCACCATCAAACACCCCAGTTCTCCCAAGCTTCTGTGACCTGGGCTGTTCCCACTGTAAGGATGCTTTTCCCGATCTCAGTACCTTGACCCTTGGGGACGGCTTCTGTGTCCCCAGTCTCCTGTGCCTTCTCCATGACCGGGGTGTGGGGTTTCCCAGCTGGCTACTGCTTGTTCCTTAAGTATGCTGGATACAGAGGGGCCTTTGCACACGCAGAGTCCCCTCCTGGAACCGAATTCCCACGACTCGTTTCCTGTCTCTAGTCCACTGTCTTCTCCTCAGAGATGTCCCCATGTGTCCCTTCCCTGTCTATGTCTTCTCTTGACTTCTTCGCCTCCAGTCCATAAGGGGTTGTTTGTGGATCACCTGTCTCCTTGCAGGCTCCACACACTACGCGGGAATTTGTTTACCTTCTGTGTTCACAGCTGGAGCCTCAGAGCCCAGATCAGTGATAGCGTGCAGCTATGCTCAGGCTGAATGAAGCAAGGATGCCGGGATAGATGGGAAGGTCATACTGCACCACCTTACCTTGCTCGATGACTCCTCTCCCCTCCAGCCAGCCATAGCGGTGCCAGGCCGTGTCTCAGGCTGCTCCTGCAGGGGCTGATGGATGCAATCCAGGCATCTCTGAGAGTCGCGGTTCAAAAAGAAGCTTTCTCTCTGCTTTCTGTGCGCCATTTGCAGCTTCCTCCTGAACGCCTGGGAGAACGGCTCTAGGTTGCTGGACGGAGCCACAAGACCAAGGGACTAGAAAGCCACAGAGACATGCAACAAAGCAAAGGAGACTTCTGGGCTGCTACCCTGCCTGTGGAGAGGCTCAGAGTGGGCAGAAGGTGCCATTCAGTAGTGTGGAGGATAGGATGAAGTGCCTGTAACCTGCCTTCCGCCAGGGCCACCACAATACCTCAGAGGACCGAGGACAGTCTTCTCTCTCCCCTGTCACTTTTTCCTCCAGGAGTCACAATTAACTGTCCGATGACATCATCCAGCCGCATTCCTAAGAACCCAGGGATAACTTTAGGCTTTCTGCTCCTTCTCTGGGATGGACTAGGAGTCTTCTGCACCACTCCCTGTTGTCCTGAGCAACCCCATCCAGCCACACTTGAGCCTGAGCAACCTCATCTAGCCACACCCTCATTTCTCTGCCAGAAGAGCAGCTTCCTGCTTTGGACCCCTATCTGCTCATCTAACAGGACCTGGGTGCATCTAAAACCATTAGCACCTAACCGTTCAACATCACCCAGACCCACTGGCCTGTTCACTCACTCTTCACCATCCTTCCCACCCCAGGACTCTTCTTGAGTCCACACACTCCTTTCTACCCCAGGGCCTTAGCACATGCTCTTCCTGTGTAAGACCCAAATTGAGTCTTATCTTTCAGAGACTCCCATGAATGAGAGATCAGAGACTGAAGCAAAGGCAAGAGATTTATTAGTCCAGTGCATTGGGGTGGCCTACATCCAGAGTAGAGGCAACCCCTCTATCAGTATATTTTTTATACATTTAGTAATGGGTGGGCTACAGCGATGGTGACTAGGCATGCAAGCACTGGTGGGTTTGGTTGACTTTTAAGTCAATTGGCTGCTGCCAATGTGGGTTGCATCTCAGAATATGCCCTACATCCCAGGGGCTGCCCAGATAAGAACTTCTCCCTGGGAAGAAGTGTTGCTTGGTGCTGTGTGTGTGTGTGTGTGTGTGTGTGTGTGTGTGTGTGTGTATGATGTATCAAAGTTCTTCGCCTACACTTGGGAGAAGCTGTTAGAAGGGTGTGGGAAGCTAAAGCCCTCAGTGGAAGTGGGGAGCTGTAAGACCCTCAGTGGAAGTGGGGAGCTCTAAGACCCTCAGTGGGAGTGGGAGCTGTAAGGAGGGTGTGAGACTGTAAAAGCCCTTAGGGTCCCTCACCTGCTTGCTAAATCCCTCTACTTTCCGGTTCCATCCTTTAGGTCTCAAGGTAATATCAGTTCCTAAAATTCCTTTCCAAGTTAGTCCTTCTCATTATCCCCCCATCCCCATCCCTCCACCTCCAAAACACAACATGCCAGGGCCCCATCCAGGTGTTGGTGAGATTTTTTTTTCCTTCAAAGACTGTGTTTTTTTCTTTTTAACTTGGTGCTCCAACAGCATAGACATGTTGTCCTAAGTATTTATGTATGTCTTCACACCGGGTACACATCTGTCACAGAGTAGGTGCTGTACAGGTTGACCTGGATGTACAGGTGAGCCTTTAAATAGAAAAAAGGAAAGCAGTAACAGCTTGCACACACATAAATAGAACAGAAACAGCCCGGGGTGAAACTGATGGGGGGCTGTTTTTATTTTGTTTTATGTTTTATAATACAGTGTTTAATCAGAGCTGGTAATTACAGTTCCCCCTTCTGGTTTGTGCCACTTTGGCATGGCCCCCAGGGCAGGAAGCTTTTCCTATTGAGCTGACTTAGTGCGGGGCGCCCCAGGGAGCAGGAGTTGCTGAGTGTGGGGTTTGATTCTCAGAGATGCTAATTAGAGCCTCTCGCAGCCTGGCCAGCAGGCGGGGCTGCAGGAGGGAGATGGGAGGTGGGGGGAACCGTACCTCCTTTTAGCAAGCCACCTGCTGTGGCTGGCACTCTCTCCTCTCCAGCTTCAGGTAGCCCACAGGGCAGAGCTTTTCTAAAGTCTAGAGGCAAAACCCGTCTAAGGCCATTTCCACCCCATATTGTAGTGTGGTTACAAACTCCGTGTTTCTTCACCTGTCTTGGCGCTTCAGTCCCCTCACCCGTAAAAGGAGAAGTTGGTACCTTCCTAGGTCACAGCCCAAAAAAGCTCACAAGAGTGCTTAGATCAGACTGGCGCTCAGCGCATGCTCAGCCTATCCTTCCCAGGACTTTACCCTAAGCTTAGGCTCCTCCCCAAAACCTTCCATTAAGCACCGAAAAGAAGCAGGGGCTCTTTTAGATGGATGGTGAGGGACACCTTTCTAAGCAGAACCCTAGATGAGAGATTTGTTGACATAGGGGAGTGATATGCAGAGACACCTGGGGAAGGGGACTTTCTGGGCCAACAGCCAGTGCAAAGGCCCTGGAGTCAGTGTGTGCCTGGTGCATTCAAAAGGCATGAAGAAGGAGGGATAGCTGAAGCTGAGTGACACGGGTGAGAGGTATTAACAGAGGCAGGGAAGTAGATGGTGCCGTGCTCTTCTTCCTCCCCTCTACCTTTTCCTGCCTTCCTTTTCCTCCCTGCCTTCTTCTCCCATGTTCTGCCCTCTTTCCTGCCCCCACTTCCTGAGCTGCAAGTGTTTTTTTTTTTTTTTTTCTCTTTGACCCTGGGTTATAAAGGCAGTCTAGAGGGAAGGGTAGGGAGGAAAGACCCGCCTCAGGATGGGCACCACAGACTAGCAGGGCTTGTGGCCCTAACCCTGCCTGGGTGGAAAGGAAAGGCTTTACTGCAACCACAGGCTCAGTTCTGGGCATGGTGCCAGGGCCTCAGCGCGCTAAAGGGCCTTGAAAAAAAAATGTTTCAGGCCGGGAAAACAATTTATTTGGCTTCAAAATAAAAAGGGAAACCGTGACGTTGAAACTGATAAATGTTTAATCCAATGTCTACAAAGTATAACATCATGAAGCGGTCACTTTGCTCTCCAAGTCGGCTTTTGGAGACTTACATATAATTTGAATTTAATGCGGGCTCCGGGGCATCTTAATGTTGTGTTTGATCTGATGGGGGAAGAGCATCTGAAAGCCGAGAAAGTGTGTCTGAGGCTGGGTGGGGCTGGGGCTTAAAGAGATGATGAGGGGAGGGGACAGAGGGGGGAGCATCTCCCAGGATACCTTGGCAGGGCTTTCCTCCAGAGAATGAGAACATTCTGGCAGGTCAGGTTCCACCTGTCACTAGTAGCCATCATGCCAGACTGGAGAGCACAGACTGCCCCTGAGGTAAAAGTGGAGGGCCTGTGCCACAAGCCCATCCCTTAGTCTCCCTCCAGCCCTGCTGCCTCCTGGTCCTGCCTCCACAGGTTCCACTGAAAGTCATTCTGGCTCTAGCCTTCTGGTTCTGTGAGTGCTCCTCAGTGCCCCAGCCTTCTGATCCTGTGAGTGCTCCCTGGTGCTCCAGCCTCTTGATTCTGGGAATCTGTTTGTACTTATGTGTCCCCCCTTTATCCCAGAGAAACCCCAGACTTCTATGCTAGCTCTAAAAGCAGGTAGTCTGTGCCGTCAGGGGAGAGGCAGGCTTTCAAAGGGTCCTGAGCTCCCCCTATCTCCACCTCCCAGGGTGCTCAGAGGGAAGTCTGGGGCTGGATGTGCCTTCCTTCACTGCAGAGCTACCCAGGCAGTCTCTGGGAATTGGTTTCTCTTCTCCAAGTTGCCCAAGCTTGCAAACTGTAGCCTTAATGACAAGTCACCTCTTTCACCCATTGGACTTCTCTTCCAGAATGTGAGTTGCCACGCACCGAGCCTTGGGGAAAAGGTGGCCGTGTCTGCTGGAGGCAGAATGTAAAGAGTGGGAAAGATGGGATGCTTGGCCTCCATCATCCTTGGCTGTGTTTGGAGTCACCTAGGAGACACTCATCTCTGCAAGTCTACGAGAGCACTTCCAGAGAGGTTTCTGTGATGCGAAAGACCTGTTGTCTTAGTTTGTGTCCCTGTTGCTGTAAGAAAAAAAAAGTGTGTGTGTGTGTGTGTGTGTGTGTGTGTGTGTGTGTGTGTGAAGCGACATAAAGAAGACAGGCTTATTCTGGTTCATAGTTCAAGGCACAGCCTATCACCATGGAGAAGTCACAATAGTAGGAGTTCAAGGGATTAGGTCATATTGAATGCATTGTCAAGAAGCAAAAAGTGATGAATCACTCAGCTTGCTTTCTATACTCTCGCACAGCCCAGGATCCTCTGTCTAGGGAATGGTGCCACCCACAGTGGGGAAACTCTTCCCATTTCAACGAACAGCATCAAGATAATCGCCAATAGTCATCATTCCTTGGTTGGCATCACGGATCAAACTGCTCCCACTGCTGTGTCTCCACCCATCTCAGGATGGACTGTGAACTGTCCGCCAAAGTAAGACTTATTCAGGTGGGCAGGGAGAGGGAGGGGGAGGGGGAAAGGTAGGAAGTAGGGAGAGCTGACTCTGCTGAGTGACTCAGACAAGTTACATACCCTTGGTCTTAACTGCACCTGCCTCCTGAGGCATTATGAAAGTTAGCCTTTCCAGTGCATCCAAGGGCTGAGACTTCAGGTAGGGAGCCAGTTCCCTGTAAGTGGCTGTGGTGGTGACAGCAGCAGCACTTACTTGGCACGAGTGGGTGTCTCTGGGAATACTGGTGAACAGGTAGATACCGGAGTGCGGTGTTGGGCTCCTGAAACTATCTGACTCAAGGCTTATCCCAAATGCAGGACAGAGTTACGGGCCCCTGGGGTGTCACTGAGTGCTCTCTTAGGACACCAGAAGCTTGGCATCCTTGAGGGGTTTGGGAATCGTGCTAAGAAAGGATGTCTATTAAATTCCTCTGTGGTGGGTCTGGTCTCAGTAAGAAGCAGATGAGGCTGTCAGAATAGTGGAGGTGGCCATAAGACCAGTATTTGAGCCTTGTCAAGATAGGAGCAGCTAGTCCAGGCTGAGCCTTGTCCTCCCGGTGGACTACACCCCAGGCCGTGCCGCGAACCGCCTGTAGGTGGCGCTGCAGGCTCTCGCAAGAGTAGTGGGGCGGGGCGGGAGGGCCTAGAGGTAGGAGAGGTCCAGAGAGACCCAGAGCGAACTCAGGAGCTGGAGCCGGTAAGATGCTAGCGAAGGAGAAAGAAATCCCTTCTCACTCAGGACTGGAGAAGCGGCTCCAACCGTACCTTCCCCTCCTTACCTCGTCCACTTATTTGTGACTCCCCAGGACTCCACAACTTGGCTCCCTGAACCAGCTGTGAGTCGACCAGAGCTCCGGTTGTTTATCCTTACTTCTTCCGTCCTCCTCCAGCCCCGTGCGTGCCCTTCAGTCAAGCAAGATTGCGGGACACTGGCCAGAACCCACCTACCCCTTCCTCTCCTGCGCCGCCCAGGGGTGCTGATGTACGCTAACCTCCCCAGCCCTTTCCTGGCTCCCCACATCTCCAAGTCTCAGCCCAGGCACCCTATTCTGCAAGTCTCTCCCCAAACCACCATGTTCAGGAACTGACAGCCCTAGGCTCTTTCCTTTTATATCTGGTCTCAGTGTCTCAGTCCCCAGATTGGGACAGGGAGCTTGTTCTCTAGTGTCCTTGCCCGGTCAGTTCAATGAATGCACCGGCAGCATGTTGGGAAGAGTGCCTACACTGAAGAGGAGTTTGAGAGGGGTGTAGGAAGAATGGGGTGCGGGGGGGGGCGCTTGGGAGGTTAGTCTACAGCTAGGAAGGTGCTTAAGCTTAAGGATCCTAGTTCCCTCCCAAGAAATGATGCCAGTGTGCGGGGGGGGGGGGTGGGGGGGGAGGGACTTTGTAGCCCCAGTGCTGAGGAGCTGAAGAAGCAGACCCTTTGGAGCTTGCCGGCCTGTCAGACTAGCCTACTTGGTGAATTCCACTCCAGTAAAAAGCCTTGTGCAGAAAAACAAGGTAAACAGAACCCAAAGGAGATTGTCCTCTGGACGGACACACACACACACACACACACACACACACACACATCACTTCAAAAAGAAGATAGAGTTAGTTGTGGTAGCAGCAGCCTATGATCCAAGTACTCAGGAAGCTGATGCAGGGGTTGAGATTTTCAGGCTGTTCATAGATTCACAGCAAGACCTGTCTCAAACACCAACAAAAAAGGCAGAGGCTCGATAGGAAGTGACAGCCAGGTGTGCCGCTGCCTCTGGGGTTCCTGCCCTTCCTGTGCCATACACAGGACCCTGATGTCTCTGGTCAGGTTTCCCTAGAAGCAAGTACTTGAGTCTGCTCACCTGGAGGAGCGTCAGGGTCAGGGAGAGGTTACAAGATGGCATCCACCAACTCCATTCTTGATGGGCACGGCCCGGTGACAACTCATTGCAGAAAATGTCTCTAACCAAGTATCATGTCCCCATTGTGCCAATGGAAGCTCATTGTTCCTAGCAAGTTCCCTTCCTCATATTCTGGGATATTGTTTCCTGCACCACCATGAACCCAGTGGGATTCCTTGGCCTGACTCTGTTCTCTCAGGGCTTCAGTTTCCCTCTCTGTAAATTTAAGGGGCAGAATAGTACCCAGCCTCCGCCTGTTTAGAGGCAGCCAGCATCATCCTCAAAGTTTATCATTCCTGTCCTTCTGATCCCTTTGTAATGGTTTTTTGGAACTGGCTCCAGGGCCTGGGGGTTGTGAGCTTTCTCTAAGAAAGCCTGGATCACTTCCCGCCCCGCCCAGGCTCAGACTGTTGCTAAGAATAGGCAAGATCTTGTGAGCAGCCTGTGGGAGACCTGGGTTGATGGGGTCTCAGCACTGCTGCAGAGCTATAGAACAGCTGCCCCTGACTACCTCAGGACTGAGCCCCACTATCACAGATGCACACCTGAGTCTCAGTGTCCAGCCCCGGCCGCCTCGGTTCTGTGTGGCTGGCTTTGCCCCTCAGGAATCTCCTGTCTGCCTAGCAGGGTGGACGGAGACCTGACCGCACACTTCTTCAGCCACTGAGATCTCCTCCAGCCTCCTCTGTGTGTGAGGGAAGGATGTCACAGATGCCTGCTACAGATTCCTCAAGGGCAGGGTCTGGGCCAGGTTGTGTCTAGCATTCCCTAAGCTGACAGGGCATGGTGTGTTTAGAACATCTGTTTTATTCACAATGAGTTTTTCCAGCTCTCTTTACCTACAGCATGTGTGTGTGTGTGTGTGTGTGTGTGTGTGTGTGTGTGTGTGTATTCATGCACATGCACACAGCTTTGCAGTGGACCTAGAAGACACCCTCATGCTCTTTGATGTGTCCCCTAAAGAGCAGGTAAAACCAGGGTAGAAAAATAGAAAATGAAAGCTTCCCAAGGGACTGGAAAGATTGCTCAGTGGGTAAAGGTGCTAGCTCTCAAGCCTGACCACTTAAGTGTGATTCTGGAATCCTTGGAATAGAAGGAAGGAACACACACACACACACACACACACACACACACACAGTATCTGGGTGGCCTCTCAGATGGTGATCTGTATGGTGCTGCCATTCTCATGAGGAAGGTGCCAGCCACAGTCACTTCATTCCCAGGATTCCTCCTTCTGAGGCTGGGCTGCCTAGTCATCCTCGGGTTGGTCTGTGCCAGTGTGGAAGCCGGTTGCTGTTCTGCAGCAACCAGAGTTGCCCATCAATCCGATCAATGCCCTGTCCAGAGCACCAAAGCCATTTGATGTCATTAGGCTAGGTACTGTGGTCCTTCTCTTTGCACCTGCTCCGGGTTGTCCCTGTCATCCTCCCTCATCACACACAGCCAAGAGAACATGCACGCGCCCAGACCATGTGCACAGGGTCACCAGAGTAGAAACTGTGTTTTTCCTACCACTCTAGGAGCATCTTGGCCTGGCAGACTCTCTGCAGTATGCATGGGCTGAGGCAAACATCTAAGTGGATGTGATGAATGTGAGGTTCGTCCATGAGGGATGGGAGCTCAGTGAATGTCCTGTGTGAGCCAGGAGGGACACTCTACCGTCAGGGCTGACTCTGTAGTCAAGCAGTTGGAGTACTCTCAGGATAAGTGGACTCTCAGAGCCGGCTGGGTTTTCTGCAGCTAGGCCACCCATGACATGAAGCACATCCCCTGACTGGTGTGGTGACCTTCTGTATCTCTCTCAGATGACCAGTGACTTATTGGCAGGCCTGGGGTTCCCACTGAGTATAAGTGGCTGTCCATGGCTGCATTCAAGGAGCTGTGATCCCCACACTTCAAGATAGAGCCACTTACAGCCAAGAAAATGGGGACAGGGTATTCCAAGACTGTACCACATTGTCACATGACAGACTTAGCTATCTCCACATATCCAAGGAGAAGCCCATAGGTAGAGGATCCAGAGACTCATCAGGCCTCCATTGAACTACCCAGGGAACACTGTTCTAGAGAGGTATAGATGCTGGCCCAGGTCACACAGCAAAGCCCAAATAATGGCCAGTGTTTTAGAGACCATAGAAATAGCTTCTGCAAAGCTCTAGGCCCCCATAGACAAGCTAGACAGACATTTCCTATCAGCTAAGATTGAAGGTAAGAAAGAAGTGTTGATTTCTCATGAGTGATATGGTGTGGGTCACTGGGGCCAGGGGAGACCTCCTTGAGAGGGGTTGGTAAGCTCAGCAGGAGCTCCAGACAGAGAGTAATGCGTGGGGCCAGCCTGGTGCACATGAGCCACGGGCAGGAAAAGCAGTGTGCAGAGGAACTAGTAGGCTGGGCCTATATTCAGCTGTGTCGCTAGTCAGTAGAGCAGTCATGAGGCCGGGCATCTGTGGGGAGAGAACACAGCGTAGGCTATTGGAGGAGTGACTGCCACTAAGGACACATGGCTACATGGGAAGATGGTTCGAGCCACAGAAAGCAGAGGCCAGGGGACGTGGGACAAGAAGACAGACACCGCGGCTTAGTGCTCACCGCTTACTTCTCCTAGGTCTGCTGATCTGTTGGGCGACTGGGACCCGCCTGCAGGCTACAAGGCCCATCCCCCATCATGCCTCTGAGGAACCCAGGGCTATTAAGGAACCTCTTGAGCCTCCCCTACCCCCAGACCATGAGGGAGAAGCAGGTTTGTGTTCAAGTCTACTCCCCAAATGGCATTTCCACAGCCTTTGCCAGGCTGCCAGGCAAACTTTTAAACAGGGTAAAGGTGTTCCCAGTGTTAGCTGTCTTCCATGGCTAGATGCCAGAGGCAAATAACTGTAGAAAGGGGGGTCTGGAGACTCCAGCCCTTGACAGATGTGTCCCATTGCTTTAGCCTGTGATGAGGCAGCCCAGCAGGGCAGGGGCATATGGTAGAGCCTCAGGGAACAAGGTGAAAGTGGGGAAAATGAGGTTCCACATCCCCTTAAAGAGCATATCCTCAGTGACCTAAAGATCTCCCATGAAGCCTGTGTCTCTTATAGGTTCTCCCAACTCCTTATAGTGGCGCTCCTGGGGAACAAGCCTTTGTCACATCAGTCTTTGGGACCCTTCATGTTACCCCTAGACTGTGAGTACAGGCCTGACATAGTATCCTGTCATATGGATATACCACAATTTGGTTGTCTCCAGTTTCTTTGAATAGCACAATAAAGCTATTGTGCACATACAAGTCTTTGTGTAGACATGAGCTCTCCTTCCTCTAGCAGGATAATGAGAACAATTACAGTATTCACAGTTGGAAAAAGTTATCATTTCTGTGTATGTGATGACCCCGAGAGAGGGAGAGGACAAAGCTCAGGCTGAGAGGAAGCATTTGAAAGGTGATGAAGGTGTCGTATCATGAGTGTAAACTGAGATCTGATAGGAGCAAGAAAGGAAACCACAAGTCAAAGATGTGAACAATGTGCTTCACCAGATAACACCAATGACAAATGATCCACTGAAAACACAGATACTGTTTCACCCTCCTTGAAACCCACTAGACTTTCATCTCCTGCATTTGTGACATCCCCAGAAACAATGTAGAAACTTTTCCTCACTCCATGTCCTCAGTAACACTTAATGTCTTAGCCTCCAAGTTCTAGGTAAAGTGGTGCTGAAGACTTTCTTGTGGCTTTAATCTCTACCTCCTTCATCTCCAGCTATAGCAAGCATATTTCTGTGGATTATTTGTCATTTCTTGGTGTTGTCTGGTGAAGTACATTGTTCACATCTTTGACCTGTGGTTTTCTTTCTTACGCCTATCAGATGTCTTTACATCTTTGATACAACGTCTTTATCACCTTTCAAATGCTTCCTCTCTTCATCCTCTCCTCTCAGGGTAATCACATACACGGAAATTTTAACTTTTTCTTAAAACCAGTTTATCAGTTTGTTCTTGCATGGCTTCAGACTTTGGTGTCACGTCTCAGAAATTTTTGCCTAACCTAAGACTACAAACATTTTCTTCTATCATTTTAAAAAAAAATATGTATGTATAATTGTGCAGGTTTATTTCTTTATTCAGTCATTTGTGTCAGAGAACCCACTTGAAGGAATCAGTGGGTTCTCTCCTTCCACTGTGGATTCTGGGGGATCCATGTCAGGTCACTGGGCTTGCCAAGCAAGTGCTGTTACTCACTCAGCCATGTCTCTGGCCAGAGACTTTTGTGTTTGCATTTACGTTTATAATATATTTGAAGCTAAGTTCTGGTTTCTGATTGTTCTAACATCAGGAACTTTGTAACTTCGTGAAGGTGGTGCACTGGAGCCACAGGGCTGGACACCAGTTACTTTGTAACCATTATGGACACAGTGCGGTGGAGCTACAGGACTATGCAGGTTACTCACTTCTTCTGGTGGGAGCTTTGTAAGTTGTTTTTCTCTTGCTTGTGGCTGATGAGAGCCATCTGTGCTCTCTGATCTCTGATCCACTCTACACGATCTCATTTGACCCCAGAACACCAGCTCTTTGATTTCCTGATTTTTTTTCCAGATAGATCTCATCACTGTCTGTTGTCCTTATTCCTTCCTTCTTACTACTTATAATTTAATGTGGCATTATTTTCATGTTTGTAGTTTATTTATTTACTTTAATTTCTTCTGCAGGAGTCTGAGGTCATGATGAGACACTGGTTTCTCTTTCCTAGCTCAGGTGTCACGGACTCTCTCTGTCTCCTAGCAGGGCTTTGCTTCATTCCAACCACACCCACATACTAGCTTTCATTTTTCATTTGGTTCAGAATGCCTTCCTGAGTCCCTTCCCATTCCCAAGGGTATCCATGTACCTGGTTATAGCTGAGGTTGTGGCCTTTCTAGTGAGCCATGTCTATGTGCCTCAGTGTCCCTGTTACATGAGTGACTCCCAGGGACTCTCCTCTGATGGTGCTCCGTGGCACTTTACCCTGAGTGATAAAACAGACTGCTCCCAAGGTCCAAGTATGGAACTCAAGGTCAGGCTAAGGTAGACCCAGAACCTCACATCCAGACTCTAGCAGGAACTTTTCAACAGCTAAGTACACAGGGATACAGGAGAGTTTTTGCCCATCGGTTTCCACATGCCATCTTCGAACATGTCCTTTCTGTCATTTACATTTGTAACCACCCCTGGGGTATATACAGTTCAGGGGACAATTTACTGATATTTAAATCAAAACACAGAGGAGGGCACCCCAAATTTTAACTGGAGGAACCTGTACAATCTGGCTCATCCAAGCCTGGGGTCCTTTGTAACTCAGCTACCTGCCTCCCCTCAAACTGCCAACACCAGCTCTGTTCCTATCTTGGAGAATTTCGGAGTGAGGAGGAGGCAGAAGAGAGAAACCTAGAAGAATGGGAGGAAGACTGGGAGGAGAAAAGAGAGGAGAGGACTTTCTAATTATGAAAACACGTCTGAACTTTGCGTGTTCATTTAACTGAGTCAGAAGGGGCTGGGCTTCTGTAACTGTCTTTAAGTCTAAATGCAGATTAATGGGGAAGAATCTTCTCAGTTAAACTTGGAAAACATGAGATGAAATGTAGCTTATTAGGCCCGATGATGGCAAGGGGTAGGGCTGGGTCCAGGAGCAGGGCACAGGGCCTGTCTGGCCAGGCAATGGCCTTAGATTCTGCTTAGGGATCTGCAGGGGCCTCCACTTAGGATAGATAGCACTCAAGGCAGGAGTCTAAAGACAGACCCTGGGGCTGGGGACATGGTCCCACTAAGAAGGTACTTGCCTTGTAATCATGAGGATCCAAGTTCAACCCCCAGCACGCACAAAAAGGGCAGGTTGAGGCATGAACAGTCCTAGCATTGGTGAGGCAGAGGCGGGGGAGCTTTGGGGCTTATTGGCCAGCCAATGAGAAACTGTCTCCAAAACATGGATACTTCTGAGAGACAATACTCAAGGTTGTCCTGTAGCTTCCACACACATATGTACATCTGCACAGACAGACAGACAGACAGACAGACATGTTATATCCACAGCCTCATCTTGGGCTCCTCCCAGCCCTGTGAGGGGGAGCTGTTTCCACCACCACTATAAAGAAAAAACAGCGGAGGCCTGGAAAAGCCAAACTGCTTGCTTAAAGTGACAGAGTTTCCAGGTCATGGGCCAATCTCCCCTCAGTCTGACCCTCCATCCCTCTCTCAGATGACCCAGCCCTTCTTCTATTGTGCTGAAGCAGGTTGAGACCAGAAAGAGTGCCTCTCTTCTCATGGCTCTGAGGGCTGGAACTCTGTGGTCAAGGTGCCCTGAGGCCAGGCTTTCTCTGAAGGCTATGGCTTCAACGCTTTGTCCCACCAGCTTCTGGTGGCTCCCGACATTCCTCGGCTTGCAGAAGCATCACTCTAGCCCCTGTCTCTCTGTCTTCTCAAGTTCTTCTTCACCTTGTATCTCCAACCATTCTCCATGACAGTTCCATGGAAGGAGAACAATCCCGGCATTGAAGGTCCACTGGGGCCAGAGGGCTCTCATCTGGAAAGCCACACTTTCTCGGCATCTGCAGTGTTACAGGGTCCAGATGGCTCACTGTCGGGGATGGAAGAGAGGCTACTCAAGCCCCTGCAGCAGTTTCTAAGATAGATCAGTGGGCATCCGCTACAGAACAAGCAGCCTCAGCTGTCTAGAGACAGGAAAGCCAGAGGCAACAGATGGTCAGGGTCTTGGAGGAGGACAGGAGGGAGGACCAACAGCAGGAGGCTTGAGAGGAAGAGAGTTGGTGATGGATACATGAGATTCCGGAGGATGCTCACCCAAGAGCAGCCATGGAGAATCAAGTGGCCTCGGGATTCCTGCAGCCATGTTGGCTCCGTCAGCCATAGAAGCTGCGACTTGCACTGGTAATAGAGGTCAAGGGTGACCCCTGGCAGTAGGGTTCCCAGTTAATATCACCAGGGTTGGGGTCACCCCTCTCCTGGTTTTTCAAGCTGAACTGACCCCTGAGATACCCACCCACTGTGTCACCCAGGGTCCCTTGTGTTCCCTGCAGCTTCGCATATATCTGCACTGGTTTCTTTGAACTTAGGCCCCTCTGTCAAAAAGGCCAGTTCAGCTTCTTCAGGCTGCACCCTATCAGCAGCCTTCCTCCTTCCTCCGATGGAAGGCCCTGTTGCCTGGCTGGCAGGGTGACTTATGCAGAATCCATATAGTGACAATTCCAGGGCTCAGGGTGGGGTGGAGGAAACAGGCATATCATCCAATCTTCCACCCTTTGTGGGACCAAATCTCCAGGCTCATCCAACGTCAGGTCACCGGGGACACCCAGACACCCCATCCTTCAGTCTCCTGTCCTTCCTGTCCCCATGTCTTGCCAACACCCCCCTCCCAATGAAGAAGCACAGAGGAGAGACACAGCTGGTCACACTGGAGCTCAGGCTGAGGCAAGACCCCAGGGTGCAGTCCCACCTCCCCTGCTGGCACAGAGTTGTCTTAGCATCTCACTTGGGGTGACTATGGATGTACCTCAATCACATCTCTGCGTTATTTCCACGAATAACACAGGAAGGTGGGACCTTTCTCTACCTACAGCCATCCCGGGTGCCTCTTACCAGCGACATAAAGTAATTACATTTTACAAAGCTTTCTCTTTTTTTAATACTTCAATAAATACTGCCTAGGAAAATCCATTGACATTTTCGGTACTTAAGGCATAATAACTGGCCTTATAAATCTAAAGCATCCCTCTAAATCTAAAATTAAATGTCCAGGTTTCAGTGTATTTAGGACACTTAATTAATGAAGTACAGGGACATAAACACTCCTAAGCTGTTTACTCTGAATTTAATTCCATCTTTAAGGCACGATACTCTTCATACTGTGTGTTAGAGTGATGCGGTGAAGCAGCTCGGAATTCTGGGAAGTTTGCCAAGTGCCATGGGCACCGTCCACCTTTGTACCACTCCACAAAGCTGACTGAGATTCCCTGGGTCTGTCCCCCGCTCTCCTGTGGGTCACCTCACTGCCAGAGCCTGAAGACAGGGCGATCCAATCAACCTTCGGCTAGGCAATTCCTGGGTGAGAATCTTCAGGCCTGACTCAACCGCTGCACAGCACAGCCATCCACTGTAGTAGCCACAGTGACGCAGCCAGTGATGGAGTCTGTCGCTGCAGGCCAGGAGGGTGGACAGGGCAACTGTGAGTGAGGTAAGAGGCCTGCCACCTGCCTGTGAAGTGTCCCCACCTGTGGGGTGTGCAAGTAATCGTGAATTGATTGCTAGCCTATGCCATCACACTGATTTACTTGCCTATTGTACCACATAGCATCAGGCCAAGATGAGCTCAACATCATCACTTGGGTCCTAGGGTCAGGCTGTCCTCACAGGGCCCAGTGACACACATGGAGAATCTTCTCAGGGGAGGTTTGTTGGTGGAGGAGGCTGTGCTCTCTGTATAACTGTGTACCAAAGCTGGGCCTCCTGCTGGAGAGAGCTTGGTAACTAGGAATGTGTGCGGTTCCTGCTGAGGACCTGAAGTCATTTCCCAGCATGCACTTCAGCTTGTAACTCCAGCTCTAGGGGATCTAACCCCCTCTTCTGGTCTCCATAAATGCTACATTCAGATACACACACCCCACCCCATCCCCACACACCCATACACACAATTACTTACAGGTAATAAAAATAAATTAAGGCTTCTGACCTCGCCTCCCAAGCCTCCGTATCTTCAGGAGAGAGATGGCTTCACCAGCCAGACTACACCGTAAGACTTAGGCTCCAGCACTTCCCGAGCTCTGGCCTTCTGTAGCCTGGGACCCAATCAGCTTTATGCACTACTCAGAAGGTGGCTTTGGGTCATGCACCCTGATTACATTCCCTTCCTCAAGGAGCCTTGGCCACAAGGCCTTCCAGGTTGTGAAGGTGAGGAGCATCCAAGGACTGTCTCTGTGCACCCCTCCTTTAGGGATGGAAAGGACAGGAGCCTGGCTGATTCCAAGTGTCCAAGTGTCACGCCTGTTATTTTCATCAGAACAGCTGTAACAGACCACAGAAGACCCTTGAGGTTGGGCCTGGTGACTGTGGACATCCTCTCATCAAAGGACAGGTGGGGCAGTCACTGCCCTGACTTGAGATTACAGCCTCTTCTTCCTGTGCCTCCAGCCGGCTGTTTGTAACCCTGCCCTCCTGTATGGCCTCATGATATTGGGAAGTGCCCAAGTTCATGGAGTGCAGTCAGCAGAAAGAAAGATCTATGCCACTCTGGGAACATCATCTTCCATGCTGGGTGAGACTTTCCAGTGGTGTGGCTGCTTTGAGGTCACCCAAATTCCTGTAAATCACTCATCACTCATCCTCTGTAAACAACCCAATAGACCCATTGGGTCCCCAGGCCGGACTCTGGTGGATGCTGGTTTGTCGTTGGAGCTCTGTAAGGAGGAGGGGATGTTTGTTCATACCCCCTAGGGGAAGAACTGCTACACGGCACCTCCATTTACTCTACCACAGAGGTGGATTTGTGGGCTGGGGGTCTGTAAGACACGAGTGCCTGAGCCTGGAACCTTCCCCTTGGGGCTGGAATGATGAGTCTAAACCAGTGGTAATTCAGGGTCCCTCATCTGTAGGAAACATCATGGTGCAGTGCGGAGAGCAAGAGGCATTCTAGTCCAGCAAAATGTCACCTGCTGATGTGTGCCAATCAGTGTTAACGTCCCTGTCGATGCTACAAAGAATACCCCCACCTTTATGCCGCACGCATGTTTGTGGTATATTTTGATCATATCTCTCTGCTGTCCTCTCCTGTCCTCTTCCAAGCCCCTCCTTTCTTTGTCCTTTCTTTGGGGCAGGGGACGTTGTGACCCAAAGAATCTAATTGACATTGCTCATGGGAGCATTGTGAGCAGTTATTTACAGGAACATGGACAACTGATGTATAATTAATAAATGGTAGTAAGAATGTAACGTAAGGACCTTAAAGGCAGAGGAAATGACTTAGCAGGTCAAAGCACTTGCCAAGGGAAACTAAGGACTGGGGTTTGGATCCCTAGGACCCAGTTAAAAGCCAATGTTGGTAATCTCAGTTCAGCTACAGGAAAAGGGGGAGACAGAGCCAGGAGAGTCTCCAAGGAGCCAGCCTGCCCTGGGCTGCACAGTAAGAGAAACAAGAGAGACCCTGCCTCAAAAGGTGGGAGAAGAAAACACTCCTGACAGTCATCTCCTTTTTAGTGTCACTTGCGTTTGGTGGCACACGAGAGCGGTCACACACAGATACACATACGTAAACACAGAAATAAATACAAATTGTAAGGTTTAAAAAGTAGAAGCAAAAACCAACCAACCAACCAAACAAACAAACAAACAAACAAAAAAAAAACCCAAAACAAACAAAGCCATCAGCATCTACTGCCACAAGCGCCAACCCTTTCTGCTCACACCGAGTAGAGACCCCACTCCCAGTGTTTGGTACCGAGTCTTTGTGCCACCCTCCTCCAGGAAACCTCTGGTGCTGTGAGGCCCTTTTATTCTCCTCAGATATCACTGGTACTCAGTCCCAATGCAGAAGAACCAACAACTGTATCACTGTCCCTGCCCCCAGGAAATGTGTGCTCTAAGAAGAGGGCATGACCAAAATTAGGCTCACCAGCAACCTCCCTAACCTTTCCTAAGTTGCTATTTAGAATCGTAGCTCCTTGCCTCTCTGGAGTCACTGTTTGGCGTGATGGAATATTGAAGCCTCTGTGGGTCCCCTTGTCCACCTCCTGTGCTGCCCGAGGAAGAGGTCCAAGAACCTAAAGAAGAGTGTGTGCACTCCATAGGAAAAATAAAGAGACCAGGAGGTGTGGGGGCACAGTTGGAGCCCCTGAATTCAGCTGTGTCCACAACTGGCTTTGTTTCTATAAGACACCGTGCTCCCTTCTGAGCCCCTGTCATCATGGTTTCTCTGACCTGATGCGCTGTGCCCTCAAACCATGAGCCCAGACCCCTCCTTCTATAAATGCCTTTATCAAGTATGAAAAAGGTAACACGGAGGTGGCAGAACCATTAGAAGATGGGCCATGATGTAAGGTGGCACTCACGGGGGACATGCTACTCAAAGGCATATCGATGGAAACCTTTCTGGTCGCTGGGGCTCCTCTGTCCTGATGGACCTAAGCAGTAGAGTTGTGTGACCATAGACTGAGATCTCTGACAACAGGAGCCCACACAAACCTTCCTTCCTTGTAAGTTATTCACCTCAGGCATTTTGTTGTAGGGTATAAAACAGACCGGCACACTAGCTAAATAAGTCTTACAAGTGCAGCAGAGGCCCAGGAGGCACACACAGGCTTCCAGAACAAACAGGATCCTGGAGGCCGAAGACTGGCTCTGAGTTCTGCTGGGTCTCTTGCCTGCAGAAAGCACAGAAGCGTCTCCCTTTTCAAGCCTCAGGGACGATGTCAGCCTTCACCAGTGGCCCCAGGGATCCCCAGCTCCAGATACTGGGCTAGGAATAGAAGAAACTAGACGGCGTCAGGGGCCAGAGCCAAAAGGCTTCTGCTTCCAGGCGGTAGATGACTCTGAACTGCGTTACGCTGAGGGGGAAATGCAGAGCGACATCTCTGAGGCTCGGAAGAGCAGTTCACTGGGTGATTAAACACCATGATGAGCAGGTGTGGGCACATCTGCCGGGGCTCCTGGGAAACGCTGAGCCAGGTGCAGGCGCAGCAGGCTGGGGCAGCCAGGAGGAGCCGTTGTCAGGGCAGACATGTCCTCCCTTCAGGGAGTAATTTAGGATGGGCTTCTCCACCTCTCAGGGACACAGTTTCCCACCATGAAATGATGGTCCCTGGGGGAAGGGCAGCCTGGGAAGTGGCAGCACGCAAGCTGGGGGCTGGAATTGTCCTGGTTTTCAGGCCAGGCGGGTGACACCCTCCTTTGAGGCAAGAGGGAAGGAAGGCTGTGCTGAACTGGGGGTGCCCGCTCCTGCACAGCCCTTTTCTGCTATTTCTGCCTTCTGCTTCCCTGGGAAGACAGCATCAGAAGGTGAGAGGTCAGCCTTGGGTGTCCTCCGGAACTGTCCACCTTAACTTCTGACTGAAGCTCTTCCCTTCTTTCTCTTCAGTGATGTTTCTGGGGAGCTTCCAGGTGCTGCCTGCTTGGGTCACTGAAGACCCGGGGTTTATAGTGAGGATGGGTCTCGGCTCCTGTAGAAGTCTCTTGGCAGGGGGAAGGGGTGGAAGAGCTGGGGGGGGGGTCTTTCAGGTGTCCTTAGTAAGAAGCCCACCCAGGAAATGTCCACTAGCTGCCAAGACTCAGTCAGTGTGACGTGGACAGTGAGACCCATCTGAGCTCATGAGAGCACACAGTGGCTGTCAGAGCAGCTGGCCAGTTTAGTCACACTGGTATGTGATACCACACATTTGGAACTCACTGGCTCACCCCAGATAGGGTGCCGTGGGGATCCCTGAGCCTTCTGCGTCTTCTTCGCTCCCCTCCCCCACTGCCTTTCTCCTTGCCACTAACAAAAGTGTTTTTAATATCTGGAACCAGGTCCCTGCCACAGACAATAAAAATGAGGTTCTACTTTTACTGTCCCCTCCTCTCCCACAGTAATGTCAGCGGGAGACAGGAGTCAGGAGGAATCCCCACTCCACGGGCTCTACAAGATTCAGGTGTTACTGAAGGGACCTGTGGGGGAAGGGAGCTGCTTTGCTGGGTGGGGCAGCCAGGCACGTGAGCCTGCGGGGTGAGCAGGGTGCTTGGACAGGTTGGTAACAGAGAGGAAAATGAGGGTTCCTGGGGGTGAATCCTGGGGTGCAGTGCCACGTCTACCACAGAGCTCATAGCTGGGGCCTGGAGCTGTGTCCCCACTTCCTGGGTTGATTCTCCTCGTCCAGCCCCTTTGATCATCCGAGGCCTGAGCAGGGAGGCCATCCCCAGGTTAGGTGCATCGAGGCAGGTAAGGGGCAGATAGGCCCTGATCTCAAGGGCTTCCTGCCACGTGAAGCTTCATGTGCCAAAGCAGTGATTGGCATCCCAACGGGGGGTCCTTGTGCAACCTCTCTGGTGACTTGGTGATGAGATTCCAGGCAGGGTTTGGGTGTTCTACCCTGTCACCCCTCCTGGGGCTGCTAATAGAGATCACACAGCCCAAGGCTGGACAGGATGCTGACTACTGCTGACAGGGGTTGGGTGTTCTACCCTGTCACCCCTCCTGGGGCTGCTAATAGAGATCACACAGCCCAAGGCTGGACAGGATGCTGACTACTGCTGCCTGTGTTGGAGACCAGTCTCCTCAACATCTTCCTGTCTTCTGGTCCTCTTCCCGCTTAGCAAAGACTTCCTGGCTCTCTGAGAAGAAATCATTGATGGAAATGCCTGCCGCTGTGTCTAGTAAATTCTTCCACCACAAACAGTTTCAAACTACCTCTGAGTTGCCACTGGGCAGGCGTTTGGAGGACAGTCCCACCTGTGATAGAGTGGCCCCACCACCCAAAGACAGAACAAACCAGACAGCATGCTATGAAAGGGTTAGGAACCACGGGTTCTGAGTACGTCTAGCTTCCGATATCTGCTTTTGCTTTTGAGACAAGGTCTCATGTAGCCCAGGCTAACCTCAGACTTACTACTTGGCCAAGGATGACCTTGAACGCCTGTTTCTCCTGCCTCCTCCTTGCAAGCAGTGATGGAATATGTATAGGTCTAACCAGGCCAGCCTCACCCCACCAAGTTAGAACAGTGTCACCTTTAACAGTGTCTGCTTTTAATAGTGTCTGTGTTTAACGGCCAGCCGAGAGAGTGCCCAGCATTAACAGGCAGAGTCTGGGCTGGCTCCAGCCCACGCCAGCATGCCGCTGCTGCTAGTCTCTCACCCCATCGCCCTTAGTTCTTGATCCCTCAATTATGGAAATAAAAATGCACCTAATTTTTCAGGCCCGTGAAATGGCTGGGTTCGGAGCCAGCCGTGGCCCTATTTTGCTTCGTCAGCCCCCTTAATATGGCACTTGACACTCAATTTAGTTTTCAATTCCTTTCTCGCCAGAAATGATGATTGCGTTTCCTACTTAAGTATCGGGTCTGCAGTGGGACTTTCTCTCAGGGCGGGTGAGTGGGGAGCCCCTGAGGCATTTCCCTAGTCCTCAGTGAGAGCAATGCCAGGAACCCTGGGTGACTGGGGCCTTCTGAAGGGCCCCTTTGAGGTCACCTGCCTCCACCTCACCTCAGGATCTTTGATCTTCCAAAGCCTTGGTCTCTAGGAGGGAATATGGGGGAACAAACTAGTTCTACAGAGCAGAAGGGACTTACTCATTGTACAGATGGGGAAACTGAGTCTTAAAGAGGGGCAAGCGATCTTTTCTATGTAGGCAGAGGGAGGCACATGGTCACCAGGCTGGTCTATTAGGACAGAGTGATGATCAAGGACATGGGGACATCCAAGGGACAAATGAACCAGCCAGTAAGTGTGAAAATGAAGTGCACACCTCTCCTGACCCCCAGGGGTTCAATGTGTGAATGGACGGGGACAGCGATGGGAATTTGGGGAGGGAGAAACTGGGCAGTGGGAGGTGGTGACACGGAGAACTGATCAGCAGCCCAGGGCTGTTCAAGGACTGGCACACAAATTATATTCTAAGGGAGTTTTCTGCTTGTCCCTGAAAGCTCTGCTGCCTTGACTTGGTGGCAGGGAGTTGCATATGTCTCAGTCTATTTTGGACACATCTGAAAGGCCACTTGTGGCCTTATTTTGTTATCTCTGTGTGACTGGAATGGGGGAGGGTAGGGTGTGTGGCCATTACACATAGCAGTGTGGTACCCTGTGTCTGAGGATGTTGAGGCCTGGTCACAGTTGCCTGGCTCCACCATTCAGGGCTGTAGGACTGGGGTCAGTGCCTTAACCTCTCTGTGTCCTGGTTCACATGGGCCATAAGATGGGGGTGAACGGGAGCCCCTGTCTCCTAGATCTGTTAGCGGGTGCTTCCAAGGTGCCTGGCTCACCCGGTGTTATGTAACTGTCACAGAAATTGTCTTTGTTGAATTGGAGTGCTCAGGGGATCTAGAGAGCTGGCTCAGTCAGTAAAGTACTCATTGCACAAGGGCTAGGACCCTTAGCTCCCTAGAGCCCTAGGGAAAAAGCCAAATGGCTGAGCTACTGTAATCCCAGGGCCAGAAAGGCAGAGACAGGAGGCTCCCTTGAGCTTGCTGGTCAACCATCCAGGTACTGATTACCTTGTCAGAAACAAACAAACAAAGAAGGTAGGACTGGTGAGGGGGCTGTGGGCAAAGGTGCCTGCTGCCAACTCTGCCAGAGTTCAGTTCCTGGGATCCGGATAATGAAAGCAGAGAATCAAAATCAACTCCTTCAAGTTGTCCTCTGCCCTCCTTAGGCACTCTGGCACATATCTCACCCTCAAACACAAACAGAAAAAATAATTCAAAATGTTAAAAGATGAAAATAACGTCAACAAGCTGAATTGTTCCTGAGGAGCAACCTCAAGGTTGAGCTTTGACACACACACACACACACACAAACACACACACACAAACATACACCTGCACTAGTACACACACAGAAATGTACATACACATGCACACACATGCATACATGTGCCTTAACACACAATTACACACATACTAACAGGCACCTGCACTAGCATACACATTACTAACACACACATGTACTAACACACAATCACACACATGAACTAACACACATGCACCAACACAAACATGTGCACCACTGCCTGCACCCATGTGTGCACAGAGACTGCTCGGGGCTAGCTCTCATCTACAGTCAGACTTATTAAAAGCTGAGGCCCAGCTCAGGACTGGAGAGTTTGCCAACACTCATAAAGTCCCAAGTTTGATTCTCAGTTCCTCAATGGTCCTAAGACCCCCACAGTCCTGACTCGGAGGCCCTTCCTCAGGCTCTGCTCTGGCCTCTGGATCTGGGCATACCTGCATGAGGCTCTGACCTCCTTCCCACCGAGTCTACTCTGACAGGCTCACTCAGCAGCTTCCCAGATACCTGCTTTGGGAAGCCCTCCCTGACACCTGTGTTCTAGCCCTCCCCATCTCTCCTGTGCTCTTGAGCTCTGGGGCTGGTCCCTGAGTCCCATCTCTACTGTTAACTCCCATTTCTGGGTGAGGGTGGCTTCATATCTGGGCCTGAGTTTTTTTCTCTGGCTGGTGTACACAATCTTCTGACTCACTCACAGAATTATGAGGCCAATCATATAACCAGGACAGGAACCCCTGTGGGGACAATGGTAGTGTTTCTGGCCATGATACTGAACCAGCCACCATGTTCAGGAAAGGAAGGACATGTGAGTTCCTTTATCACTGGTAGAGCTGCTGCTGGAGGAAGGGCTTGTGGCCTGTGAATCCCACAGTCCCAGGACTAGCCTGGGAGATCCTTTCTTCCCCAGAGGGTGCTGCGCTCCATACTCCTCAATGACAAACGTACATCTTGTCCATCCAGCCTGAATCTCTATGGGAAGGCAATGCAGGGCATCTGGGGAGCCTTTCCAGAGACCCAGGAGTTGGGGAGACTCTCATACTTTAAATGACTAAACGACAGTGTGACCCAGTGATCAACAGGTCTTCTTGTTGGTCACCATCTTCCAAAGGAAACTGAGGGTCACCTGAAGTTCACTCAGGTGCCTGAGCCCACAGATAACTGGGGAGCCAGAAAAGGAACCCAAGTCTGACCCAAAGCCCTGTAACCTCACTTTTCCTCTTAGGAGATGCATCTACTCTTTGGCTTTGGGAGCTGCCACACCCACAGTGGCCCAGTGATTCCAGTAGCTGCTCTTTGTTGAGCCCTCTGGAGCCTCCTGGTGATTCTACTTGTCTTGGGATCTTGGAGATCAATCCGTGAAGGAGGGTCATCCCACGCGCAGGATGCAGTTCCTCTGCCTTGGACGTCTTTCTTAATTACTAGCACCATGGCGATGGCAAGGGTTACAGGCGCAGCTGAACAGCAGGCTAGATTATGTTATCAAGAAAGTACAAATGAATCAGAACCCCAGGCAGGAGGCAGGCTTGGTTCTGCAGTGAACTAAGAGGCAGGCTCAGACCATTAACTCTGTGAGCACCAAAAGCAACCTTCTAGGCTTGGCTTAGAAAACTCAGAAGCAAAGAGTTGAGGAATTTCTGTTTAAAAACTAATCATCACAGCTTGCTTACTCAGTACTGAAAACAGGGGCTGGGAGGTGGCTCAGCCGATAAAATCTTTTCCTCACATCATGGGGCCTTGAGTTCAGTCCCCAGCACTCATGTGGAAAAGTCGCACACACTAGGACCTCAATACTGAGAAGATGGGGACATAGGTATCGGTGACGACTTGATTTGCCAGCCAGGCTAGGTCAATTGGTGAATTCTAGGTTCAGTGATGGGGCTTCAAAAAATAAAAATGGAGAAAGAAAGAAAGAGAGAGAAGAGAGAGAGAGAGAGAGAGAGAGAGAGAGAGAGAGAGAGAGAGAGAGTAGTGACTGAGGAAGACATCTCTGATTGTCTTAGTCAGAGTTTCTATTCCTGCATAAACATCATGACCAAGAAGCAGGTTGGGGAGGAAAGGGTTTATTCAGCTTACACTTCCACATTGCTGTTCATCACCAAAGGAAGTCAGGACTGGAACTCACACAGGGCAGGAACTTGGAGGCAGGAGCTGATACAGAGAGCATGGAGGAATGTTACTTACTGTCTTGCTTCCCCTGGCCTACTCAGCCTGCTTTCTTATAGAACCCAGGTCTACCAGTTCATTGGTAGATGGCACCACCCACAATGTACCATCCTTCTCTGATCACCAATTGAGAAGATGCCTAAGATCACTGATTGAGAAGATGCTGGATCTCATGGAGGCACTTCCTCAAGGAAGGCTCCTTTTTCTGTGGTAACTCCAGCTTGTGCCAAGTTGGCATATAAAACCAGCCAGTTCATTGATGTTGACCTCTGACCTCTATATACCTTCACGTATGGACACACACACATTCACACATGGGCATACACATGCACTCATATATTGTCTCTCATGTGCACACACACATGAGAACACACATGCACTCACAAATGTAAATACACACGCATACATGAATATACACACATGTTTACATATAGACACACACATAGACACATATACATGCCCACAAACATGAGTGCAAAAGTACACTCACATATGGACACACACATGAACATACATATGTGCTCATATGTGGGTACCCACACTCACACATGGTCACATACGTGCACACACACATATGGTAATAAAGAGAGATCTTTTTTCCTTAAGATCAGGAAAAAGGAAATCCCCCCCGCCCCCCGACTCCTTTACTTTTGTCAGATGAGAATCGGATGTAAGAGAGACACCTGAGCTGTAAAAGAAGACAGGAAATGATCTCTGTTCGCAAATGACAAGATCTACATGAGGAGCATCTTAACAGTCCCACACAGGGACATGGAACCCTGTCAGAACTAATTAAAGACCCATTATGCTACAGAATACAACATCGAAACGCAGACGGAGCTTGCATTTCTGCTTTAACAATGAAGCAACCTAAATGACTCTGAGAAAGCAATTCATTTGCAATATACTGAAAAAAATGTGTACTTAGGAGCCACTAGCTAAGCAAGGATGGAGAGACACACAGAGAGGACTTCAAAACACCACTGAGAGACACACACCACTGAGACACACACCACTGAGAGACACACACCACTGAGACACACACCACTGAGACACACACCACTGAGAGACACACACCACTGAGAGACACACACCACTGAGAGACACACACCACTGAGAGACACACACCACTGAGAGACACACACCACTGAGAGACACGCACCATCTTCATCCTCCCTGAGGCTGTGATAAACACCCTGACAAACCCACCTTAAGGAAGAAAGGGTTTATTCTAGGTCAGGGTTTGAACTTATAACCCACCATGCAGAGGCAGCTCAGGCCTCTCCACTTACATAGTCCAGGATCCCAGCCAGGAAATGGTGCCGCCCACAGTGAGCGGGTCTTCCTACATTAGTACAATCTGATAATCCTCTATGCATTAGGGGATTCTAGATTCTATTAACACTTAACACCAACCATCACAGGCATTTAGGACCACATACAAAAACTAATGTGAAATGAATCAAAGATCTCAATGTAAAACCTAAAACAAATCGAAAATCTCTCAGAAGAAAATGATGGTGAAGTTTCCAGTCACTGGGATTGACAATGACTTGCTGGTGGGAACACTAAAGGCACAACCCACAAAGGAAACGAGGTTCAGAAAGTGGGCTGGGCTTTTTCCACTCAAAGAAATCTTTGTATATCAACTCTGTCAACAGATTCCAAAGGCAGCCTGCAAAACAGGCAAGTGTTTGCAAGTAAGTACAGGAGAAGGAATAAATGTCCAGACCATGTGACTAGAATACACTCAACAAAAACAGCAGAATTCCAATGAACAGAAGGCCTGGGCAGACATTTCTCCAGAAAAGAGGCACACAGAAGCCTACGAGAAGTTGTCAATGTCACCGAAGGTCAGGGGAATACAAATCAGAAGTGCAGGCAGGGTGCCCGTCTGTGCCCATCATTGGAACCACAGCTCTGTCTGGATGGGAGGGGATTCTGGGTTCTTGGCAACTTGCGCCAAGAATTGAGGAAACACAATCCTTGATGCAAAGCATCAAGGGAGAGGGGTTATCCAGAGGCACAGCAAAAATACAGAAGACATGCTCAGCAAGAGGGCAGCCAGCCGGAGTGAGCTTTACAGTCACTGTTCACAACCTGGGGTCCAGGACGAGAGGTTTGGTGACTAAGGGGCAAAGCACTGGGGCTTTGATTGGCAGGCTTGGGCATGCTAGCATGCCCTTTCCTGAGATGCATCTGGTTTTAGTCATGCATGTGTCCAATCCCAAATTGACATAAGGTGGCAAGTAGTAGTTTTTCCCTAAGAGTTTATTTTGAGAACTCAGTTTGCCTTGCTGGGCAGACAATTACTCCAAACCAGTCTAGTCCCGATTGATCCCAGTACCCATATTTTAATATATTCAAATATATCTTCAAGATATGTTTGGTCACAGGAGGGAAGTTTCTAAGAGTTGCTAGGTAGCAATAGGACCGAGGGACCTGATCTTTGCGTGGAGAAGGGTGAGCATGCAGCAGTTTCAGGTGGATCTTTGTTGCTAAGGGCCTTGTTAGGAAAGGTGTGTATGTGTATGTGTGTGTGTGTGTGTGTGTGTGTGTGTGCGCGCGCGCGCTCACACATGCGCACTCAAGATGAGTGGGGTTCCAGGTTGTTTAGCAATCTCTGCACTTACCTAACCCCAAAGATGGCTATGTTTCACACACACGCACACCAACACACACACACACACACACACACACACACACACACACACACTCATTTACATGCATATATATAAACTCTCACATACACAGACCGAGACAGGGACAGAGAGAGCAGCTGGGAGTAACAGTTGTCCAGAGGACATGGGTACACTGGAGGGCTTGGGCAACCCATGAGGAATGTCCAATGCCTTAGCTATGGAGAAAAGTAGGGCCTCAAAAAGTAACCACCATGTTTGCTTGTAAGTGGAGAGAAGGCAAGAAAGAATGGAGAAACGATGGTTGAAAAATCCCCCAAGTTGATGAAAACCGATGTCTGTATATCCAAGTAAGATGGACTCCAAGACACACAGATGGGACATACATGTCGGACCCTCTACTGGCCAAGAACAAGCAAAGTCCCCTAAAAGCAGCAATGGGACCAAGACCCCTTCTTGTGCTGGAGAAGGGCTTGAGGAGACCAACTGCGGACTACTTGCTGGAACCACGAGGCCAGAGGGAAGTGGGTGGCTTTTAAAGTGTGTCTGAAGGGGGAAAGTCATCTAAAATTTTATAGCCAGGAAAAGTGTCTTTAAAACCGAAGGAGACATGGCAACAGCCCCGGATGAGCCAAACCTGTCACTAGCTCCTATAAGGAGCACCAGGAGAAGGCTTCAGGGTGAGCTGGGAGACTTTGTGTAGAAATGGGAATCCAGTGTCCACACGAGCCAGGAGAAAGCCAGGAGAAACACACGCTGTGCCATGCGCCTTTTCTCAAATTTGACTTAAAGACAATTCCCAAAGCAGTAATTAAACACATGTGTTGATAGGCTTGCAATGCATCCTGGGAATTTGTGTGACAACAGTATAAAAGACAGAGGAGGTGGAGGGGGTCCTTCCTGTCGTGTTTTCACACTGCTCAAATTAAATTGATGTTAATGTGATCTAGCTTATTTTAAACTAATGTCCAATCCCCGAGGTAACCACTAAAATGTTAATTTTTAAATATGGTAAAAGACTGGGCCTGGCAGTACAGGCTTGAAGCTACTCAGGAGACTGAGGCAGGGGGATTATAAGTTTGGGGCTAACTGGGCTACAGTACAATGGGAGGTCAAAGCTAACTGGGCAACTAGACCTGACTCAAAGTAAAAAAAGTTTTTAAGAAAGGAGCTGGTGACTAGCACTGTATTTTATTCTAGCACTAACCCTCAAGATCTCCCCCCCCTCTTCCTTCCCCTCCTTCCCTTCCCCCTCTGTGTGTGTTTGTCTTATATGAACATATATATTTTATATATAATATGGCTTATATATTATGTATGATATATATTAAAATACATAAGAAAGGGCTGGGGTTATGACTCAACGGATGGTGAACGTGAGAGCTAAAGTTCAGATCTCCAGTCCCCAGGTTAAAGCTGGGCCTAAGTGGTATCCCCAACCCCCACCTCTGCCAGCCTGTAACCCTCAGGTTCAGAGACAGAATACCAAGTCAACCTGGCTAGCCAGACTAGCTTAATCAGTGAGTTCCAGGGTCAGCAACAGACCCTGCCTCGAAGAGAGACCCAGGAAGACACCCAACATTAACCCCTGGCTCTCACATGCAAGCATATGGATGTGCACAGACATGCACACACCTATACACACTCGAACATGCCCAAACACCACATACACAAGAAAAATGAGGACTAAATTGATATTAACGATGATGGAAACGGAATTAAAATGAACCCCATAGCAGAGCTAGAGTTGGATCCGGAGTCACACTGACTTGGACTGGCATCACTGTCACTAGGCCACATCATGAAACCTGTCACCCACCCCATCAACACAGTGTGTCAGATGGCTGTTAGTATGCACAGTGCCGGTCCAAGAAAGAATACCCTGTAGGCTCAGATCCTGCCTGTGTCCAAGTGTTTGCTAACTCTATACACATCCCATGCCATGTCCTCTAACTCGGCCCCAGCTTCCTTCTGCCCCTCAGTGCACAGTGTCTGCGGACATAATTGCTTAGAAAAGGATGAATATGCTCCCGTGTGTGTGTGTGTGTGTGTGTGTGTGTGTGTATGTGTGTGTGTGTGTATGTGTGCGTGATGTGTTTGTTATGTGATATGTACTTGTATGTGTGTGTTATATAGTGTGTGTATGTGTGCATATGTGGTATGTTTGTTATGTGGGGTGTGTGTGTGTGATGTGTTTGCTATGTGTTTATTATGTGGTATGTGTTTGTGTATGTGCCTATTTGTGTGTGAGATGTGTTTGTTATTTTGTGCATGTGTGTATCTATGTGTGTGATGTGTTTGATGTTTGGTATATGTTTGTGTGTTATATGTGTTATGTTTGTTATATGGTGTGTGTGTGTGATGTGTTTATTATGTGGTGTGTGTGTGTGTGTGTTATATGGTGTGTGTATGTGTGTATATGTGGTATGTTTTTATGTGGGGTGTGTGTATGTGTGTGTGTATATGTGTGTGTGATATGTTTGTTATGTGGTATGTATTTGTGTCTGTGCATGCGTGATGTTTGTGTGTGTGAGATGTGTTTGATATGTGATGCATGTTTGTGTGTTGTACGTGGTATGTTTGTTTTTATATGGTGTGTGTGTGTGTGTGTTAAATTTTAGGAGCTCAGGACAAATGCAGTTTCTTCCTGTGTGTAATTTAGAAGAGGAGCTCTTGAGTCCTGGGTGTGGAACAGGAGGTGCAGAGGGCCAGCTGCACGTCTCTCTCCCGTTGGCACAACTGCAACACAGAGGTTCAAGAGCTCCTGCCTTGCAAACTGGGCTCCAACTTTCGAGGATTCGGTTGGAAGCACCGGTGCTGGCAGGCAGGCACGCTCTTATTACCTCTCCCAGCTGCCCTTGCCTCAGTTAAATATTTAAGCAATTCTAAGGCACAGGCCTCAGCTGCACATCACAGGTGGGGAAATATGGCACAGAGGGGTGAGGCAACTTGTCAAAGGACACACAGCTCGTGAGCCCTCAAACTAGGACTCCGTGCCAGTGTCCCCACAAGGCTGCTCTGTTACACGGCACACACCTGCACCTATGGGCAGAGCCGAGAGATGCCATTCAGGTTCTGGGTAAAACTGCTTCTGATTTACCAAGGAGGCAGAGTTCCAGGAGAGGGAGAGGGGTGGCTGGTAGGCACTGACCTCTTTTTGTCCCCCTGAACCTGCCTCAGCCCATCCTCAAGACTCAGGGGCTCCTAAGACATCAGTGTCTTTCCATTTGATCTCTGTGTGTGTGATGAAGTCAGACTGTAAAGTTGCATTCTCAGGACCACAGGTGCTCCAGGCCCAGTGTCACCTCCTCCTAACCCCGGGTTTATGACCTTGAACCAGACTCAGACACTTCAGCTGTTAAATGGGTAGAAAGAGCCTGTCCCAGGGGGCTGTCTTGGAAGGACAGGTCAGCCTGTGTGCTGAATAGTGCTGTTGGATGGGCTCAATCAGAGACAGAAAGTTTCCTGTCTACATAGGAAATTACACGGGTGGGCTTCATCGGAGACAGGCAGCTTTGTGTCTACATAGGAAATCACAATGGCTCTGTCTAGAATGGCTTCTTCCTTGGGTGCTCAGAGTCCTCCTATATTCTTGCTGGAGAAGTACTCTTCTTTCATCCTGCTGAGCCTCAGGGGCACAGGGACCCATATTAGGGCCCAATGTCACTGAGTCCCGGGTCCCTCTTAGAGCTCACTTGTCTCCTAAGCCAGACCTGGTCCTCCCTCCTGCTATGTTTTCCTGTTGTGTGGAGACTTGGGAGCTCCGTCCCATCATCACTGTGGCTTGGATAGTTGACTGAGCCTTTCTAAGCAGAGCGTGTGGATAAGTCTCTGGGCAGCAGATTCCCTTCTGCCTGGAACTCAGGAATGGCCCCTGATTGAGATTCCCTCTTGTTCCCTTGTGACAACCTTGCTCTGTTTGCTGGGTCTGTCTGTCCCAAGAACTCTGGGTGAAGTGTGTGAGCAGAGCTATATGCACAAGCTCACATCAGCAACACCAGCACTCTCTAGGTGCCATCCTCCCATTGTGCCCTACCCACAGTCCCTTGGAGGTCACCTTCATGTCCCATAACAGATGAGGCAAAGCCAAGCCACCTTGCACATGTCCCGTGCTGTTTCTCCATCTGCACAGCACCAATGGTCCACCAGTTGTGTCACCTCCCTGAAGGTCACAGCGAGGGAGCATCCATGTCGGAAGATCCTCAGGTACAGAGGGTCTGGGGAGTCTTCACAGAGGAGGAGGAGGAGCTAAGCTGGCAGGCCCAGCTGCACAGAGCCAGTCCTGCCTCAGATTTCCCAAGGTCTGGCCAGATGACCTTGGTCTGAGACAGGGATAAAGAGAGAGATATGTCAGCCAAGAGGAAGTCAGAGACAAAGAGGAGGAGGATGAGACACTGGGCATGGGTGAATTCTAAGAACCTTACCAAGTCCTCAAATCCAATGTTTTAGATTCACAGGACCCCGGACATGGATCTACAGAAGGAACCACCATCTCTGAGATCATAAAAAGGATGAGATGAATGGTCTGGGTATTGGGCCTCACCCTTGAGACGCCAGCACTTGGGAGAAGACAGACTCACACAGACTACACCGGGCTACAGAGTAAGTTTCCGAACCAGCTAGGGCTACACAGCAGCAAGACCTTGTCTGAAATGAACAAACAAATTTATCAAGGAAATACAAACAACAAAACACCCAGTGGAGGAAAATCGTCTGCAGTGGGGTGCCCCGCCTTGCAGAGGATCATTAGGTGCCCTCAACAGTGGGTCCCTATCCTTGCCCTCACTGGGGCCTCCAACTGAGCATCTCTCCTTCCCTACATATCAGAGTCTCTAGTTGGAGCCTGAGCACCACATCCCAGCTCTTTCCTGTTTGAAATCCCCTTTCTCACTCACCATGCTTCCATTTCTGTGTAACTGCTGCTTCTATGCCCCTGCCTCCAAATAAGTGAAAGGACACATCTCATTAGGGACTCTCTTGGGACACTGGACCGAGTGTTAATTGTCTTTCATCCCCAGGCCCGGCTCGGAGAATTCTGCGGAACACTGGGATAAAGTAGAGTTGTCTGGATGCATGGCTGGCTGTGGTGCTGCTTTGACATTTAGAAAGGACAGAGCCGAAAGCTCCATTTGTGGCTCTGGAGAAGGGGACAGGCCGTCATGGCAGATGGAGAAGCACCCACTGGTGGAGGAAGCTTGGCCTTAGCAGGCAGAGAGTCTTCACTTTCTACGGTCCGTGCAAAACCAGGAAGAGGTCACGCTGTCCCCGAAAGCGTCCATGAGTGCGCTGTGCAAATGTGCAAACAAACGTGTTCCTTTTCAGATGTCTTCAGGGAGGGAACTGCTCCAACCTACCTGGGATTTCATGTCTTGGTTTATGGACAGACAGACTCTCCTTTCTGAATTCTGGTGTGTGGAGAGGGCATGCCATTTCAGCTCTCTGAGCCCCAGCCCCTGAGCCCTACCCGCCATCCCAGATGTACGGGAAAATGCAGTCCAAGTTCACTGGGGGCATTCAGACCCAGCTTAAACATCCCAGCCATGCCTGCCAGCACGCCTGGACAGATGGGCCTGCTCCATATAAGAAAGCAGGCTGAGCAGAAGGCAACAATCCAGCCATGGAACCCAGCAAATAGCCACCTCTCAGTTTCTGCTTCGGTTCCTTCTTGAATTCCAGCCCTGACTTCCCTCAATAATGGACTATGATCTGTCAGGATGAGCCAAATAAACTGTTTGCCTCCCTAAGTTTCTTTTGGTCATGGTGTTAATTAGGACACTCACCTGCACTGTAACAAGTGCACATGACAATCAACTTAAGAGAAAAGGTCTGTTTGGATTCAGCTTCCATAAGTTCATCTATGGTTCGTTCAGTGTGTCAAAGTCACAAATCACAAAAGACCTTCCACAAGGCCCCACCTTTTAAGGGTATCCTTCCAACAACAGCAAGCTGGGATCCAAGCATTAAACACAGTGCCTAGTCATCCTGGATTCTGCACACTCGTTAAGGAGAGCCCTGTTTGCAGGAATTGAAACGGAACAATTAATTTATGCTTTGTTTTCATTTGCTTGTTATGCTTTTTACTTGTGAGGGACCAACTGTCCATTAACATGCAGGTGAACGGATACACTGAGGCCCTCTATTTGTGGACTACTGTGCAGTACATGGCCAGTCGCATCCAAGGACAGGAAGCTGCTTGGGCTGTGGAGGCTGACAGCTGGGTACCAGGACATCCCAGAGGAGAGCTAAATACAACTGTTGATTTTAAGGGAAGATTCTGAGGAGTCAGCACAGGTCAAAACCATCAAAAATGTAATTAAAACCCATACAGACTTGTGAGCACCCATTTCTGTTGCTATTAAGGTTGTTTTGTCCTTGTTTCTATTTTTGTCTTATTGTAGTTCTGTCTGAGTGAGAGTGACTGCTAGGGACAGGGTCCCGGCTTCTTTTCCTAAGCTGTGGATGACCCTGCTGGGAGGGCAAGCATATCTCCATGGCAACATGGTCAGTGTGCCGAGAAATATGCAATTCTACCTGACTCTGCTGTCATTTCTTCCAGTGAGATCATAATGTTTTGACACCCATGACAACCTGCATGACTCACGAAGGCCTTGGAGTGCCATGAAAATGTCCCCCAGGTCCCACCTGCGTACCTTGAGCTGCGG